>NW_024370485.1:596215-1124522 GCF_014805655.1 Passer montanus | reverse complement strand
TGCGTGCGGGGCGGGGGTGCGCGGCCGCGGCTCCGCTCGCCGGGCTGCCGGCGCGGGGGAGCCGGAGGGACCCCGGCCCGAGGAAGGCTCCGCGCACCGGCCGCGCTGACGCAGGGTCTGGCGCCGGGGGTGACTCACGCCGTGCTTCTCCGTCGGGGCTGCCCGCGGCGCGTTCTCCCTGCGCCCCGCTTCCCCCGGCTGGGCTCCCCCTGCTCCCCGGGACGTGCCCCTCTAAGCCGCCTCTTCTCCTGCCCGTGGCTGCGACTCCCGGGGGTCCTGCTCTGCCATTCTCGTCTGCTCTCCACGCCTGCGCCTTTTCCGAGTGCCCCGCAGGAGAGACAGTCTGTCTGCTGTCTGGCTGGGGGAAGGAGCAGTCACGAAACACAGATGGAAATATGGCAGTATCCTCTAGGCAATGGGCACAAATAGACGTGCTGCAGGCCCCGTGATTGTCAGCTGTAATAAATGTTAGAAGGAGAGCAGGAGGCAGATGTAATTCTTCGTACCTGGTGATGTAAATCCCAGGAAGCAAAGAGCCACAGTCACGCGGATTTAAATCTCGTTGCAGGCAGTGGCTGTGGGCTCCGGGACGGCTCTTGATGTCTCTCCACAGAACTGGTAAGGGCTGGACATAAAAAATTTCCTATGTGTGGCTTTGCTTCCTTCCTAATTATTTGAGGGATGCCTGAATTTAAGCAGGTGCTTTCCTTCTAAACAAGTCAGTTTTAGTGTTGGTGTGTGGGGGTTTTATGTGATGTCATAGCTTCCTACTTCATGATGTCTCTACTCTTCATGGCTTGCTGTGATTTTTATTTTTTTTTAAGGGGGGAAGTGGGAATAAAGGAAGAGCAGTGCCTTGAGGAAATGGAGGATCCTTTAGTGCAAATAGATGGAAGAGCAAAGCAGCCTTACTGGAATTAAGATCAGTGGGTTTATAGGAGTGCAAGACTGGATCTTAAAATCACTCAAGAAGGAACTGTCGGCCTGGCAGGAGTGGGGCACTGCTGGGATTTTGCTGAGCTCTTGATCACGATACAGTTGCTTGCTGGATAATCTGAATTCTAGATTAGTTTTTCAGCTGCTGTGGAGTCTGGAGTGGCGGCCTGGAAAGAAACAGCCACTGGAACAAAATTCAATTTCATTATTTATTTCTGGATCCACACAATGTGTGTGACTGTCCCTATGCAGAAACAAAGGCTGAATTCCTACTCTGGAGAATTCATAAAGTAAAAGGAAATTAAGAGGGTGAGAAGAGGCATGACATGTAATTGAAGAGGTCAGGGTGGGGACTGATTGTGTCATGTTAATATAGTGTTCATTCTGTGTTTAACAGATTGAAATGACAAATACTGGCTATCTTAATTCCTGATTATGATAAAATTTTGATAATGTGGTTTGATATTCTTAGGGAGATGTCATTTGTAGTGACTCTTCTGAAGAAGGATGAAGGGAATTCCTGAGGGGCAGCAGAGAGGAGGGGCATATTTCTGGAGGAATTGCACTGATCAGGGAATGATAGAATTGAGGTGAGGAAAGCCCTGCACACTTGCTCAGGACTGAAATAATTCTCCAGTTTTAGGGGTCTCTGCTAATATTTAGGTTTTTCTTCTTTGCTGTGCATTTAACCTGTCACTTTCCCACAAGGTGGGACCTTCTGCCAACCTCAGTGTTCTACAGAACCTTGACAATATTAAAAGACAGGCAATAATCAAAATATTTGGCTTTTAAAAATTAGTGTCTTACCTAAGATTACATGGTAACAGTAGAGATTATTGGTTCAGAGATCAGCTGTCAGTCTTAGTCCCATTCTTGGTGAATTGATTTGTGTGTTGTGAAATTGTTTCTGGTGTTTGGTATTTGGGGTGCTTTGACCAAGGAATTAGTGATACCGTGTTTGAGGCAATAACTGTTTTGGAAATGGTTGGAATGATGCCTCTTCCTGGCTCTTAATTGCAAACTTCTCACTGACACATCAGAAGTAATGAAAACTTCTTAAAAATAAATCATAAGGAGTATTGCAACTTTGTGTGCAGTAGCAAAGTTAAGGTGCTTTATATTTCGGTGTATGTGGTGCTACAGCTTTTCTAGCTAAATCAGCAATGCCCCTTGCTGGTGATCTGTATCACACTGGTTATTCTAGACCGTACCCTAATTCACATGGATAAGATGCAGAGAATTTGCAACTGTCCAGTAGGAGGAGGTAAACAAACAACTTCATTCTGTCTTGTGGGTGTGGTGTCCTAAGTGTCCCTTAAGAGATGGAGAGGTTTAAGTACTTCAGGTTTGTGTCCTCAGCCACACAAAGACTTACCTAAACTTTCTCTGCCCAGGGTCAAGGGTTTTGAAACATAAACCTTACACAGGTTGAGTATCTGTGAGTGCTGGGGAAAATCTCACTTGTCAGCTGTGTTACTGCTGGCACTGGCTAGGGAAGAGAAGGATGTTGTCTTGTCACCTTTGTCTTTGGGGAGGTCTCAGATTTTTTTAAACCGGAGTGTAACCAGTTACGTTGGTAACAGAGCAATTTTGTTCCTGACTTAAGGAAAACACCCTGGAAGGAATGCAAACACGCTTGTTTTATGAGATAGGTGAAGAGAAGAGAGTGTTGGGAAGAACACACAAACATTTACAGAACTGGTGGACATTACCATACTAATTGGTATTAGTATGACTACAAGAACTGTTTTTACTGCCCAGTAAGTGCTGGCTGGGAAGTATTTGATGTTTCAGATATGAGAAGGAAAGTCCATAACCTGACAGTCCTTTTCTTCTCTGGAGAAGAAAGTTTTCTGATCTGCAGAATCGGGAAATATCAGAGGTTTTGTCTTGTTTTGTTACAAATGTTAACAATCCTTGTATATTTTGCTTTTTTCCCCTCTTAAGTTATCTGTGCATATAAATTCCTTTGGGAGCAAGCTCTAAGTAGTCCAACATGACATGCTAGATAAGAGCTTTGCAAACAGTCCTGAGAGGTGTTTTGAGTGTTACTAACCTCTTCAGAAAGTTGACTCCTGTAAAGACAAAGCCCTGAAGGAAAAGTTTTGAATGCTGTGGGATATACTTGCCTAAAAAGCCATTTTTTGAAGCCAAATGAAACAAGACTTGCTTAGAGTCCTGTGAAGTGAATCTGACTTTTTTTGTGAATACCGGAGCAAATAGTAACAAAACAGAGCTGCAGGAGAGTGACCTGCAATGAGCCTGTCCTGTGCCTCACCAAGGTAACAGCAAAACCTCTGCCAATCCTCTGAGGCCCTGTCAAGGAGGAGCCACTGTTCAGGCCCTTGTTCCATTGTCACTGGGAGCAGTAGGATGAGACCAGCTTGAGAATCAAGCTTCCACCCAGGTGAGCCTACAGGGCTGGTGATGGGGACAGCCTCAGATGGCACTGCTTGTCACCACTCAGGACAGGGATGTGATATAAAAGACTTTATAATACCTGACCTAAAATAACTGTCAGTAGTGTCTTTTAACCTTTCTTTGGTTGGTACACATCTCTAACAGGAATATTTTTTTCAAGTTTCTGTATTCAAATGAAACTGGACAGTTGTGATTGATTGCTTTCCACAGACATCTCTTAGTTTACAGTCTTGCAGTGGACCAGAAGGTAAACAACTCTTTGGAAAATTTTTTGGGAAAAAAAAAATTTCTGTAGAGCTCTGCAGAAGTGCCCTGGTCCTGCACTGTGCTTATTTGGGTGAAAACTCCCATTTATTGTGCGGTACTTGACCCTTGTGGAAGATATGTTTAGACACTAATGAGAAACCTTTGGTTTATATGTGCATAATGCTGTTTAACAGGGAATTGCCTTTACCCTAAGCCTTGAAGACTGGGGTGACTGCAGGCCTGCCTTTTTGGCACATACAGGTCTTCTTGCCTCTGTGTTGAAAGCAAGGAGAATTTTGCTGTGCAGTGAGCGTGTGCACCATGTGAGTTTGTATCCTGGCCTCTTTCTAACTTCATTTGATGTAAATAGAAAACCCAAAAAAGTGTTGTTCCTGTACTCGACTGTAGTCCTCCTGTGTGAGTTGCAAGGAGCACTCTCTATTCCTGTCACATGTTGTTTCACCACTCAAATAATGGGAGGACCAGGAAAGGGGAAACTCCTCCTCTTCCTCAGATCCCAAGGGTCTTGGCTAACAAGAGGTTCTTCACAAAGGTGCAGTTCATGCTTAGCTGGCATGCTGTTTTCTTTGGAGCCAGGTAAATAAAAGGCAGTTCTGCTCTGGAAATAAAATATCTGTTGATGTGTAGGATAGCTGCATTCTACAAAAGTAGGTATTCCGTAGGGGTGTTTCTGAGACAAGGGTGACACATTGAACTGTGGTTGGGAAGTCCATCTGTGATCCATCCGTCCAGTGCATAAGCAGTAGGAAGCAGGATTCTGCTTTTTCACATCCTTATTTTCAAAATGGAGATGCAGTAGGAACAAAACTGCAAGTTACTTGTTTTGTTCCTTGTGTAAACTGATAGTTTACGTTGTTCAGCAGCTTCAGCTCCACTGGAGCTCTCTCTCTCATTGCAGCAGGCATTGCTGGACACCTAGCCAGGCAAGGAGCAGAACTGTTACATGGAAGTACCTTTTAGTTACATTTCTGCACAGAATTACATTTCCAATGAGGGCAGGACTCTACAAGATGCTTTATGGCAGGAGACACAGAGTTCCAGTTTACTTTTTGCTGCCTCTGTTGCTTTTATAGTGCCCTGAGGCAGCTGGGAGGAAACACTTTGCCGTGCCACATTCCTGCTGTCAGTATGTGGTCCCAGTTGATGACTGGGCAGCACTGGAGTCCTGGGTGGTGCCTCTGCAGTCAGAGGTGTAACCTCTCAGCATCCTGCCTGCCTGCCTGCCTGGTTCTGCAAGCCTCCCCCTCACTGCTCTCCAGGTCTTTCATCCCCATTTTGAGACCTGCCCTAAGCTTCTGGTGCATCTCTGGTTCGCTTCCAGTACTACAAGAAGTGGGGTGAGGGCAGTTAAAGTTCCCAGCTCTTCATTCCCAGTCCTGTTGTGGAGAGGCAGCCTGAAGGCCACCTCAGCACTTCCAGCCTGCATTTGTACATGTTGCTCAGCACCCAAAGCAGTGTGAGGCTGGCCATGGTTTGTAAGCCTCAGACAGGAAGTTTGGGATGAACCAGGTTCACTAACACCATATTGACTCCTTAACCAGTGTCTGTGTGGGGTTCCACAGTTTTTACAGAGCCAGCCAGTCGGGGTGTGAGGGACAGGAGCTCTCTGCATCTTGTCTGCCCGCCTTGGTCAGGTGTGTGGGTGCTCTTTGCTCACTTATGTATTTGTTTGGGAGGCTGGAGTTCTCTTCTGACTCTGTGTGCAAAGCAAATATTGACTTGTGGACTAATGGCATTTGCAGCTCCAGGATATGCCTTTGCCTGACTTGAGGGAGACGCTGATGGGGGAAGGGAAGGAAGGCCAAGGGTGTCCTGCTGAGAGTTCCCTTAGACATTTCACTGAGCAAATCAGGATTATAATTTGGAAAACATAAGTTTTCTGGTTTTGAGAAGACAGAATTGAACTGCCTGGTTCAGTGCAGAACTTTTGTCTGATTTCTGAGAGAGGGAGATGTTAAATTGGATGCAATCTACTTGGGATTTCAAAAGCTGAGCTGGAAGAGGCTTCTAGAACTACACCTATGTGCATAGCTTCCTGATGGGTGCTGTGACTTTCAATCACTTCTCTCTCTTCCAAAACTTTCTTTCTTAAAGGAAGAGAATAGAGAACAGTGGAAACCAGCTGACAATCCAGAGGTGGCAGTGGGATTTACTGCATACAGTTTTGCTTTCTGTTTGTTAAACATAAAGGAAAACAGTTTTTCCCATGCTAGCTTGCTGTCAGAAGAGGTGTTGTAACTGTCAGAACAGAGGTGCAGTTCTTGTAACAGTGGATTAAAATTATTCTAGAAAGAATTGTTATGCTTGTTCTGTTCCTTCTGATAATACTCAGTGGAGGTTTCTGCATAGTTACTGGTTGTGAAGTTTTCAGGATACAAAAACATTGCTTGGTAAAATGTTTGTCTTCTGCACAGTCTGCTAGAGGTATGCTGCCTTTTTGGTGGATTTTTTTTTTTTAAGCAGTGGGGGAAGAACACTCTTGGGAAGGAATTTCTGTCCCAAAATAAAGGGCCTACTGAAAGGCTCCAGACAGTGTAATTTTGTGCTTAGCACATCCAGGCCCTTACCACCACAGGCTTAGGTGGAGATCACCTAAGCAAAAGAGGCCAAGCAGGTAAAACACAGGCAGCAGGAGATTGCTGTCTGGTGTTTGCTAGGAGCCAGGTAATTGAAATGTCTCATACTACAGCTGTGGGGAAGAGCCAGTGTGTCCAGAGGAGGCACAGTATTTCCAAGTGGAAGTAAATTTGCAGGACTCCTTTGCAAACATCAATTTCTAAAGGACACCTGCACTAGAAAGGAAACTAATTGGACATAATCCTGCATGGTGTGTGTTTGCAACTCCAACAAAAGTGTTGCAGGTGGAGTTCTTCAAATGGCTGTACCTGATACTGACTGCATGCTTCCATTGTAGCCTTCTTTTTCAGGTACATCACACCTGTGTTCTAGCAGGCTGGAAACAATGGTGGTGTGATTTGTTTTGGACTCTGAATTCAAAAAGTAAATCTGTGATTAACAGGTACTATTTGCATTTTAGCAAAAAATACATTTTTTTCAAAATATGAAGATTACCTGTTTGTTTTGTGACCAAAATTGCTTCATATGAGAAGTTTAAATTGCCTTTAAACATGGGAGATGCTGCATTTTAGCAAAAAATACATTTTTTTCAAAATATGAAGATTACCTGTTTTGTGACCAAAATTGCTTCATATAAGAAGTTTTAATTGCCTTTAAACATGGGAGATGTTCCTTAATGTGTGGGTGAAACTGGTTTTAATTTTGTAGTACTGAGGGTTTGGGAGTTGCCATTAATATTTGTTGGATCTGATGTATTTTTTCCTTTGTATTTCTTACTGTTGCTTTATTTCAGAAGCATACAGGTTGCAAATAACAGCAATTTCACACATGTGGTTTCACAAGCTTTTTGGAGCCCCTTTTGTTACTTGCTATCTCCTGGCTAGGAGAGCTAGAGAGTTGCTTTAGGTTTATATCCCTCAGTCAAAGGAAAGACCTTACTATGTCAATCCCACTTATCAGATATCCTCCTCCTCCTCCTCCTCCTGGCTCACACTAGGTGGTGCCTGGCTGTGTCAGGGAGCCTTCTTCCCGGTTGCTGTGATGCTGGAAGGGCTGGTTCAGTGGCCTCAGCACCTTCTCTTGGATACACCTGGCTCTGAGGGCAGTGCCCAGGGCAGTGTCTCCATGTGCCACAGCAGGAGCCTTCCCTTGCTGTGATTCCTGCTGCTCACCTGCCCTTCTGCACCACCATGTCAGCAGCAAGGTGAGCCTCATGCTCTCTCTGGCCTCTGTCCCAGATGGGTGCTTGCAGGAAGGTTTCTATGGGAACCAGGGGCAGGAAAAACCTGCCCACCAAGTTCAGTGCTGTAATGCCAGGGATAGGAGAGCAGGCAGGGGAGTGATCCCCAGCAAGGCGGAGGCCAAGGCGAGATGACGTGGGCAAGGGAGGCTGTTCCATCTGCTACACCTGTCTCGGGACAAGGAGAGGCTCTCTCAGCACTCTCCTGCCCTGCTTCCAAGCACTCTGGTTAATTCCCTTATTATGGGGTTTTTTTCTCAGCCACGTGCCTGACACCCTGGCCTGGCTCCTCTGCAGCAGGTTGGGTCTGCAGTGGTTGTACATGCAATGAAGGTTGATAATTGCCTGAGGGGAATCTTTACTCACAAGATCAAGGCATTGAGGATGGTATTTGGAGCACAGGCAATGACAAGTGTGGCAGACGTACCACGTGGTGACTGCATTCCTAATAAAAGCCACTGGAAGCAGGGTTAACTGGGCTCAGAGAAGACAGGGGATAAGGACACTTTGCAGGCTCAGGAACAGAGCAGCCATGGTTGCAAGGCAGTGAAAAAAGCATCAAAATACCTTAACAGTAATGTTGAAGGGAAGTAAGTAATGTCAGCCAATTTACCTGCTTGGGGTGCATGCTCTGTGTGTTCCTGTGTAATATGAGCATGCAGATGCTCATTTTGTAATTGTTGCTATGTCTTCAACTACTAAGAGTTGAGTTGGTGCTAAGGGAAGAAATGGATCGGAGTGTAGGGAAGAACACACAAACATTTACAGAGCTGGTGGACATGCAGTTGACCATCCTGTGGACAACACTACTTCTCAGAAACAAAAGCTGGATTTTTTTTTTTTGTTTGCTTGATTCTTTTTGCCCTAAGCATGAGTGTCAGAATGGATCAGAGTGTCTGTTCATCCTTGCTGGCCTTTCTCAGGCAGAGAGTTGTTTAAATCCATAAGGAGGAAACCTTATCATTTGTGTTCCCAGGCACAGATGTTTTTTATGCTTTTGCAGTGCTGTGCAGCTGCTTATCTTGGAGGTCTGCAGCAAGTTGGTTTCTGGCTGCAGGTGCTCAATGGAAAGTTCACTGAGATGCAAAGGCAATATAACCTTGTTCTAATCAGAACTGTGAAACAACTTGGATATGGCCTGTGGGATGAATCCCTGGGGTTCCTCCTTTTCGCAGCTTACAGTCATAAGTAGCTTTACTGAAAAGGGAAGCTGGAAAAGCCATCCTAGGTGTGCAAATGTTAGTTTCTCCCAGGTTCTTTCCCAAGGAAGTGTGAGTGACTGATCTCTCCCAGCACTGGCTTTATCTGCTCAATAGAGGTGGCTCTTGCTGTCTCCCACACACAAATTGTAAGGTTGGTCTTAAAGTCCAGAATCTCTCTGATTACTGAGGTATTCAATTGTTTTCCTGGAAATCCCCACAGAAATCCCCGTAAAAAATATGCTGTTAACTAGTGTCAGGAAATCAAGGAGGGGAGCTCTGTTGCCTGACTATTTCAGGGGAGCCTGGTTCATGACTCATTGCAAAGGTACTTGATAGCATCTTGTCCACATCCACATGTTTCAAGGACTTGTATTCTGCAGCCCTACACACTTTACTCCTGTGCTTTGTGGTGCTACTCTGTCCCTTCTCCATGGTCAGTGTCTTCAGAGAATGATGATGTGTGGGGTATTTTCTTAGTTTACATCATTAAATAAAGGACTCACAATATGTAATGGGATAGGTATTAAAAGTTTACTTGTTTTTTTTTTTGCATTCTTTCAACCAGCAATGCTGTTATTTCCACAAGAAACTGGGCAAATGACAGTGTGCTCTTTCTAGCTGGTCAGTAGGTATGAAACCAAAAGGAAATTCCAGTATCTTGAATTTATTTCTTGTATGCTAGGAATTTAATTTTCACATGAGCAAGTTGTGTGTGAGGGGTCTGTCAGCCCTCCAGCATGTTCTTGGATGTTAATTGAATTCTCTCATCACCCTTTTTTCCTTTTTTAACAGGAGTGTAACATCTCACCTCTGTGGACAGCATTTCTGGACCTGCTGACACTTGCACCACTCAGCCTTGCCTAGTGCAATGTCAGGTGAGCACACAGAAAGTGACACAGTATCTTCTCATTTCCTTGCTTGCTCTGTCTTCAGCTGAAACTTCATAACAAAGGTTTTTTGGTTCCAAGAGCCATTCTTTACATGAACATACTTTGTGGTCAGATTGAGAGTGAGGAAACTTTGTGGCCCAAGACATTTTCACTCAGAGTGAACTCAGTTCCTTCTTTTACAATGTAGAAGTTTTTTCAGCCATTGAACAGAGAGGAAGAAGGAGGTTGAAATGTGTTCTGCCTTCCCCATTTTTCCTTAAGATTTGCTTGATTCTGTTCTCCCCACAGCACTTCCCCCAAAGTGAGTGGCTCACGGTGACTGTGAGAGATTTTTTGCTGTACAATGGTAGGTAGCTCTAGGACATGCAGAATGCTGAAGAATAACTGGAGTTCAATTGTGGACTTCTGAGATAGAAGCTGTGCTAAAACTAGGTCTTCTCCTTCTTAGAGAAGCCAGCTTTCCTACCCTGTACTTTTTTCTAATCTTCCTTCCTGGTCAAGCTGGTTATTTCAGGGCACATAACCCTGTGGAAGACTGCTTCGAGGCCAAGTAGACCTTTGTCTTGCTGATAGAATAACAGAAGACTTTCTATTGTTTATCTGCTTCAATTGTAAGACTTGATGTCTGCTTGTATTCCAAGGGAAGCTGTTCACTGGGACTCTACCTGAGACACTGGAAGGGTGCTTGTGTTGAACACAAAATACCAAGATTATAGGCATACTTCCCATTGGGAAAAAAAGGGAGCAGTTGAGTATCTTTCTGAGGGCTCTGGTTTTTCATTATGGTCCCTGAGTGACAGTTTCAGGGAACTCTGGAGTTCTGCTGGTGCTGGTCCATAAGAGGAATATACTTCTGCAAAATAATATTTATTTGATAATTATATCCTTGGCTTGTTGCTGATCACACAGCTTTTCCAAGCCAGGTGAGTGATCATGTGATGCCATGGAACTATTTCTCTTCCCTAAGAATTGCTTTCCTAGAGATAACTCCATTTGGCCCTTTTGCTCAATAAAAAAGAGCAAAACCATCTAAAATTACTGGCTTCCCTGGTGAAGTGGGAGCTGTCTCAATGTTTAGAGTAGCAGTAGCAACAAACTGATGAGTGAGTCCTTCCCATGCTGGAACCGTCTGTATGGAGTGTGTATCTTCCAAGGGTGTTCTTCCAGATTTTCACTGCTATGTGTTGATCTCTTTCTGTTTTTAGGCCATCACACTCCCTCTGCTGGGGGTCCTTTCTCAGCACTCACACCCAGCATTTGGCCTCAGGAGATCCTGGCAAAATACACACAGGTACAGTGTGGGACAGGGTGAGGATGTTCTCTGGCTCTGCAAAAGTAGAGGGAACCTGGTATTTTCTGGGGGTCTGTGAAAGTCACAGGGAAAAGGAGAGAGAGGTACACTTTTCCTCCATTGCTTTGGTTATGGACTTCACAAGTTTTGTGGTTGCATCCCACCTTTTGCAAGAGGATCTTGCAGAGCACAAAGAAACTTCTGTGAATTATTTCTCTGCTGTTTTGCAACTATTGCTCCACTGTAAAAATGTTGACACCCTCAGGGTGCTTGTGTCATCATCAAGCTACTCTGGACAACTTGTGCATGGCAGCAAATATTAATTTCAAGCTTGTCACCAGGTGGGTAGAGCAGGAAGGAAGGAAGCAGCTGTGGAATTTTGTAATTTAGCCACAGTGTTTGCTGAAAGCAGATTAAAGCTTTTTGTTGGAAGTATGTGGGCAGTGCTTCTTAGGTGCTGCCTGGTTGTAGTGCTTGCAAGAGTCTCCACAGGAGGTGCAGGTGAGCTTGCAGGAAAGGGGAGAGAGCAGTAGGTTTTTACTCCTAAAAAATCCTGGAGGTAATCTCCAGTGTGTATCCCCCAGTATGCCCCAATGCCAGCCATGAGCACAGATGAGGAAGGTTGAGATTTGGGTCATGGACCTTAACTTTCCTTGGCCTATAATTTGGACTTGCATCATGGGTGCAAATCCCAGTTTTGCCTGCTGCCTTTCAAAGGAAATTTGAGAGCAACAGGCAGAAGATGGAGTTGTGCAGGGAGCTGAGTTTGCAGTGTGTGTGCAGAGGTCACAGGAAGGATGGCTGTGTATTAGTGATGCAGGCAGTAGAGGCCACTTTACTTGATGTGTGTATATTCTTCAGTCCATGAGGAGGGCTGTGCTCACCTCCAGGTGAGCAGTTCTGATCTTGATAAGATGCTGAGCTCAAGTTCTGTTGGGAAAATCTGTATAGTTTTTTTCCATGGAGAAGTCAAAATGGCAACAGCAGGCAACATCTCAGCTGGGAATTGTGGTGGGAGGCTTTAAAAGTTAAAGGGCAAGGGGTCTAGTTGCTCAAAGGGCACAGAGTGGACAGTGGTGGGATGAGGCAATATCTATATGTTTCTGTTTGGTTATTCAGTGATAAACTGCTGAAAATGTCTGTTTTCCTTCCTGACATCTCCCAGAAAGAAGAATCTGTCGAGCAGCCAGAGTTCCGCTATGATGAATTCGGTTTCCGAGTTGACAAGGAAGGTAAAACCAGTCCTGTCCCTCCCACTTGTGTTGTGTTCAGCCCTTCCTGTGCTTTCAAGTGTGGCAGGATTTTGCAACCCTTCTGTGTGGGTAGACAAGTCTTGTCTTTGTGATCAAGTGCATTAGACATGCTGGCCTTGTGGAAGTCCAGAGCATAGACTATTATGCAGCAGTCATTTCCATCCCCTTATGCTGTGCCATGGGGAAGAGGGAGAAGAGTTGAAGAGTTACCATTTCCATTAACAGCTGCATGCTGGACAAGGGCAACTTTCCCAGTTCACAGTTCCATTGTGTTCAGTAGCACTGCAAGGGCTCATAGCAGGCACAGTGACATGTGCTGTCTTGCTGAAAAACTCATAGCCAAGGAGAATGGTGGTACATTTTGCCCACCTCAGCATCTCAAGCAAGGTGTAGGGCAAATTGTAGGGGAAAAACCTACATCTTAGTTTTTCTGCAAGCTATGGAGGCAGACCATCAAATAGGAGGAGACATGGAGCACTGTTGAAGTTGAGCATTAAACTACAAGCTGGCTGCCTTAGCAAAGAGGAAGAGAAAGAAGTAGGAGATGTGGGAATTGTTTCCTGTGCTCTGGGGGTCATTCCCAGGGCTCAGGCTGTATAATGTAAGGGCAGAAATTCTTTGCATGTGTGCCCTGGGGCACCTTGAGTCATAGAGGATCTCTTTGAAGCAATGACCTGAAGATGAGGACAGAACACAGTGATTTTTTTTCAGCCAGAACATCTGTGTATTATAAAATCAGCTGAAAGATTTGGAGCGCGTTGCTGGGATGTATTATATGATGAAGGACAGAGTGCCTTGTGTCAAACCTATCCTTGTGCTAAAGTATCTATTTTAGGAAGCCAGCCTCAGGCTGAGGTGCTCTCTCATTGTGAATTTGGAAGTGTCCTTATTAAAGCAGTTTTGGTGATTAAATATCCCTCCCCAAAGTTAACATTTTGCACCTCATTACTTCCATGAGTGTATCGCTTCTGCTTTCCAGCTCTGAGGCTTGCTATGCTTTTGTCAGCCTGATTTACAGATCCTTGCAAAACCCAGCAGGGTGACTGCTACCAGGATCTATTCTAATCCCAGCTACACTGTGGTCTAAATCACAAGTAGAGACTAGAAACCTGCCGACGGCTTCTTTAGGTCTCAAGGTCCTAAGCCTTCTGCTTATGACCATAACATTTGCTGCATGGAGTAGGCAGTTAGAAACCAACCTTTGCCTTTCCATGCTCTGACTGGAAGATATGAATGTTTTGAATGTGCTTTTTTCAGATGGCCATCCTATTTCCCACCCTGCCATGTGTTCATTTCCTCTCCTGTTCCCTCTCTCACTTGTCTCCATTCCTTTCTCTTCCCTTTGCTGAAGCAGATGGTGCTGAGCCAAACTCCAGCAAGCTTCTGGGGGTCCCACTGACAGAGGAGCCACAGCAGAGGCTCAAGTGGCAGGCTCACCTGGAATTCACACATAACCATGATGTGGGCGACCTCACCTGGGACAAAATTGAGGTCACCCTGCCACATTCAGACAAGCTGCGCTCCCTGGTGCTGGCCGGCATCCCACATAGCATGAGGCCACAGGTGAGAATGCTGCCTCTTCTGGGCAGGGCTCCTGCCTGGAGTCAGAGATCATGGAATGGGATCTCTCACGATGGCAGTTGAGAGCCTAGTGAGAATGCTGCCTCTTCTGGGCAGGGCTCCTGATTCAGAGATCATGGAATGGGATCTCTCATGATGGCAATTGAGAGCCTGCCTGATTATGGCTTTCTGTGCTGAGTGACTTCTGTCTCTGTTCACCCTGTCCCCCCAGCTCTGGATGCGCCTTTCAGGGGCTTTGCAGAAGAAGAGGAACTCAGAGATGTCATATCGAGATATCGTGAAAAACAGTTCTAACGATGAAACCATTGCTGCCAAACAGGTAGGAGATCCTTCCTAGTGCTGAGTGGGAAGAAGGGCAAGATTTGCTGTGTGAGAGGATGTGTGGTTAAATCCTGCTAAAGCTTAATCCTGTAGGGCATATTTCTCCTCTGTTTTGTTGGAAAAACTATTGTTTAGCTCTGCTCTTTCCAAGGACAGCAAGAAAAGGGTTAGAAAATGTGGCAGCAGCTCTGGCCACAGATAGCAACAGACAGCTTTCCCAAGCCTTTCTAAGAAATGCTGTGAGAAGATCAGAGAAAAGAATGAGAAACAATTCTTATCTTAACTTGCTGCACCTGTTGTTGTGAGCATATGGAATGTGTTATGGAAATTGGTTTACCAAAGGGTGGTTTCCAAATTAGCCAATGGTGATTGTGTTTTGATTAAAGGACCAGTGAAGTACACATGTATCGTAACTGTCTATAAAAGCAATGGGTTTCTTAATAAAGATAGATTGATCAGCCTTCTGTGAATCATGGAGTCAGTGATAATTATTACCTAGCAGGGGCCCATTGCTGCGATATCTGGTGACTGCTGACTTGTACTGCAGCCTAGCCTGAAGGCACAGGGGCTCCCTGCCACGATAAGAAAAATGCTGCAGTTGCATCTCAGCAAACATCCTCATAGTCACTGAGGGAAGGGAAGGATGAAAGGCTGACAGATGCAACTCTGTTGAGATTGTGGCAGCTGCTTTCAGGGCCCTTGTTCCCTCAAACACAATGTTTCTGAACATCTATTAAAGACTATTAAAGGGTGTTTTCCCTCTTCCTTCGACTTCACGGATTTGGCCAGGTTGTTGGTTTTTCTCTGGAATACGTTCGTTGGGAAGCTGTGCTTGAAATCCAAGCAGATGTAATTCCCAACTAGTCTATGTTTCCTATTGTCAGTGGTCAAACTAGGGTCTGAGTTTAGGCAAGTATTTCTAGGGATTCAGCAAGCCACTGTGTGCACTGCCATTTTCCCGCATGTCAGTGAAGGCTGTTAAACTGACCCCAAATGCTTGGACAGGGACATCTTCTTTGGTGCCTGAGGACTTATGGGTGGGTGTGGGGAGGCAGAGTTCCCTGAGGCAGGGGGCCAGGGGAAGTGCAGAGAGCTGAAAGCAGTTTTTCAGGTGCTGCAAGCTGACTGTCCTTGTTTATGGCTGCCTGACAGATTGAAAAGGACCTGCTGCGCACAATGCCCAGCAACGCCTGCTTCTCCAACATGAACAGCATCGGGGTGCCACGGCTGCGCAGGATACTACGGGGACTTGCCTGGCTCTACCCAGACATTGGATATTGTCAGGGCACTGGCATGGTAACCTGCTTTCAGAGTGTCTTTGTGATAGGGATCAGTTTGTCTCTGGTTACTACACCGCAGCAAATCATTTGAGGTAGTGCTGCCAGATACTGTGGTCTCCAGGTGACCTGAAGAGAAATCCCTTCCACCTGGAATACTTTTCCTAAAGAGGGGAGAGCAGAGTAGCACCAAACATCCAAAGAAACAGAAGACTTTGATCCATCTGTTGGGGAAGGGGCAGTCATTATACTGAGGAGAAATCCCTTCAGTGTAGAATGCAGTAGAGCTCCTGCAGAAGGAAGATTTTTGTCACCTAGATACTGGTCCACTTCTCCATGTGAGAAAGTGGGGAAAGAATTCCCTCCTAGAACATCAAGTTTTTCTTCCTTCAAAATCCTAGGTGGCTGCCTCTCTGCTACTCTTCTTGGAGGAGGAAGATGCCTTCTGGATGATGTGTGCTATCATTGAGGAATTGGTTCCTGCCTCCTACTTCAGCACCACCCTCATGGGTGTGCAGACAGACCAGCGTGTCCTGCGGCAGCTCATCGTGCAGTACCTGCCCCGCCTGGACAAGCTGCTTCAGGAGCATGACATTGGTAAAAGTGTGCCCTAGAGATTTCTTGCCAGGGTGACATGCAGACAAAGAGCATTGTTCTTTTTCCACAAGGGGAGCATCAGGGAGAGGAGCGAACCTCCTGACCCTGGAGGCAATGCATGGACGAAAGCCCTTAGGAGAGTCCACCTTCACTGGCTGACTGACTTCCTTTGTTGTGATTATTTTCCATGTCTCTGTTCACAGAGCTCTCCCTGATCACCTTGCACTGGTTCCTCACCTCTTTTGCTAGTGTTGTCCACATCAAGCTGCTGCTGCGTATTTGGGACCTGTTCTTCTATGAGGGCTCTCTGGTGCTCTTCCAAGTCACTTTGGGCATGCTAAGTATGAAGGTAGTTCCCAGCTCCTCTCCCGCCTTTATTGTACTTCAGTGTTTAATTCTGAGATTTAGGGCCAAGAAGGTTTTGTATCCACTTGTATGTGGTTTGGAAGTGTGTTAGGGAGGACAACTTCCTGCTGTCTTCAGAACCGGAAGCTGTGAAAAACTTCACTGAAATTAGAGAATGCTGTTTCCCATGCATACCTCATTTGTTGCCACATAATTGAACCTCATCAGCTGCCACTAGCTGATCTTATCAGTCTAGATCCCAACCTGAGGGTCCACAGTATTTAAATCTAAACTGAGATACCTTTTGATTTTACACAATCTGGGAAGAAAGAGAAAGCCAAAGTTGTGATCATCTGAGAAGTTTTGGATGGCATTGCTTGAATGTTGTAAGAGATGAGCATTGTCCTGACTGCATTTGATTTGGCTGACCTGATCTTTTCCTTTTCTATGTGAAAAACAGTTTTGTATTCAGTTTGCTGTGTGAAGGGCAAGGGTGATCCTGGTGGGAGTAAGGGGAAGGTGGAGCACAGTTTGACATGGTGCTCTCGAGTGCAGCTCCCATTCTCTTATCCCTAGCAAGATCTGTGCTGTGACCAGTCCTAGTGGTTGGTGCAGAATAGGTTTAAGTTCAGTTTTCCATGCTGATTTGATTTCATTTCAATGGTGAATGCTGTGATTCAAAAAATGCTGGCTAGAATTCTAGGAGGAGAGTGCAATAGAGCAGAAGATGCTGTTCCCATCTCAAAAGTAGCTTTTCCCATTGAAGCTTTTTTTAATGAAATTTTCTAGTTGTACCTGCCCAGGCTGTACATGGAATGTAAAACTGCATCTAGCAGCCTCAGGAGCACAGTTGTCATGTTCACCCCTCCATGAGGTAAAAATATCTGTTGTTGCAGGAGGATGAGCTGATCCAGTCCGAGAACTCTGCCTCGATCTTCAACACGCTGTCAGACATCCCGAGCCAGATTGAAGACGCGGATGTGTTGCTGCGAGAGGCCATGCGCGTGGCTGGCTCGCTGACGGACGTGGCGGTGGAGACCCAGCGCCGCAAACACCTGGCCTACCTCATCGCTGAGCAGGGCCAGCTGCTCAACTCCAGCACCACGGTCAACAACCTGTCCAAAGTGAGTGCACAGAGTCCCTTTTTACCCCTCCTTACTTATTCCCATCCAATTAGCGTTTGTGAGCAGGAGGTCCTGCTGTTTGAGAGGATTTTTGCTTCCAGGATAATTGTTACCCAGTGAAGAAAATGTCAATGATGTGCTGCCAGTTCTGTCCTGGTTGATAAATCCCCAGATGCAAGGGATATTGGAACTGATTGTAATTATCATTCATGAGAGTGATGATGAAATGTGATGCATTTCATTAATGGAAACTAAAAGAAACAACATATGCTTTTGGCAGAATTTTCTTGAAGCATACAGAGTAGGAACTGAATTTAATCCATTTGTAAGAAACTGGTACACTAAAATGACCTTGGAAGGTGGAGTCAAAAAACAGCAGCAGCTGCTTTTGAGGAGCCAAATTAAAAATGCACCTGTTTTTAATCTTAGACTAAAATCTACAGTTGCAGACAAGACATTCAGGCAATTCTAAAATGTAATACCCATCCACTTAGAAATTTATGTCGAATTAAATGTGGAACTGCTTTTTGCAGCAAATAGAATAGAATTAGAGTTAAAATTATTTACATGAATCATGGTTGATTCTTGAACTTCAGTTATGCTTTTGTAATAATTAAGGTATAAATAACCTGTTGCAAGTGGAGCAGATGGAGCAGTAAAGCTAATTCAATGCATTAGGACCAGAACAACTCCTGTTTAAAACTGCCAGTTCACTGGCCTGCCCCTTCTAGTGGTAGCTGTCAGGACCCCTTGCCCAGAGCTGACTGGTGTGGAGGGTTGCTTTATTTTATTTCTGAAATCTCTCCTGATGTGTGCACTTTGTTCTCTGTTCCCTCTCCCACAGATTGTGCGACGCAGGACTCAGCGCAGGAAATCCGGCATCACCTCCCTGCTTTTTGGTAAGGACAATCCTCTGCTTTTCGTGTGTAGTTGGTGGCTATAGCAGCTTGGGAAGGAGGGGAGCAGGCAAAGCAGGGAAACATTGGGACAGAGAGATTGGAGAGAAGGGAGTCAGAACTGAAGGATGAGAAGGAAGCAGTGCAGTTTACTACTTAATTTCTTTGATCTGTGCTTAGAACATAAATTTACCTTGGACAGTCCATGAATTGTGGACCAACAGGAGGTGCAGCTCAGCCCAACTGTAATGTCCTTCTTGCACTGACCAACAGGTCAAAAACATTTTCTGGCAGACCTTGCCCACAGGCTGGATGTGGACTCTCTCTGATGTCACTCTACTCAGCTCAGGAACATCTCTGAAGATCTGAGACAGGGCAGGATGTCTAGTGTGTGACCCATCAAAATTATAAATGAAAGCATCATTATATTTTCCCTTACTTATTCTGAAAGTTTGATGTTGTTACTTCAACAACAAGGGGAAAAAGTCTTGCTTTTGACTCTTCATTTTCTTCACTTATGAGCCAAGCCAACATATGTCCAGAAAGGGCACACAGAATAGCTTTTGCAGGGGTTTAAGAGTAGCTTATTTCTTGACTCCATAAGAGCCCTTTCTGCTGTAAGCCTCAGTGTCATCACCTTACTTGAAATTGGCTCACCTTCTTGAAATTGCCACATGTCACCACAGAAATTGTTTTTCCGGAAGAAGACAACATACTGAATTTGCAGGGCTCAAACAGTGTTCCTGTTGTTGAAATGGCCTGAATAAATCTAAAAATGGGCTTTAGTGGTCTTTCCATAGAGGAGCTTTTCTGATGTTCTCCAGGAAGCTGATATATTGTCACGGGTTTCCTACAAGCACATAGAGCATTACATATAAAAAATGTGGTGGAATACCCATGATGCTGTAAAGTCAAGCATGCAGAAGTGAAGACATGCAGGAAGGTTGCTTGTGCAATCTGAACTCAGAGCTTTTGTATGTTATGTTATCATACAGTTGGTACAGACTGAACTGTCAGGGAACTTGGCTGCCACACACACCTTTCTTGTGTCTCAGTCTCCTTGACAGTTTGAGTATTTTTATGGTGGTGATAGTGAGTTATGACTTGCACAAAAAACTAAATTTAAAGTTCAAGCTTCAAAATACATCAGTGGTAGAAAAGAGATAATTGATAGAGTTTTATTATTTTATGGGGGCTTCTGTACAATGACCATCATGTGTTTTACCTAACATTATTCTTAGTATTTAAAATGGTGGTTAAAACTGAAAAATTGTCATCCTGCAGCAGTTGACCACAGTGGAAAAATTCAGGCCAAGTGAGAGGAAGGAAAGCTTGTATGTGATAAATTCACCCTCTGCTGGAACTGACAGTCAATCCTAAATGTCAAGTCTGCTTGCCTGTGATAGTTGCTGTGTAGAACTGGTACTTAGCCCTCATCTGGGAGGGAAGGAGAACTTACCCAGAGCTCCATTCTTCTTCCTTAGAGTGAATTCAGATATGGTAGTAACTTGGGCAGAAGTCATAGGAGCACTGTTTAGAAGAGACCTCTCAGTGTCTGTATTCCAATGTCTCCTGCTTGAAGCAGACTCTTGCTCATGCTAAATCAGGTTGGTCAGGGCTTTCTGTAGTTGAATTGAACCAGATTTACAATGCAGGAAGAGAAAGAAATAATGAAAGATTATTTGGTGGAGAGCAGAATGTGCAAGAAGTGTTTTTGTGTTGTGTGGGCATTGAAGCAAGGGAAGGAATGCAGAAGAGCTCCTCCTGTGCAGAGCTGTGCAGCTTGTCAGTCTTTGCAGGCTCAAAGTGGAGCCTGCTCACGTGTGGCTGATCATGCAGTGTGGCTTCCTGTTTGGAAATGTGTGTGTTGAAGTTTGAAAGTGTACATGTTGAGTGCAGTGAGGTGAGTCTGGGGGACACGCCAGCTGCTTTCCTCTGTACCATGCCCACTCTAAGGTGGGAGAGTGTGGAATTTGCTCCCCACATCTCCTGCTTGTGTTTGGCTAGGATTGATCTGAGTGCAGAGGGAAGAGCATGGTGTTTTGGCCAGATGGGACTGAGAGATGATAGAAAGAATCAATGATCTATGTAAATGAGGGCAGCCCACAGAGCAAGTGTAGCTGTGGTTTAGTTTCTTCTCTAGTCGCATTCTATTTTAGCAGCATGAAATTTCTGGGAACCCCCAACATCTATGTGCTCACCTATCTATTTTCAGTCTCTGAATAGTGAGAGTTCTGGCATGCTCTGTACCTACCCCTGCATACAGAGGAAGAGATTTTGTTATTTTTTTATTGCTTGGACTGGGAGTAACTATGCCCCACAATTTTTCTAGTTCAGAAGCAAAGTTCAATTTTCTCTTAAACTCTGTGTATCTAATGTATCTCAAATAATTTAATGTAGCAAAGAGAAAACAACTATAAAAATAAGTTTATTTCTAATTTTGTGCTTTTATTTATGTTTCTAAAGTTTGGGTCTTTTTAATTAGGATCACATGATTAAGAGGTACTCTTAATCACTTTTCAATTAGCAGAAGCTTAATGTGTATAAAGCTGTTGCAGCAGCTTTAGCTCAGGCCATGCTTTATTCATATGGTTTTCTATAATGCTGCTAGAAGATAAGCAGAGTACTAATTTGCTAGCCAGTGATTTACTTGGCTCCTGAATAAAAGTTGTGTTTATACAAATATTGGAGTTCAGTGAATAAATATATCAGTTTAAATGTTAATTTTGTTAATCAAGCTACCACATTTTCAGTATATTATAGAGGGAGCAGAAATAGATATATGAAAGTACACTTTGGACTTAATACAAAATGATTTTTTTAGAAAAATAAGCAAATGGTTCATTGTTCCCAAACACCATGTACTCAATGTTTAAGGCATTTAGATACATTAACTGTCTAAAGAATCCATCCCATCAGGTATCTTTCTGCATTAGGTAATAGACACAGGCTGTCAAAACTCCTGGGGGGATTAGTGATAGTTAAAAGATGCTTTGGTAACTTTTACGTTGGGCTCATGACCATTTCTGTACACCCCAAACATTTGAAGTCTGGCTCTTAAGGAGTTTGAGGTCTCTCGTGTCTCTGACTTCATGACTGGCACAGGAAAGTGGGCTGTTTTGGTTTTTCAGATCTTTTCCAAGACTCGGTGAAGAATGTGCTCTCAGCCTGTGAGTTGTACAAATATCAGAAGTAATTAAACCAAAACCTGATTCAGTTTCAAGAGAATTTCAGTTGAAGGGAATTATTGCAAGTTCCCCAGTCTTGTGTCCCACCTTTCAGCTGACTATATATTACAGACACTTCTCTAAAGTAGTACCTTGGTATACTGTGTTTCCATCCCAAAGATGACATATTCCAGTTCCATATGCAGTTTGAAGTATCATCTCCCTAAAATTTGATGCAGTCAAATTGGTATCTACAATTTATATTACTGAATAGATTGGCAGTAAGTACCTGCCTTAGTTTAGGTACTTCTGATGTTAGGCTTTTTTGGTTTCTTCAGAACCAGTAGTTTCTAACAGTAACCAAAAAATAAATACCATGTCCTTGCTTTACTTCCTTTGTCTTCCCTCTGGCTGCGTGGGCTCCACCAGGGGATGATGATCTGGAGGCACTGAAAGCCAAGAACATCAAGCAGACAGAGCTGGTGGCTGACCTGCGTGAGGCCATTCTCCAGGTGGCACGGCACTTCCAGTGTGTGGATCCCAAGAACTGCATAATTGTGAGTGGAAACAGCTGGATCTGCACTGCTGGGTGCTCCAGGCATGGGGTTTGAGTGTTCAACACAGGACAGGGCTGTTCAAATGCTCTTGAAGTGTAGGCTTGAGAAAGAACATGCCATGTGTAATGGCTGGAGGGTGAGGCTTGCTTAATCCATCTGTGGTGGAGGGCTGTGCTGAGAGGTTGTCTGCTGTCTAGGAGCAGGAAAAGGTTGGGGAACAGGGACAGGCAAGTTTTGGCAGATAGCTGGGAGTCACCTGTGCACTTTGATTCCTCTCTGCTCTCATGTGTGGGCCTGCTAGGATCTGACCCCAGACTACAGCATGGAGAGCCACCAGCGGGACCACGAGAACTACGTGGCCTGTTCCCGCAACCGGCGCCGCCGAGCCAAGGCACTGCTGGATTTTGAGCGCCACGACGACGACGAGCTGGGCTTCCGCAAGAACGACATCATTACGGTGTGTCGGCCTGGGGACAGGCACCAGGGGGGACAAGCAGACCCAGCTTGTTGGGGATGCTGTGCTACCTCTCCTGCAGGGAAAGAAGGGGGGAGATAAGCTCAGAGCACAGTTAGGAGCCCAAGAGAAGCAGCTGGTGCTCCTAGGGACTGCCTGGGAATGAGGCAGTGTGTTCCTGTGAGTGTTGTCCTGTGGGTCGTTCTCGCTGCCACCACAAAGTCCCTTTCCTGGCTGCTGTGCAGCTGCGCAAAAGATGGATTTGGTCCAACCCAAGTCCTAGTTTAACACCACACACTGAATTGTAAAAGCATCCATTTGCATTTAACTGTGAGCATTCTATCAAAAATTGGGGAGAAGAGGATGTTTGCAGTAGCTTTGTGCCCTTGGAGGCCATGGGCTGTGTGAGAAGTGAACATTGGCAAAGCAGTTGAGAAGAAGGCAGTTCCTCATTGTGGACACACAGCCAGGCAGCTGTACCCCTTGTGCCACTGCAACCTCTTCAATGGGTATTTTCCACTCCCTCTTTTCCAGATCATTTCCCAGAAGGATGAGCACTGTTGGGTGGGAGAGCTGAATGGACTGAGAGGTGAGAACAGGATGGGTTGCACAGGGGAGAGTGGGGCCAGATGCAGAGCATCCATTCATCTACAATAACTGCTCTGGCAGCAAAGGCTCTGCCAGTACCCAGAGTATCTGCCAGGGGCAAAGGAAACATATGAGAGCACTCATGCAGCAGTGACCTGGTCACTTCTTGCAAACAGTAGGTTTTGGCTCCATCCTCCTGGCATGGGGTGGTTTGTGTGCATGTCACCACTGCTGCATGTGGGCAGTGTCCTGCAACTGGCTTTCCTGTGCATTTGCCTTAGTTATTGTGGTTTTGAGGCAGCTTGCTTCCTTCTTTGGTGGTAGGCCCTATGAATTCTGATGTTTTTTCTCAGCTCCCACTGGGCTTTGTGTAAGGATTTCTCAGTATCTTTGTCAGGCTCATCTCTTTGTTCACTCTTTGTAGGTTGGTTTCCTGCAAAATTTGTGGAGATCTTGGATGAGCGGAGTAAAGAGGTACTTAAAAACCCCACAATTACAAAAGAACTTCACATTTTAGAAGAGGGTTATGTCATAACTAAAAATAACACAGTTGAAAAGAGCCATAGATTTCCTCCTTCAGTCTGTTTGCTTTCTCTGGCCATTGAGTGCTTTGTGATGTGATCAGGCAGCTTATCCTTCTAAACCTGTTTGCTCAACTTCCTCATGCTGACCAAGTGGAGAGTGAGGGCCCCAGAGGGCTGCCAAGGCACCTGTGTGAGATGCCCGGGGTTGCAAGGACCCTAGAGATGAGGAAGCAGGGGCAGTGTTTCTGTCTGCTCCCAGCTGCCTGTGTTCTTTTACTCCTTTGAGGCTGTACCTATGGATCCTGCTCATGCTTTGTGACCATGACAGTAAATTCTCCCCAAGCAGCTGTGCCCAAGGTGACAATCTGTCTTAGTTCCTCTCACAGCTGGCAGTGATAGGGTGGCACTTATCTATAGCAGATACTTCAATATGTCCTCAAGATTCAGGTAGTGTGTATGAGACAAACATCAGCAGCTGTTGACCTCAGCAGTTTTCAGGGGAAGTGGAGAAGGCCCAGTTCTCTCTCTTCTGAGCATTTGGGGAGTGACGAAGAGCTGAAAGGCTGACCCAAGTCCCACTAGAGAAGCCCCCAGAGAGATGTCAGTATTGACACATTTCTTCCTTCCCCCTCTCTCAGAGCTGGCTCCTTAGATGCAGATCACCTCTCTGTGCAGAGAAATGTCCTGCACTGCTGAGTGTTTCTGCTCCTAACTGTGGAAACAGAGAGGATCCCATTTATGGGAGTGTTAGCAGAGTGTCAGCATATGATACCTCAAAGTGGTGTTTCCCCTGGCCTGGAAATTCCTATTTGATTCTGTTTGTCTTGACTTTTAGCAGCTTACAGAGTCCCAGAGACCCTCTGTGCAAGTCCCTCTCCACACCTTAGCTCAGTCAGCATCACACCATCACATTCTTATGTGCTGAATGCTGCTGGGGTGGTGCTGGGGTGACTTGTGGGGTCTCCTGGGCACCATCTGAAGAAAAAGGTCTCAGGACATCCCCTGCAGTAGCACAGAATATGGGGCCTTATGCAAGAGCATGACAGGTAGAGGAAGGGGAAGGGGTTCTGGCAGGCACCTGGGAGTGGAGTTGGTCTGTGCAGAGGCATAGGTGAGTGGACACCTCCATGTTCTGCCCCCTGAGAGCTGGCTCTTCCTGTTCCCCAGTACTCCATCGCTGGAGATGACTCTGTCACAGAGGGAGTGACAGACTTGGTGCGAGGGACGCTCTGTCCAGCCTTGAAGTCCATATTTGAACATGGATTGAAGAAGCCATCTCTGCTGGGGGGGGCCTGCCACCCTTGGCTGTTCATTGAAGAGGTGAGGTGTCCCAGTTCCTTTTGTGGGGCAGTGTTGCCAGAAGGCTGAGGTGAGGGGTTGTAGGGCAGGCGTGCTGAGTGTCCCTCTGCTCCTCCAGGCTGCAAGCCGGGAAGTGGAACGGGACTTTGACTCCGTGTATTCTCGCCTTGTGCTCTGCAAGACTTACAGGTCTGTGCCCTGCTCCTCCGTGCTCATCAAAGTGATGCTGCTCTGCACCTTGGCAAGGCTCATGGTCTGCCCCATGCTCCTGTGGGTGTGGTGTCAGCAGGCTGCTGTGCCTGTGCTGACCTGGGGCTGGCAGTGGCTCTTGTCCTCTCCCCTGGGCCCCTGTATTTGATTCTGGGTCTGTATCTGGCTCTCATGGCTGCAGGGGCACCTCTGGGCTCAGCAGTAGCATGAGAACTGTTGGGGCATGAAGCAGGAAAGGCCTGCATGTGCTCAGGGTGACTGGAGCTAGCTGGGTCTCTGCTGTGATCTTTACAGGCTTGATGAAGATGGCAAAGTCCTCACTCCAGAGGAGCTGCTTTACCGGGTGAGTGCTGCCCCAAGCCCAGCCAGAGCCCAGCTCCTACTTTGGGGACATTTCCTGTGGAGACTGTTGGAGAGAGATGCTCCAGAGTCTCCTAGACCTTCCCTTAGCCCCTCTGGTGCTAGCAGGGGGCACTGGTGGGAGTGGGAGCTCCAGGGAGGGCAGCATTTGGCTGTATTGCTGAAGTGGCTGCCCAGCAGTAACCACACCTTCCCTCCCTGCAGGCAGTTCAGGCTGTGAACATGACACATGATGCTGCACATGCACAGATGGATGTGAAGCTTCGTTCTCTTATCTGTGTTGGACTCAAGTGAGTCATCTGGCCCTGGTACCCTCGGCATTTTGGCTGCACAGAGCTTGGGAAGGGACAGAGTGGGCTTAAGGGCAGCAGTGGTTTCAATCTTAGGCCACAGCATCATTTATCCCCCCTCTCACTGCAGCCACTGGGAGAGACTTGTTCCTTGTGCTGGCCTGATTCCTAGCTGGAAGAAGGAGCTCCTGTTGTATGGAGTGGCTCACACAAGTTTACGGGGTTATCCTATTCCCGCTGGGAACAGGGCTGTGGATGGGGGTCAAGGCTTGGCCTGAAAACAGACTGCCCCAGAGGGATGGGTTTCTTTCTTGGCTGCTGAGTAACAAGCCTATACCCCATTGTTGCAGCGAGCAGGTGCTGCACTTGTGGCTGGAGGTGCTGTGCTCAAGCCTGCAGACCGTGGAGAAGTGGTTCCATCCCTGGTCGTTCCTGCGCAGTCCTGGCTGGGTGCAGATCAAATGTGAGCTGAGGTGAGTGTCCCCATGGCATGTCCCCATGCCAGTGTCTGAATAGATTTCCCCCTCCTCTGCAGGAGGTGGCCCTCACTATGGCTGGGTTTGGGCCCTCTCCAGTGAGCTGCAGCGTGGATTGCCTAGACATCCCAGCCATAGACATTTCCTGCTGTGTGCTGAGGCAGCAGGAAAGCTCTGGACAGTTCATTGTGAGGCACTGTGCCTGCCTGATCCAAGAGCAGAGCTTGGCTCCTGGGGTCCTGTTGTGACAAGCAGGCAGCCTTTGCCTGCCTCCTGCTACTCTGATGGAGAGTTTGCCTTTTCAACCCCACTGCTCTCCATGTCCTTTGCCAGGCACTCTAAGTCCAAGCAGGGAGCAGGGAATGTCCTAGGGAGACAGTTGGGCAGTCATTGTCTGGGAAGGATTCAGTCACCCACTGACTCCCTGGTTAGGTGAGGGAGTGGTGTCGGGGGCTGAAAGCAGCTTTAGTGCCTAAGCTTGCACAAGGCAGTCACTTGGAGCCCAGGGCACACATCCTTGTCCAGGCATCCATGCTCCTGGCCCTCCTGCACTCTGCAAAGCCAGGTGAAGTCCCAGGGAGCTGGAAGGAAAATCCCATGGCATCACCACTGCCCCAGCCTGGTTCCTGCTGTGTTCAGTGGAAGCTGGCTTTTGTGTGCACCACCCACTTGCCTCAGGCCCCAGTGGGAGCATCTGTAGCTGCTGAATGGGAGGGGTTTCTGCCCCCTCTGGGCTGCCGTGTCCCACAGCAGGGGGGCAGTGCCAGTGGGCACAGCCAAAGGACTGAGTGGGTCTGGTTCATGTCTTATGTCCTACTTCTCCCAGCCAGCAAGGGAGCACCCCGTGCCAGCCCCTTTGAGCACTTCTGCTGCTTTTTGCAGCACTTCTTTTGCTCCAGGGAGAGGGAGGGCACTGCAGAACTCTGAGGTGCTGCAGGAAGGGGCCTGCTTTCTAGAGGAACCTGCTATCTGCCATTGCCAGCTGCAGCCCTGAGCCAGGCATGTCTGCTGTCCCCCAGAGCCCGGGGCAGCCTCCTTGTGCTGCTGCTCCAGGCTCTGTAGGGGCTGCACTTGAGTCACATCTTCAAGCTCCTTCTTCCAGCCTGGGCCTGGGAGGATGTGAAGCCCAGCGAGAAGGGGGAAGCAGGCAATGAGTGACTGCTGCTGTCTTTTCAACACCATCAAACAAGGAATTTCATGCTTGTGAGCTTAGTGGCAGGCCAGGACAAGCTGGGGAGACAGTGTGTTTGTGTGCGCCTGGAGCAGCAGTTTTGGCAAAGGCTGGGAGTGTGGTCTGGGGGATCCATTTTAACATTGCTCTCTTCTGGTTTTGTTGCAGAGTCCTCGGCAAATTTGCTTTCAGCCTCTCTCAGGACTGGGAGCTGCCAATAAAGAGGGAGGTGAGTAGGTGGCATCTCTCATTCTTTCACTCAGCCAGGGGCTTCACTTACTGCCTCCCTCTCCCAGCTTTGTGCTTCAGCCCATCATCTGCCTCCTCTGGAGCCAGCTCCTCTGGAGCCAGCTGTGGATGGGGCTGCTTTCCCTGCCAGGGCAGGAGCTGTGGGGCAGTGGTGGCAGAGGGGACTGCCTGCTCTGCCCAGCTGGGGCAGAGGGAAGTGTCAGGCTCCCTTTCCCCGATGCTCTCCAAACCAAAGGCCTCCCCCTGTGCCAGCTGTGCAAAGGTGGGAAGTGCAGGAAGCTGCTCTGGGTGCCAGAGCCTCCGTGTGCTGAGGCTCTGCCCGCAGACAAAACCTCTCCTTTTCTGGGCGTGGTGCACTGACCTGGGTCTCTGTGTCATCCTGCAGGAGAAGGAGAAGAAGCCACTGAAGGAAGGGGTGCAAGACATGCTCGTGAAGCACCATCTCTTCAGCTGGGACATAGATGGGTGACCCCCACCCCGCCCCATCCTGGGGACCTTCTCAATGGCCACACTCCTCTCCTCTACCCCCTCATGTCTCACCCCCCATCCTTCCCCACCCCACCCACTTGTGTCTGTGACAAAATCCCCCCTGGGGGCTGCCAAACCACCTGGGACAGATGGAGCAGTGCCAGGAGGCTGAGCTGCAGACCCAAGGGGGCTGGTGGTTGAGGGTGATGCTGCAAAGGGACAAGTGTGTCCTGGCTACTAAAAGCAAGTGCCCCCTCCCAGTTTTCCACATCTCTGCCACCCCTATCTTCTGCTTTCTCAGCCCTGCCTCCCCACCAGTGCTCAGGGGAGGCATTGTGCTCTGCCCCATGGGCCAGCAGTCACATGTGGGGATGTGAGCGTTCTGTGGCTGGAGCTGTGGGGAAGAGATGGCCCTTTTGGGGTGGCTTTGATCCATGAGAGCTGGTGCCACTGACACTTGGCACTGCAGCTGCATGTGGAATTGGGCTGGTGAGAGACTCACTGCTGTACAGGAGCAGGGAGAGCACATCCCCTCCCCATGGCAGCCAAGGGCTCCCCTCTGCGGGGCAGACATGTACAAGTTCCTTTGACTTGGAGCTAAGAAGGGGGAACTGGCATCAGTTTCATCCCACCTCCCTGGCACTGGTGTGGGGTGTTGACAGGAGTTGCCCAAATTTACCAGCCTGTTACCACTGTAACAGCCTTAGGGGATGGTCATTGTCTACTCTGGGAGCAGACAAAAACCACCTCTCCTCTAAACAAGAGTGTTTCATGCTGTTGTTTTAGTCTCGAGATGATTTTTACTGTTAACCAAAAAGCTGTACATTTACTCCAGGAACATGTATATTTTGGCACCGTTGTAGCTCAGGACAAGGTTTAGGTTGGAGCTGGCTCAGGGAGACTTAACTCATCCTCCTTGCCCTGCGATGGCAACAGGGACGTGGGTCAGGAGTGGAGAATTGCTGCTTTGTGGTGGCTCTGGATGCAGAGTCTGTGACTTTCTACTGAAAGCGCTTGTCTGTGAGCACAAACTACTGATGGGATGACACTAGATTCTTACTTTCCTTTATTTGGTGGGTTTGTAAATAAAAACTGCGTCTTGGGAGAGTGCTGGGCTTTGTCTTTTTTTTTTTTGACTTGGTTTAATTTTTCCTTTCTGCCATTTGACAGTGGCAATACCATTTCTGTGCTGGTACTGAGGGAGCTCCTTGCATTGAGCACCTCACAAGGTCAGGCAGCAGCCAGGGCAGAGCCAGTTCTGCTGCCAGCCCTAAGAGCAGGTCCACAGCAGAGCCCCAGAAAAGCCAGAAATACTGGAAACTATGGGTTGTAGGAACACTGTGGAGGGAGGACCCTTAGGAAAGGCAGAGGGGATAGCAGAAAGCAGGGCTAGGTGGTGGGGACAGCAGTGTTCTCTGTACAAAAAGTGTCTCTGGAAAAAGCAGGTGTAGGCTGAGGTGCAAAGTGGGACAGTAAGAGGGCACAGACCCTTGGGAGAACTGTGTTAGAAGTCCAAGCTTGTGGGAGGGTGGAAGTTGCAGCATATATTCTGATTTGAAAGTGAGTGTCTTCAGTGAAGATAATTCCTCTGGAATGTGGCTGCAGAAGGGGCAGTGTCACCTCACCACCACCTGCAGTCCTGACCAGCCTGCTGGGCTGGGGGAGACAAACAGCTGTCCCTGGTAAAACCTGCCTCTGGTTGCAGGGTAGGTAATTTCCATACACTGAGGGAATCTCCCTGCAGCTGAGAAGGATGAGCCACCACCACTTAAGCTGCTTTTTCCAGGTTTGAGAAAGTCACAGAGGGATCACCCACCCTTAGCTGGAAAAGGCAGAATGGCCCCAAGCCCTCCCACCAGCATAGCAGAGAAGTTTTTGAGAATGTGGCTGTTTGGAATTTTTTTAATAAAATGGATTTTTTTTCTTCAAATATTTGTAACTGAAAAAATAATTCAATTTAAAGATCCATTCTCTCCCCCATTAACTTGTCACTTTTATCCTTTTCCAGTTGAATACTCGCTCTGGATCTGATGCCCCAACACCATCCGACTGTGATGGTGCTGATCACCCCTCGCCAGTGGCTGCATAGTGGAAGGGAGAGTGCGTGCTAGTCAAATACACATTACAAACAAGTAGTGGTTACAGCAGAAAGATTCAGGATTACATTCAAGGTAGAGGCAGAACATCAGACTTCGTTTTTCCCAATGGGTGCAAAAATGTACGTCCAGGGGAATACCTCTTCCAACAAAGAACTATTGAACTATTATTCAAAGAAATAATAGTAAGAAAGCAGAGAACTGGGCAAGCCTGCTCTGGGCACTGCTTGGGAAAAAGACTTTCTAACATTTCCGGGGCTGAGGCACCACCTTCCCCTCTGCCCATGGGCACAGGCTTAGCACTCACTCTCCTGGCAGAAGTCCCTTGTGCGGAGGGGCTCCCACAGGTCAGCCGGGCTCCTCAGGACATGAGGCTCATGGTTCTGTGTCCTCTGGGCTCCTTGAAGCTCTCCAGCCAATGCAAGTATGTTGGGCAAAATCAGGGTCATTAAATTCCTACAGTTTCACACCTGATGATGGTGGATGGGTAAAGATGAAAGGGAGCAGCTGTGAGCTCAGCCTTCCACCAGCAATCTCTGGGAAGGGCTACACTGCTATCAGGCATTGGCATCTCTCTGCCAATCACTGGAGTACCTGGCTGGGGCAAGGAACCAGGCTGGGTCAGGTCAGCACTACAGCTGGAGTGCTCCCACCTTCTCTAGGAGCTCATTGCATTGATCACTTTAGTGATCATTTCCTGCTTTATTTAAGAGCTGCAGAATTGAAATTGTACCAAAGAAATCACACAGCTGGTTTTTGTGGGGACTACTGCAACTATGGGCTGAAGAACCTGATTTTGCTTGAGTCTGACAAACAGGCTGCCTTACATTTTTCCCCTAGCATCTCGGAGATCCTCATTCCCCCCATACTTTCCTCCTTAGGAACTCCTTGTCTCCTGCCCCACAGCTGGGCAGCTGCCCAGGCAGAGCTGGTGAAAGCTCTTTAAGGTGATTGCTAAGTACTCACTGCTCCCAGTGAGTACCTGGGCTGCACCAGGAGAGAATTCAGGGAGGGGTCAGGAGGATAAAGGGGGTGCTCACCAGACTCTTTTATTCTGATTTTTAGGATGTGACACTGTAGCTTGAGGAATAGAAAGCCTCTGAGGAAGGGAGGAGGGGGGTGGTGTCCTCCCCAACCCGGACACTGAGGAAGGCAGATAAGAGGCTCCAACTTGCTTGCAGCTCAGGGCCAGAGGAGAGAGGAGGGGAAAGAAAGGAAGCTGCCAGCAGGCTCCCCCTGCTAATGATTAAGAAAGTGGCTCTCCATGCAGTTAACAAGCAAAGGGCTCAGGAAAGCAGGAGTGTCTCCCAGCTGCAAACAGGCGTGACCCCACCCAGCTGCCAGTTCAGTGGCTGAAGGAGAGCACATTGTGCAGGGTTGGCATTTACCTGCCTCACCATGGAGCAGAGGTACCAGCACCCCTGTGGCACAGCCTCTCCCTGGGATGAGGACCAGGTACCAAAGTTGTAGGGAAGCAGCACGTGGCTCACAGCTACCCCTCCCCAGCAGGAAGCTCTGCGGCCCAGCGTGGGGGAAAGCTGGGGACAGCATCCTCAAGGAGATACTGAGAAGGATGGCAGCTGATCCTTTAAGTGCCTGAGCAGGTCAGTACCTCAGTCTGCATGACTTCAGAAGCCACAGCTTCCCCCGCCTCACTCAGCACAAGCAGCCTGGACCCAGCTCAGGGCCAAAGCAGGAACAGCCTTGTGGTGAGGTGGCCACATGCACGTAAACCGTGTCCCACCTGCTCAGTGTGGCCGTGCATTGCTACTGACACAGGAATTCTGAAGTAACAGGAGTAACAGCATAAGAATGAGCCACAGGCCTGGTGTTCCACCATGGAGCCCTGCTCAAGCAATAGCATCGTCATGGCTCTGAGGTGCTGGGGCTTGTCCACCCACTCCTCAGTCTGCAGTTGCCCCAAGGCACCAGCCTGGGGCCCTGCAGGGACACAGGGCACCAGCTCAAAGTAAGCAGCCATTTACTTTTGCCTTTTACCCTGTGGGACTGAAGGGGGGGGAAAGCAGAGGTCAGCTGCCCAACACTCGCTTTCAGGCTCCTCCCCAGAAAGGGGCCCTCACAGTCACTGAGCCAGGACCTGTGCTGTGCCACACAACACCACTCCTGCAGTCCCACTTCCCCTTCCTTGCCTGTGGGGTCCAACATCCACTGCCAGCTGCTGCTTTCCACTGGGCCACGTGCTACGGTGAGGCACCAACACAGTGAAGGCAGAGACAGATTGCACGTGGCCCCCAGTGATATGTTACTGATCAGCTGTGCCCCTCACCCGCTCCCCAGGCGCCTTCGTGTCCCTGCCCAGGCTGACTGCCCTGCTCACCTGGGGACATCACGAGTGCCGTGAGAGCCGGGGGCAATGGGCTGTGCCTGACAGCAGTTTTAACATATAAGGACCTGATTTTAGCACCTTAAAAAACCGTTTTGCCACCCAAAGTGAGTGAAGCTAGCAGGCAGGCTGGCAGGCCTCTGCCAAGCTCAGCAATATTTGGGAAACCAGCTTAGACATTACCAGGTTGGTGGGGAGCCCTGGTTCCCTTTGGCTACATTTAGAGAAGGTGCCTGTTCTGCCCAGCTCCTCCCAGCCCTGTGGCAGATCAGACCCTCCCCTGAGAGATGGCAGGTGGTGCAGAGGGCAGCTGCTCTGGGCCCCAGCCAGCCCTCCTGCCTTTGTGTCCTGCTCCAGAGGTAGAATCCCCTTCCACAACCGTTAAGACCAACCATGCTGGGGGAGCACAACCCCCTTTATCCGCCAATCCCAGGAAGGCGCAGAGTGCTGCTTCTGGAAACAGCTCAGGCCCAGTCATGCTCTGTCCCACTGAGGGAACAATGTGCTGCCATTGCTCCTGCCTGGAGGACCAGGGGCTGCTGGCTCTGCTCTCACCCCAGCTGGGCCAGGCTCTGTGGAGTGGGCAGGAGGCTGCCAGCCCCACAGCTCCTCCTGCCCCTTGTCCCCACCCCAGCAGCCATTTCCCTGCCCTGGCCTGGCCCACTGCCGGCTTCACGCAGGAAGGACACTGTTAGGGGAGGAGTACAAATACTAGGAGCTCTTTCTTTTTTCTTTTTTTTGGTTGACTGGCCTCTTCCCTCTGCATGCCTGTGCCCTCCCACTCCCATTCCCTTCAGTCTCTGCTCACAGAATTACAAGCAAGAATCCCAGTGCAGCTGCAGATCATGTCCATCAAGAAAGTCTGTGGAAAAGAGGCTGGGAGCCGTGGTGCTCAGGGGAGCCAGGCTCATGACAGAACCCCCTGGCAGCTCCAGCCAGTCCATGCTGTCCAAGTTAGCCTCAGCCAGATCCAGGGCTATGCCCCCAGACGGCTCGTGAGCAAAGTGCAATTCCGAGGTGTCCATAGGTGAAGGCGGGTGGTCCAGGATGGCCGAGCTGCTCAGCATCTCACTGTGGAGGTCATCAATGAGGGACAGGGGCTCGGGCCCGTCGTGGCCTGCCGTCAGCAGCGGGAGGCCGGTGCTGCTCTCCAGGAAGTCCTCCAGGCGGCCCACGAGCACCGGCTGCCCCAGGGACACCGGCACCGCCAGCTCAGAGGAGTGGTGGCTGCTGGGCGGTGGGGAACACGCCGGGGCCACGGGTGGTTCTTTCCCAGCTGGAGACGACTGGTCCTTGAAGTCAGCAGAAATCTCTGTAGAGAGAACAAACAGGCCAGGTAAGGAAAAGTCTGGCTGAACACCAGAAGGATCCCTCCCACCCACCAGGGCCACAGACACCCTCCCCAGACTAAGCCATCACTGACCACCAGCTGGGATGAGAAAACATCCTGTGCCCATGCTTGCCTCACTATGGGGAGTTTTCAGCCCACCTCCACAAAATCCCATCTCTGTCCAGTATCTCAGAAGTGATGTGCCTGAATATGATGCAGCAGAACCATCAAGAATCACAGAATCATATTAAGGCCTGACTGACATCTCCCTCGGTGCCATAATGACTACTGCTAAAGGCACTGGTTGGGACACTGGAGAAGAGCATAAGGCCATGACAGACTCTGCCCTCTGTGCTCTGCAATTCCCAGACTCAGACCCAGGGACTGTGGGAAATGCTGGCTTTGTCTCCTTACCTCCACTTTCGATGAGGATATCAAACAGGTCGTCCATCTGCTGGCTGGAACAGCCGTTCTCCTGGGGAGAGCAAGTGCAGGATTAGCTTCCTATTTACCAGGGGAGCTTCCACCTCCAGCAACACCCTTGGCTGCTGGCTCTCCTCCCTTGCCCCAGGGGCTGTTTTCTAGCAAGAATGAGCACACCATGAATGAGCACACCATGACGTGGCACCAGTCCTCTGTTACTGGCTGGGAAAGTATGGTCAGCAACAGCAATGAATGGCCTGGGATTTTTCACCTGTGATTTAGGGTTCGCCCCAAATCCTCCAGAGGGCACTCAACGAGAAAGGTGCAGTTGTGTCTCCATTCCCTATCACTGGCCCACATCAAGAAACTAAATAGATTTACAATGGCAACTTTTCATCTGCTCTTCAAGGAAACCAGGGAGAATAACTGCTCTCACCTGGGCCTTTGGCTGTTGCTTCACAGCCTCTTCATAGCCTGGTGGTGGCTCTTTCATTGGGACCGAGGGAACAGGAAGAGGAGGTGGAGGACTTCCAAAAAGCGGCGTGTGCTGTTGCTGCTCCAGGTCCATCTGGGAGGGGGAAGGTGCAGCAGGAGAGCCAGGCTGCGATGAGGACTGTTTAGAATGAAGACAGAAGAGGGAATGAATGCAAATCAGGGAAAAGTCCTGATCAACAAAAATCCTACATCAACTCCTGTCTCACAGCTGCTTGAGAGACCATCACCTCTCCCTGTGAGCACTGCACAGCAGTCTCCACTGCTCTGCCCACAGCAGCCTGCCTCCTTCCCTGGACTCTGTGCACTTTGCCCTGACTGCAGGGGAAGAAGACAAATTTCCCCTCGACTCACAGCTGGAAATCTTTAGCTGTTTTTTCCAATGCTAAAACAGCCACACCACAAACCACCTCCTGACTTCTCCTGGACGGGGAGAGCCTTATCCATCCAAGCAGGGGATTCCTGCAGCACTTTGGAGAGAAAGGGCATTTCCCTTGAGTGTTCAGCCTACTCTGTGCAATATATCCTGTGTTCTACCCACCTCCCTCGACAGTGCCTGCTTTGGAGTCACAAGCCAGCTTCACTTAGCAGCAAGTTTCACAGCCTGCTGGTGGGCAGAGAGCACCAGAGCACTCAGCAGCACCAGAGCTCCAAAGGAAACCCCAAGTGTTGCAGGAAGTGGTGCTCATGACTCAGCTTTACCAGATGAATCAGCACATAACTGCCCCTAAGGAGGAGGATCAGGCCTTTCCCTCTCCAGCAGCTTTGCATGACCCACACAGAATCTTGCTCCCCTAGAGCAGCAAACCCTGGGCAGCAGCTGAATGGCACTTTCAATACGTGCACATATTGATGCCTTTGCCCATCCTGTGTTCCCTGGAAAGCTGCTCATCTGTTCTGTGACCCACAGGCAGAGGAGTGACCCCAGACCAGCTCTGCAGAGGTCCACTCTTCCAGAGGAGGGCTGGAAAGCATGGCACAGGCCATGGGATGTGCTGGCAGGGTACCTTTTTTAGCTCACTGGGTGGGTTGGTTTTACCAGAAGTACCAATTTTCAGTGACTGCTTATGGAAACCATTGGGGAAGAAAGGCTGCAGGTTTGGAGGTGCTGAGAAAGCCAGCTGCCCTGTGACCACCTGCAGACCTGGCTTCTGACCCCAAAGGGAGGCAAAAGGATTGGAAGAGCCAGTAGAGACACCTCTGCAGCACAAAGCCTAAGGAACTCCAAGGAAAAAGGTGCCTTTATTTATCTTCTCCACTTTCTCCAAGGTCTCAAAGCAAACCAAGGCACTGACCCTTTGCAAAATAGATTTCTCACTCTAAATATGCTAGAAATTACTTCTGTCTTCATACCCTTTCCAGGAACTGACTTGGAAATGATCCTCCAAGCTCTAAAAACTCTTCATCATCTTTCTGTACCTAATCTTAATTACAGTTTAGAGAGACAGCTAAGCAGGCTAGAAAGGGTTGAGATGTACAGCCAGCACCTGGAGAGGGTTAAAGGCAGAGGTGCTCTTTTTCCTGAAGCAGTATAGCACTTCACAAAGTGATGATTAACTGGCATGCTCAGGGCAGGGGAATGGAAATGACAGCATGCTCAGCAGTACTAGAGACTAAAAGGTCACAGCCTTTTTACCCCTCTGACCTCACATGCCCCTTCAGCAGCAGCCACACCACCCTCTCTCCATGCAGCAGCCACCTCTTCTGTTCAGCAGTAGTCCTTCAAGAATCTGAAACACCCCTGTGAATCAAGGCTGCTCACTCCAGCCCCTCGTTGTTTTTAATCCACAGACAACACCCACTGGAATGTGGTAGGTTTGTACCGACTGCCTGTGGGTGCAAATGCTGGCAGCAAGCAAAGAAAACCAAGGCAGAAAAGTGAGCAGGCAGTGAACTACCTTAGATTGGTTTGGTCCTCTGGGCTGCTGCTGCTGCTGCTGCTGCTGCGTGGGCTGCTGAGGGGTGTTTGCAGGTACCTGACACGGCAGTTGGCTGGAAGTTTTAGCGGGTGATGATTGTACGCTCTGGAAAGAAAAGAGTATCCATAACACCTTATTCCCCAGACATGACATGGACACAGGGCTTAGGCTTCTTACAGCATTTATAAGTTTGTTTTTTCCCCACTCTTCATTCTTTATGAAATTCCATCCTTCTCTTTCCATGAGCAGAGAAATCAGACTGGATGCGACCGAGAGTCCTGAGAGAGGAGGTAGTACCAGCCTCAATCCCTGGGCTACCAAAGGACTGCCAGACTTGACAGAGGAGCTGTGCCCTTGCAGAGCAGCAGTGGAGCTCAGGTGAGATACGCTGGGGTCTCAGCATTGACAAGGTTGATGTTTAGACAGCTGCCAACATCTCACCTGCTATGCAGCAAACGTAGCCTGCTCAGTGCCTGTCACTAATGGCAGACACTGCCACTTGCTCTGCAGAAAGTGCAAGAAATGTATCAGCAGAGAATGAAAATTATCTTTGATGTCATGGAAGGTGCTGAGGTTTGACTTATGCCATCAAACTTGGGCGTATTTATCCCTTCCTGGAAGGAACACTCGGAACACTTCTGTTAAGTGCTGAGCTCATGCCAGCAGGGGATTCGTAAATCATCTCTGATGAAAGACTCTGTTAACACTGAAATACTGACATGCATTAAAACAAAGAGCAGCCAAAAAGCAAACAGTCTGCTCCCAGGGTCTGATTTCACCTCTTGGTAGATAAGATGACCCATCTATCACTCCAACTACGATCTCTACAGTTAAGGACAAGAGGTGAAATACACTCTGCTCATTTTACTACCACGGGCATAGTTGTTAAAAAACAGTGAACTGTGGCAGCAAACCCTTGTAGTCCAAGCCCAAGGTCCTGCCTGACAAAAGGCAGAACCGTGTGTTTGGAAGAATGCTGAACAGCCTGTGATGCACACAGCCGTGCACTGTGCATTGCCGTACACAGCTCATCATTGTCAAATTCCAGTCTTTTTGCCAAAGATCTGCTTACACTGCTCTGTTTTACAAAGCCATGATCTACCAACCACTGCAGTGAGCAACTCAGCCCTTTCAGTATTTATTGTATTGAATTTCCACGCTGTGAGGCCATCCTATGGTAACCTGAATGGGAGAAGGAGAGAGGAGCAGCAGCAGCGATGGGATCCGACCCTTACCTACCTGCAAGGGTGGGCAGCTGCTCCCTGCCATCCCGTGGGGAGAGAGGCCCTGCCTCTCGGCGCTCTGCTTGGTCACGGTGAGGACAATGTGGGTCCCTGTGGAGTCAGTGATGAGGGTGGGGGGAGGGGTGCCCTTGATGAGGGCGCTCCCTTGCTGGCCAAGGAAAAGCCGCGGGCTGTGGGACTGGCACGGCGGCTCTGCCTCCTCCTGCTTCACCATCACGGCTTTCTTTGGCACCGGGCTTGGATTCAAAGAGTCCATTTGGCTAGCGCTTGGTGCAGGGCTGGATTGGTCTGTTTGGCCACTGGATTGCTTTGCACACTGGCAACTCAGGAAACCGTTTTCACTCTTGACCTGGGTGCCAAACGCTCCTGGTTTGGAGACGAGGGCTGTTCCTTCTCCCGCAGCTGTTGGGGCTGGCTGTGACTGCTGGGAGCGCTTCTCCTGCTCCAGCTGCAGCCTAAGCATCTCCACCAGCTGCTGCTTCTGTTTCAGCATGCGGGTGAGTTCCTCAATCTGCTTGTCCTTCTCCTGCAACATCTGGTCTTTGTCCCTAACTTCTGCATCTCTGCTGTTACCAGCACCACACCACTCTGACTTGGGTGCCACATTTATGCTACAGGAGGCAGACTTGGAGCTTTCTTCCTTCACCAAGAACTGTACTGGAGATGTCTGCAAGGTGAGCTGGGTCAGAGGTGAAGTCACCATCTCTCCAAAGGTATCCCCAGTGCCCGAGTTTTCATCCCCTGTACTCATTTGCGAGCGCTCAGAAGGAGTTGGAGAAACAGGAGGAGTTGAGCCTGTGCTCCCAAACTTCATCACGCCGCCACCAGTAACTGTGGCCACAACTACTTCTGCTGGTGCAATGCCAGTGGTGACCAGGGCTGGCCCTGTGCTCAGCCTGGCAGTTGGGAAGGCCACCACCACTTCAGCAGCTTTAGGGAGGACGGCTGCTGTGCTGGGCTTGGGAGTGGGGGTTGTTTGGCTGGCTGCACCGTTCTGCTCTTGGTAAGCTCGGAGGCGCTCAATCAGGTCCGTCTTTGTGCCCGAGACAGGCAAGGCCCTCAACTTTAGCTCTTGCTTCAGCTCTGCTACCTGATAAGGGGGGGGAAAAAAGAGGGCAACATTAAGAGAACTTCTAACTGAACAACTATCAGTTAGATATCAGCAGCAACATCGTTCAGTACTGCCCACTGACAATGGCAGGAAGGGTCTATTCAGCTTCACAGGACATTTACCTTCATCTCATCCAGGTTGGCAGGGAGAGGGCCAGGCTTGCCCACTGCAGCGTTACTGTTTTGTCTCATCAGCCCACTAGAACCAGAAGATACTGAAGATGTGCTGCTGACTGTGGTAGAGAGATTGCGTACGGCAGGGGCACTGGCACCACTCTGCTGCTCTCCTGGAGGCCTGCAGGAAAAGAGAGAACACAGACATCAAAACCACAGTAGAAAGACACCAGAGGCCCTCCCTGTCCACAAACATACACGTTCAGAAACATCTGGGTCACTAGTGCTGCCCTAGACTCTGAAGCACACCAATGCTCTTGACTATATCCCTGCCCATTGCTGTGCCGACTCACTTCAGCTGCTTTTGTCTGATTCATCTCATACTGGCTCTTTTTGAGGCCCTCAGGAACCTACAAGGCTGAGTGTGTCACACTGTCACACCCCGAGGCCACCCCTCACACCCAGAAGAGCGTGTCTCTGGTAAGAGTGCTGCTAAGTGCTCGCTAAGAGACACCTGCCACTGCGGACCCGTACTTAGGTGGGGCTGGCAGGATGGTCTGATAGTTGTAGTGCTGCTGCTGCTGGTTGAGGATCTGAAGCTGGAGAAAGAGCTGCTGTTGCTGCAGTATTTTGGCATAGGATGAATCCATGGGAGGAGCTCCCTTGTCCTGCTTTTGGTCCGGGGGAATATACTGATGATACTTAAGCTTCTTGACTTTCGGCTTCAACTCCTTGGCTTTTTTACTGCGCTGAGACTTCTCACTAGCAGACTTGGGCTGGCTTTGCTATTTAGAAGAAAAGGAGGAAGCAAGTAAGAATGGAAACACTGATATACTGTAATAACCCATGTAAACCAGAACACACAGTGGGATTTTAGTTTTGGAAGTCTTTAGTTTGTTCATCTCAGGGTCTTTCCATGCTTCTCTGAGACATTACAGACACCGCAGTGGCAGCTTATGCTGCACCATAATGCAGGTCACCTTTCCCAGCACACCAGATCATTTGCTCATCCAGTGCAGACTCATTGACTCTAATTATAGATAACACTGATTGTTTCAAAACATTTTGCATTCAGCATCTGTTTTACAGAAGATGAATATACCACAGAACAGAAAACCCCATTAAATATGTTACAATCAGTGTCAGAGGAAGACACTAGTGAGAAATGTTTCCTCCCCTTGCATCTGTTAATCTAATACTTCCAACTCCAAACCTGCTTAAAAGTAACTTTCTTATCTTCCTTTAGACTACAACAATGAAGACATCAGCCAAAACAGTACCTTAATGAGTGTTGGTGGGGGCTTGGCAGCAGTAAGAGCCACTCCATTGGTAAGACTAGGGGGCAGAAGAGGTGGAGGTGGCAGTGGTGGAGGTGGCTGCTCAGGTAGGAAAAGAGTTTCACTGGAGTCTGCACTAATCTGTAACTGGGATGAACCCTGCAGGAACAGAAAAAGGCAGAATGAATATACACAAGAGGAGGGAAATAGTTTAACAGAGTGCAGGAAGTATCCACTTAGAAGAAAGCATGGGCTTCAAATCATTAATCGGATGCCTTTAACCCACTGTTTCAGTTGTCCCTGAGAAGCAGTACAACTTCTGAGGGCAGAAAAGGAATCAAAATTCAACACCTGTATCTCCCAGCATCTCCTGCTGGGATCAGTTGCACACAGGCTGTATCACCAAGCAATGGCTGCCCACTTCCCACAAGACACCACCATGAGGGTTTGTGAATAACCAGAGCAGGATGTCACTGACACCACACAGAACAAAGACCCCTTGTGAAATCTCACAGACTGTACCTCTTAGGGAAGCCTTAGTCTCATTTTTTAGGCTCCTCTGCCACAAATCAGCCTGAAGCTCCAGGGCACTGCAGGAGGCCTCCACATTCTCACCTGAGCTAGTGATGTACCAGTGGTGCTAGGGAGAGCCTCACAGATCCGGGAGTCCATCGGCGATGGGACAGAGCCTTGGGACTCATGGCTGGCTGGCTGCTCAGGGGAGAGGGCATCACTGCTGTCCTCATCAAAGGAGGAATTGTCTGCAACCTTTGGGTAGTTCACCTGTCCAACTAAAAACACAAACATCAATCGTGGTCTGTAAAGTGGAATAAGAAATTACTTGGTGTGCTTAAAGCACCAGCTAACAATGAGAGAACAGAGTCCAAACTGGGTCAGGTTTAAGCGTTTACATTCACTGCCTATCAGTAAAATAAAATGATGTGGACTGGGATGAACCATTTCCCTGGCTTCCTAGCCAGGCAAGATCAGTGAGTGTAAGAAGAGATACTCAGGTCTGCCCAAACCCAGCTCTGTGACATGGCTTATTTCATTATCATCTGGCACCAAAGAAGAAGATTGGACAGTATAAGGTTGAATCATGGCTTCTCTGGTGTTCATCCTGTATGGTGGAAGGTAGAATCTCTCTTGGATTCTTCTGTCTTGGAAGACAGAATCCCAAACTGTCCTCTAGGCTTACAAGCAATAAGGGCTATGGATTAAGTGATGGCCCTGGCTGCTATCAGCATTTCTGTCCATCTACACACCAGTAGATAAATTCACATGAGTGTATACTTGTAATGTACCAAAGTACATTTTCTCAAATTAATCCTGCTAAATAGGGAAATACTGTCATTTGCGCCTCACCTAAAATCAAGAGGAATCCAGAGATGCACTTTGCTCCGTCAGAAGGAAGCCACATCTCTTATGCTTCAGTTCACAAGTTCACCCTTCCTCAACTACTTCTTGCTCAATAGTGAAGCCAGGCTCCCTCACAACACTATCCTTTTCCTTTTTTATGGAAAGTATTCCATCTTGCTCACAGTTGTGTCCCATTTGTCTTTACAGTAGCTGTGTGTGTTTGAGGAGATGAATAACCACAGACACACAGACTGCTCAGTCTGGGGAGACAGGAAAGAGCACTGCTGAGGCAGTGGGAAGGCTATTCCTCAGCATTCCTTTCAGCCCTTGGAATGGCACTGGCATGATTTACATCTGTTCTGGTTTATTTTTAAAGGGGTTGAATCCTCTGAAGTTTTTGAGTTCACAGACATCTTTTGTTTCATCACACCTGTTTATATTCTGTCTCCCCTCTTGATGTAAGTCAGTGGGTTCTCCCTGACCAACGTTGTTGACATGTTATACTGAGAGAGGGATTTTAAGGAGACAGTCTAGGGAATACAATCTTCAACAGACTTTCAAGTCTTTAGGGTATACAGCTGCTTTCATATTATTCTGGAATGTCCACATTCCCTATAATTTAATGTCTCCACAGCATTATCTGGGCCAGAAGAAGATCTGCTTTTTTCAAATCCTTGGGCTGAAAGCCTGTGGTTTTGGGCCAGGAAAATGAGACCAGCCATGGGATTGCACTCTCTTAGACATGCAGGTGAATTGACAGGTAATCACAGCCACATGTGGGAAATGCCCTCCACAAAGATCTTCCTCTGACCTTACCAATAATAGCTTCCTTCAGGCTCGATTCCACAGGCAAGATGTTCTTCTCCACCAGCTCCATGGGCCCTGGCCTCTGCGCTATCTTCTCATTGAGGTCATCTGCCAGTCTGGCTCTCTTCAGCTTCAGCTGCTTAGCCTGCAAGGAGGGTTCAGCTGAGGTCTCTGTTTGGGGGAAAGTAAATAAAATGGCATTAGTCCAACAAAGGTCAAGCCATGCCCTTCAGCAGTATTTTAATTCTATTCAAAAAGGTAACTGTAGATAACAGTAGGTAACTACAGAAAAATAGTTGATAGATAACAACAGGTAACTATGCACTACAAAGATATGAGAGATGTTACGTATATTTAGGTTATAAAGATAACTACAGTAGCCCTTTTGACAAATCCACTGTTCTCAAACTGATGTCACCCAATTCTCGTTCATATTTTCCCCCTGGTTGTGCCCCAAGCTTGGTGCTCAGCAGCAGCACAGCGCTCTCTCTCTGAAGCTGAGGTTTGTTATTAATCAGATCAAATCTGCCTCAATCCCTCTTGGACATTTTATAGTGTCTTCCCTTAGCAGAAGAGCAATCCATGGTCATTCTATTTCACTGCTGCTCAGCTGTACAAAACTGCACAATTTGAATTCACACAACAGATTTTACTGAGAATAATCTCCGAGCAAGCAGAGTTGAATCCCTCTCAAGGAATCATGCAACAGGCATGATCTTCTGCCCATTCCCAAGTGGAAGGAAGCTTTGGGGATCAGAGGCAAAGCAGAATGCTGTTAAAAAGGTAGTTACAATAAAGTTTATTGTTGATGTTTTCATGTTCAGCACTAGCCATACCTTCCAGAATGTGCATCCTAACCAGCTCTGATCTCTCTGGCCGGGAGCGAATTTTGCGTTTCAGATAGTCCTCTGTCTGCAGCAAAAACAGACAAGCAAGAACCACTTTCAGCTGATCAGACACAGGAGTGAAGGACTCTTGAACAGCACAATGAAAAGAAACAACCATCTTTAGCTGTCACTGAGATCTAAATAAGCACAAAACGGAGAAGGGACCTATCTCCTGTCCCAGTGCACCCAGAGTTTACTCTAAAGATGACCTTCTATTGTAATGACCTCAGTCAATTGTGCAATGCTGCCCCACAGAACAGAAACTGGGAAGGACTTCCTCAGGAGCTGAAGTCCTCTTTTCCCATTGTATGCACCATCACTAACTTGTGTCAGAGAAACATCCATGAGATTTTCTTTTTACGTGAAAGATAAATGCACTGGATCCACTGTTCACAGAAAATACTTTCATGTACTGCTGGCATTCAGGGCTGACTTGTAGTTTGGGCATACTCTTTACTTTGACTAAAGATATGTTATTTGTTAAGCTAAAGACCCCATGCTGACCCTTGGGGGACAGAATCTAAATGCTGTGACAAGGCTGATTTCACTTCCAGAGCTGCTTTTAGCTCTGTCTTTAGAGAAAGTGTTATGGAGCAATGCACAGAGATGACCCTGACAGGCTGAACATGTTACTCTTTGCACTGCTGAGGAATGGGAAGCTGGAAGCAGCAGGTAATAGACTGGTAAGTACTGCACATCAGGATGGGCCTTCAGAGAAAATAAGTATTAAAGTGGGTCAGAAAACTGCACCACAGTTGCTCAGCTGCCCACATAAAAATATTAACTTAGTAAGGTTTTAGGAAACAAAGAGAAATAAGCAAAAGCCCTTTAGTCACTGGTCTTAATGCAAAGTCCCCTGTTGCAATCCTTCCACTGTTTAAATGCCTCCCTTACAGTTTTTAATCACAGCTGTTATTTTTTTTTACTTATGTTGCTTTCACTTTTAAAACAAAACTTAGTCATAACAAGTTTCATTCCACTGTAGGCTACTCAGAAAAAAATATCCCCAGAGGCCTTTTGAGGAACAGAAATTATCATGAAACTCCCCAGTTAGAAAAGGTGGTACATGAAGTATGATGCCTGGCTTCCTCTTTCTGTAGAGCCAGAAGTCTGTGATTTCAGTGTCACAAGATTTTGGGGGGGATCCTCTCTACTGAATTTTCAATTTTTCTAGTCTCCTAGGTAAAAATTGCATGTGCAGGTAGCAGAGAAACTTTCCTCAAAGCTGGAACTGAACTCCACATGATAAGAGCATTTAATAGCATTTAAGGGCAAAACAAACACCATAAAAATAAAAATGTCAAGTGCCTGGACAGTGGGGAAGAAGAGTATCAGCCACTTCCAGAAAGATGACTCTAGGGAAAATCCAGGCACCATTTTCAATGGCTTTAGGCATAACTATTTCACTGAGGGTTAACCAGTACCACATGCAAGCTCTGAACCCCCCATCTAATACACCTCTGACTACAGAAAGCTGCATTACATCCAGAATATGAACACTTCCCTTCTGCATCTCTTTAGCAGCTACAGGATGCCCAAAACACAAGACATACTATTCCTGACTTGCCCAAAATATTAAAGATTATATTTCATCTTACCCTGGCACGCTCCAAACTCTTTCTTTGTTCATGAAATGCAGCTGGACTTTTCAGAGCTGTGGAGAGGAAAAGCATTTAGAAAATTAATTAGAATGATGGAAGTTCTCTCACTGCATAACCCTTCAGGCCAACTAAGTTACCAAACACACCACAGCAACTGCCTCCTGCATCTTCCAGCACCCTGAGGCAGATCTGCAGCTGGTACCAAGCAATGGAAAGTGCCATAATCCATCTGACAGCACGGGGACACAGGAACGGAGCTGAAATTTTTGTGGGCCACTGAAGTGTCTAACAAGTGTCTACAAGTACACTCCTAGTCAAACTAATCACTGTTCCCAAAGTTGGGTCCAAGAACAGGATTCAGAAACAGCCCCCCAAAAAAAGCCTTTTACAAGCTTCAATAGAGAGTAAGATATCCAGGACCCTTGTGGGAATGGCTCTGAAACATTGCAGAGGTCAAACTGTTGGAAGGATGGGGGACAATGTGAATGAACTGTAAATCCCCTTTACTATCTTTTAATCTTTAAAAGGAAGCTGCAGGTCTTTCCAGAATCTGGACCTGTGTTTTGTACACCTGCAAGGACTGGCTGCAAACCCTGAGGCTCCACAGCACACATATACTGCTCCCTGCAAGAGAAATTACTGTGAGAACAGGGACACTCGGAGAGAAAAGTACATCTGTCTGTCTAGTGACAGAAAACCACAGCTTGAGGAATTAACTTCAGCTCTCCACAGAACAGACCTTCTCACCCCCTTGGGCCCTGTTTAAAACCAGAGCCAAAATGGATCAGGTTTTAAGAAACTGATCCTCTGCTGTCCAGGACCACACTAACCCTGCAGGAATGTCTCACTCTGCCTGGCTCCTCTGGAGCACACAAAGCTCACGTCCCACAGTAAAACCAGAGGGCTGGGGGGCTGATGGTGTCAGGAGCTCCTCACAGTTTCCCTGAAGCTGCAAGTAGTTTGTTTTTTTAAAAAACAACCACACTGTGGTTTGTATTAAGTAGCTGAAGGGAGTGTAATAATTTCTTTTCATATTCCTAAAATATTCATATTTTAAACCATCTGAATTACCATCCAGCTTAACAGAAAAGTTAAAGAACTTCAGCTTAAAATATAAGTTGCAAGTCTTTGGAAGACAGAAAACTAAGCTCAAAGAGTTAGTAACTCTGAAGTGCTGCATCTAGCTCCTGTGAAAAATAGTCTGCTGATGTTATGTTTCACTTAAGACCAGTGCTTAAGTATTTCTCAAATATAAGTTCATAATGAAGTCTCAGAAGACTTAAATAACGGCCCCTCCATAAATGCAACGTAAGAAACTACTTCTAACACATGTGGAGCCTTCTACACTTTCTTACAGAATGAAACTGAGTAGCCACAGAAAGGTTTGAGACACATTGTGTGAAATATAGAGTCTCCTTCTGATACCAAGATTATTTTTTTGCCTTTTCTTTTATATACCTTTTTGAATCCTCAATAATCTTAGGATGCATACTTGTAATTCCTTAAGTCTGATAATTTAGAATTGTCCTAGTATTCTGTTAGGCCAGGAGACCAAACATCCTAAAGGCCTCGCAGCTGGAGGCCAGAAAGCCCTGCACTATCTCGGGAAACCAAGGTCCTCCCTAGAACATATCCTGTAAACTAGACATTTGGCCCATCCAGGGGGAATTCCTCAGATGGGGGAATATCACACCACTCCTTCAGGCCTCCCCTGGGGCATCCTTGTTAGATATGCTGATTTGTGAGGTCTGTAAATTGTACACGCCAGCTATCGTGTGCGTGCCTTGTGGCACATCCCACCTCGGTGAAGTGGTGCACCATAAGGATCCTTATTAAAATACTGGGGTAAAAACCCTTATCCCTGAACCCTGTCTGGCTCTCAATTTTTTAAGACCAGGGAAAGGCATCACCTCAATGGAGTAAGAAGTAGAATTCAGTCCACGTGGCAGGAATTCTGAACATGCCAGGCATCGTAGATGGGATTTGGAGTACAGAAGTGAATGAAGAATAATTTGTAGAATAAATTAACAATAACTGAAAACCACAGTGAGTGTGTATATAGACCCCTACAACAATGGGCAAATAGTTCCTGCTCAGACTAGTTCCATAAATCTGATTACAGAGAGAAATCACCAGAGAAAGTTGCACAAGCTGTGAAACACACTTTGAGATAAACCAGAGGTATGGTAGGGATATTGTTTTGCAACAACTACAAAAATAAGGCAAAAAAACTTCCCCATCTAGCTGAGGCACCAACAAGGCCTCAGCTGATGCTTGCAATGAGGTGTCCTGACCATGGCACTTCAATGAAGAGCAAGGAACAAACAATGCTCTTTTCAAGTCGAGTGAGCTGCTTGTGAATTCCCATGTGCTTGAACCTGTACGTGCTTTCCTTTCATTGTGGGCATCTCACACAAAAGCAAAATAAAAGCTCAGGTCCACTTGGGCAAAGAGAGCAAGGAACATTTAAATCAGCATAAACATCTACCCTGGAGACAAGTGAAGCAGGATTCATCTTGAGTGTTCCAAAGCTCTCAAGCAGAATGCGCAGACGCAGCAGTAATTAATTCTTTACTCTCCCCTTCCTGCCCACCTTTGCTGTCACTATGAGGCAGCAGATGAACTTTAAGTGACATTTCCCTGACCACAGCTAATGGCCAGAAAAGTCAACTGCAGGAGTTCAGCTGGTGTCATAGGCAGTCCAGGAAAACTCTTGCATACAGAAGAAGAAAGCAAGAGAAGAATCCCTGACTAGGAAAAAAGAAAAACACAGATGCATTTAATAGTAAGTAACGCAGAGCTGCCACAGGAATAATCTTGCAAAGAACACTTTCAGTCTCTCATGGCCAGTTCTCTGAAACGTGCACTGGGATGTAGCTCTCTGGGCTGGCAGCATGACAGAGGACTTCATATTTGACCTCTGAAAATGTCAAGAGGGCACAAATCCTTCACTGCTTCCCTCAGCAATCTAGGATGAGGTTGATATGTCAGAACAGGGTGTCTATTGTAAAATCATGCTCCACTTGAAGTTAACTAATCCTTGCACATTTTTTTGCTTTGAAATAACTACTTAACCCAGAGCTGTGGAGCAACTCTGTTAACTACAGCAAATTAAAAAAGGAAAAATATAATCCCATGAAGAACTCTGAAGCAATAAGGCTCTGGGTGAACTCTAAAGGAGACCCTAAAGTGCAGATATGCCCCTTTTCCTGCTCCTACCCCTACCCCTTCCCAGCCACTTAGCACTGATCCCTGCAAAACTGCTCCTGTGCCTCATAAGCAATGTGGGTCGCTCACCAGAATGCTGCTCCATCCATTCCACTCACAACTATCCAAACTGACAAAGCTCTGTCGTTCTCAGCCCCATCAGCTGTGGTGGCTCCTGGCACTGTATATGAATGAGGGGCTGAGCTGGTGGGGCAGAACCTCTGCAAACCAGGGGGGTGTGGGGCAGCATTCCCACTCTGTCCACAGCCCTTAGGACCTGAAGCATCAGGTATAACCACAGAGGGTTAGGGATGAGGAAATTCCAATCACCTGATGCTTTCTGACTGCTCAGCCAAATACACCAAACTTTTCCTTACAGTAGTTTGTCTAACCTGTTCTTGGAGACCTCTCCTGAAAAAATGTAGCATTATTGCAGAGAAATTATCCCACTACACAAATGTTTTTACTATTTAAAAACCTTTCTGAATGTCTAACTTATATTTTCCTCCCTACATTTTATACTCTTTGTTCTCCACCTTACCTGCAAAGATTACAGAGAACTATTTTCTTCCTCTGCACCTATCCCTTTTGAAAACTTTGGTTCTCCTAATCTTCTGATATACAGAATGACCAAAGGCAGTTGCTTCAACCTTCCCTTGCAGGTAGCATTATACAGACCTTTGCTTGTTTAGTCTCTTGGACTCCTTCCATTTGAGGTGCATTTTTGTTGAAGCCTAGTGTCCAGAACTGGGTACATATTCCAGCCTAGGCTTCACTGGCTGTTACAGAGAAAAATGATTATTCAATAACACTTCTCAGCCACATGTCCCAGCCAGTTTGCCTTGTTTTTGTACATAAAACAAACAACATTCACTTGTGCTTGTCTCCCCATCCACTAAAGGTCTCCAATCCTCTTCTGCAGAGCTGGTACCAAGCCAGCCACTCCTCATCCTCAATTCAAGCCACTGACTAGGTGTTACAAAATGTAGACATTCTGCCTTTCACTTCATTCTGTAGTTGTTGGCTTCTTCATCATTGGGAATCCCAGTCCTGTCCTGCCCCCAGCCATCTAACCTGGGGCTTAATAACCAGACAGACTGTTCCTTTGTTTACATCACAGCACTGATAATACTGAATCCTGTCAAACACTGATTTTCTCCCTTTCCATCCCACCCAACAACCCTGCTCAACGCAGCCTCCCAGTCTGACACCAAGCCTTTATTCCAATCCTGTTCCCTCACAAGTTGCATAGGCAGCTTCAAGTAGTCCCAGCTTGCTTCCAAAACATCAGGAAAGGCTGTTTCAAGCACCTTACTAAACCCAGGAAGTGCAAAACCACATTTAATACCCTGAATTCCCTGGGAAGCATTTCAACAAATATTTAGTCTGCTGGTAGATCCAGCTTCAGTAATGATCTCCTTTTCCCTGCTTTCCATGTCCCACGTGTTTTTGCCTTGCCACTGATGCTCCAATTGTACTGCACAGGAGCTCTGCTATGGAACTGCTGCCATAACGTATCTCCTGCACCTCTCCATGGCACCTGCCCCTCTCCAAACTTAACTTGAATCCTTGACCTAACTGTCCAGCTACCTTTGAGTGAGCCCTGATGAGAACTGAGTGTTGCCAGAGGAAAAAAATCCACCAAACTTGCCAAAGTACAACAGCAGTATGAGCTGTTGGGTTTTTGTTTTCCACTGTATGCAGAAAATAAATAGTTGACAATGCAGAAGTAACTTCTGCAATGCTCAATTTCAGTTAGGTTACCTCCTGCCTGCCTTTTGATTTTATTTCTACATGATATGTACATTACATTTTCAGCCTCAGTAACCTGCAGTTGCATTTCTCCCTCATTCCCGCACCTAGGTCTGGGTCAAAGCATGTCAGCCCTTGGTTATGCTGACAAAATCATCTGTGGACTCTGATCACAGTTGTTTTGAAGGAGTTATTTTAACCTGGATTGGTATGCTGGCTTACAGCACGGCTCCACAAATAATAGTGTCAGCAAAGCTGAGCACAACTGCCCTGCCAGACAAAGTCAGGAATGAGAGGCTGAGTTTAAGGCCAGCACTTTAGCAGGAGCCCCATCCTTCTGCACCATGGCCCCCACATCTTCAAATTGCCCCACCCACCACAGGAAGACAGCCTGTTACAAATGGCCCAAGTACAAGCACTAAGAAAGGCTCAGTGACAGATGGGGCAGTAGCATCACCAGTGGGGCTTGGGACAGCACAGTCCAGCAGGTGACCTCCACTGAGCTGTTCACACTTTTGTCACACTTGGACAACTGTGGCAGTTTGTGACATCTGCTGTTAGGAGGATGAGTTTTACCCCTCACCTGCAGATGACTGACAGCAGGACTTGATTTTCCTGCCACAGGTGGGCTGGCTAGCAAGGATCTCATGAAATTCCTTCCACAAGCATCCTATTTCTTTAGTCTCTCTGCTGCCTGTTGTGGAGCATTTTGAGGCTTCATCTCTGGAATTCCTGAAACATTAGCATCTTTGTGGCCACACCCTTAGCTACCATGAGCAATCTCCCTGCACATCAATGATGCAACTGTTCTGTGCCTCCACCCTGCTTCAAAAATGTTGCAGCTATCCATTGCAACTGTGTTATTCCATCTGACCCCCAAAACCAAGCAGCAGCACACAAGAGCATCTAACATTCACCACACCTTTCCATATAAAGCCCAGAGATGAAAGTTGCTAATATTCACTTCAAAGCTATGTATCAATTCCTATGAAACAGGGTGCAAAACTGCAATGCCTGAGTCCATTGTTCCCCCAGTCCAAGCCACATTTTGCAGATGGCAAAGTGTGAATGAATCACAGAACCACAGAATGGTTTGGGTTGGAAGAAACCTTAAAGACCATGTAGTTCCAACCCCCCTGCTATGGTTGCAGGGACACCTTCCACTAGACCAGATTGCTCAAAGCCCCATCCAGCCAGGCCTTGAGACACTGCTGCAAAGCATCAAACTGGTGCTGCTATGAACAACAGACTGAAGTAAGGATCAGGAATCAAATCCAAATCTTCAACATAACAGCAGAGACAAAAAGCTGGGTAAAATGGCCCACACATTTCTGTTCAGGGCTTATCCCACAGTATAAAAAAGCAGATTTTAGCCATGCAAAGCTTTCAAAGATATTCATAGGCAGACCTCTGAGTTCCTGTCATCCAATCGTGAGAAATAAGTGGAATCAGAACCACTCGGAGACACTCTAAGAATGAAACACAGCAGGGGAAGGGGACTGACCCAACTGCTGAAAAAAAGAGGTCAAAATCCCCATACACCCAGCATTTGCTAATACAGCTGACAGAAGACACTGAGGTTTGCATGGAACCAAACAGAGGGAAGAAAGAAAGGCAAAAGGATCTGCACAGATCCTCATAGCTCAAGTGCCTTGTGAGAAGCAGAGGCTGCAAAGCCTTCTGTAATCAGTAAATCACTACTCGAGGCTATCAGACTTGTAGACTGACAGAGGAGAGGAAGCACATGAGCTGTCCTTGGCCATAGTATCTAGCTCATCATAGACAACAAGATGATATTTCAACTGCAAATCAGTTGGTAAGACAACACACAATGTTTGTAGAAAGGCTACAGCTAAATTCAGAATACTGAGTCAATACTTTGCTCCTCAGTTAGACTCATTCCTAAGGGAAAGGAAAAACCTTCCTTTGCTACGACGAAGAGAGATATCCAAACTCAGACACGCTGATTTAATTCAGAAAGGCAGAAGGCCTTCTGCTGCAGCTATGCACCCCTGCTCTCAACCAAATTCTGGTTTCTGTCTCTTGTTTACTATGCTTTCGTAAAAAGATGAGATAAGTACTGGAAATAGGCTCGATGACTTCCGCCGTTGGTTGAGGGTGGGGCTCCCACCCATAGGATTTGCTAAGAGACACACAACTCGAACCACAGAGCAAGGCAGTTTTAGCACTTTCTTCCTCCCTTCATCTTCACCCCACTTTCAAAAAGCATGTTCAAAAAGCGTTTCTCACAGCATGGAAGAAAAAGGTATTAAAAAACTGGGTCACATGCACAGAAGGGGTTGTCATCTTGCCAGCAGGGCAGTGTCAAAGAGCTGCTGCTGTGTGCTGCAGAAATATGAAAAGGGGCTGGAGAATACACAGCTGAGAGAAGGGAGATCTCCATCAGCATCCTTTTCTCCATTTGTAGCTCTGGGGAGTTTCTCAGTCAGGACACAGAACAGATCACACTTTAGAATTCTTGATACCATACCTCAACACTGGTAAATGACCTTGGATTAAGGGTAAAATATGAGTATCAAATTAAAGATAAGGAAAAAAGCTACAACTGGTAAATTGTGATTATTCAAATCCCAAAATACATAAACTCAGAAAATTAAAAATTAAGACTGTCATAAAAAAATCAATGCAAATATGTTTATGAAGGTAAGAAACACATCTCTGACATTCAAACAAATGCAGCTTGCCCTTCAGTGACCCCCTTCAATGAGAGTGTTACTGGGACTGAAGGATTATGAGTGTTCCTAGTCCCAAACAGATGAAAGACTGGAGAAAGGCTCCTTCCCATGTTGCTGCTGTTGCCAGCACTGCCAGAGCACAGCATTACAGACACAGGGCTGCAGCTACTCCAGCCAACAGAGACACACACAGAAAACAGCAGCCACATGAAGCCCCTGCTGCAGATGGCCTGTGAGCCCCAGGCTGCTGTGGAAGGCAGAGCTGAGGTCCTGTCTCCCTGACATCCTCCCTGACATCCTGCCCTTCTCCTGGCTCAGCATTCTGAACCTGCACAGCCGTTTTCCCCAGGAGGAGCCCCTTTCCAGCTCCCTGCACTGGGCTTGCCCTGGCTGCTGAAGCACACGGGAGGGGAGCTGTGGTGGCCTGCTCAGCTCACTCACCATGGACACTCAGCAGCTGAGCTGCTGCCAGTGCCTGCAGCAGGCTCTGCTCCAGAGCCCACCTTCAGCAAGACTGCAGTAACTTCAGTACAGAGTATCCCACCGATGATGCAGCTGAAGTTTAAGATTTTCATTCACTGTATGAAAAGCCTAAAGGTTTGTCACAGCAAACATGAAATTACTGGCAGAAAGGACTAAGATTTTTCCAAGGCCCAACACTGAGTTAATTTAAAATCTAACATATGTGCAATTTCTCAGAAAGTTCATCCTCTTTAGAAGCAGAATGGAAATTGTCACCCATGGTAACAGTTATCAGATCTGTGGATGACTATGGCTATGGCTTTGTGTCAAAAAACATTTACAGCAAATACAAATAATGTACAATCTGCTCCATCCATCACCATTAACTCTTTGCACTCAAAAGACACTACCTAAATCCTGAAATAAAAAAAGCCAAAGCTTCATTACAATCAGGATTATGCCACCTCCGAACTGGAAAGGAAAAGGGACACAAGGAACTTCTGCCAGGAACCCTTTGACCCACACATTCATGGACGAGACTTCATGCCTGTGTCTTGCATGGATAATTGGCCTTTGCAAACTCTTCTGATAACTCTCCAGAGTGCCCAGGGTGAGAAAGGCACGGGGTCACAAAAACGAGAGACCATTCCCAGACAACAAGAATGAAGCTGAGACTACTGTGGGAACACGAAGGGAAAAAACTGTATTGCCTGTCAAGACTTTACTCCCCCTCTTGCAACTGGCAGAGTTAAATCTTCTGTCATGGCAGGGATCAAGGACCAAAGGCAGCCCATCAAACACCTGAGCACGGTCTTCCTTCTACAGCTTCAGAAAGGGCAAACAGCACATTTTCATCCTAACACAATGAGCTTTATTACTCCAATCGTGTCTTATTAATCACAGATCATACAGACACATGGAGAACATAGATATCTAAAAATAAAAGCAAAGCAGATGCAGTTTTTAGTCCTCTGACAATGAGACTCTCAGCTTAAATGTACAGACAGCCTTCTACACACAAAGCCTGAAGCCTTTGAAATTGTGCTCTAAGAAAAATTATTAAAGTCAAATAACCAGCAAATAATTCCTTGGAGACAAGCTATAGGTATACAATCAAACTAAAATAAAACCAGTTACAGATTTCTGTGCAACATACCAGAAACAGAAAAAAATGTAGAGGACAGCTACAGCAAGTGTCCTCTACTTTTTTTTTTTTTTTAATTTTACAATACTTGCTTAGTGTTCCAGTTTTACTCTCAGAGCATGACACTGAGTATATTAAAAGTCTAGCTGCAGCTTTATTTACAGTCCACATATATGTTTTCAGCTCCTTGTCCTAAATGAAATTACAGTTGCAGCTTAAAAGCATGAAAGAGAAGCAGCTGCCAATGTGCAGAACAGCAGACATAAAATGGCAGCGAAGTGAAAACTTGTATTTTTGCTTGATTACTATAAATAGATTCCATAAAACTGCAGGAATGTCACTACAAAGATCTGGTATGTGAAGTGGTGAGAGAATGACGGGGACACGTTACGTAGCAGGAAGAGATATTTCAGGGTGCTAAAGCAATGGCTTTAGCTCAGCTCTCATAGAACACATCACAACCTTGAAATGTCGGCTGTGGAGCCACACTGCAACAGTTCCAAGTCAGTAGAACTCCACCCAGGCATAGCAGTTCATCTATCCTGGCCCTTATGTAGAGGACAAAATATATCCGAGGCATGAAGAATTAATTGCCCCTGAAGTCACCAGCATGATGGCAGAACAGCTCGTGCCATGAAAAATACTGCACCTGTGGATTATTCATGTTCCAACAGCTTGCTGCCTCTCCTTGCTCTGACAAACATAGAAAGATGCTCCTACTTGCCAACTAACAGTTACAATTTATAAAACTTTTTTTGCTTTTATTTCTGACATGTAATATGTTCTACTGTAGCTATTGTATGTAACAGGAACCAAAGGTTGGCAGGTCTCCTTCAATTAGCACACACAGAGTAAATCAACAAGATTCATAATTAGAAATAAGAATAAATAAGAAAATATTAACATAAATATTAATTACAGAGCCATGCAGCAATAAAGCTAATTTTCAAGTATTTAAAAAATTATTTTTTTCTGAAAAACTGAAAAGCAGTTAGACTATCAGGTAAAGGCTAAAGCAGAAATAGCATTTTTAGCTCCCCTACCCAAACACAAGTGTGAATGTATGGCCAGACCTTGGGGTTGAGATATTGAAGTCTAGAGACATGATTTAACCTTAGAAACTCACATGTGGCAATCAGTTTGCTTCCCAAATTCAGTATCTCAAAGATCCTTAGGTTTTTGTGATGGCAGCTGTGCTGGATGCAGAAGACCAGCTACTACAAGCTTTGTCTAGATGATGATCAACACTGATATGCCAAAGCATGACCTGTGTTCTGTACTCTTAATTCACCAGCTGTCTCCAGTAAATAGCAATTCCTTCAAAATTCATTCTAAGCAATGTCTCACGGACTCCCAAAAAAGGCATTTTAGTTTTATAACAAATAATACATTTTGTCTGCTAACCCTATTGCTAATAAAAAAATGCAGCAAGTGATATGAAAGGCCTAATGAGATGGTAATCATTAGACTGCCTGCTGTATTACAGTAATTTCTAATGCTGTATTACAGTAATTTCTAATCATGTGACATGCTGGATTGAACCATGGCACGCTCCCCTCATGGAGCCTGAGGATAAAATGCACTCTTGTACTCTGGAATAAGCTCAAGCATCCAGCAGGTTGCATGTCCCAGCAGAAACTGCATCAGAGTGTTGGTAGCACAGACCTAGGGCATGGAAACATCTCAGCAGGTGTTAAAGCAGCCCCATTAGAATCTCCATGCACAAATTCCATCCTCTTTGGATCTACACACAGCCACGTGCTCTGCATCCCAGAACACAAACATACAGAGGAGTTGGATGTGGGCACAAAACCTGGCAAACATCAGATATACTGAAGTGAAAAAGAAGCTCCTGGAAATTCTCAGCCTGTACAGCTTCCAGGGCAGGCAGTGCCCTTTTCAAAAGATGCCTGTGTCATTTTTCAGAGACTCACACAGCACCACTACAGAGAAACACAAGGCACATTCCCAGAAATTATCTACTTCTGCTTCGCCAGCTTGGATAGATGTGATGGTCAAAACAGCTTTCCTGCAGGATTGTGCCATATGACAACCTTGCATTCTTGCCTGTGTTTAGTGCTTGCAGCCAGAAGCCAAAGACCACAATCCTGATAGATAAAACAAACGAAATATGAAGCTTTAAATCTTGCAAAAGAGAAAAAGAGCCACATATTTTGCATTACAGAGTATTGCTACGTTTGCCAAATGTCTTTCCCCTAAAAATTTTTGCTGTTTTAGTTGAAGATACTTTCCATATAACTTTCTACTCAGATGTGCATTAGCTACTGTTTCAAACACTGTCTTCAAGAGTGAAAAATGGGGTGTTTGATATTCCCCCCAAAAACCTTACAATAGCTATAACCTTTAAATTTGACACTAAAAAATGACAGCATCTGACTGTTCTTCTACAGCACAACAGAGTTCAAAGAGTTGAATACAGACAACAGATTTTCTATAACTTGTATTTTGTGAGGACAAGAAGATGAAAATCATGTCTGCATAGCTACAAAAAAATGCAAATAGCAAAAAGGTTTGTCTATTTGCACTGTTAGAAAATAGGCCAAAACCTGAATAAACATAAAAATCCAGCTCTCCATTTTTCAAGATACTGTCATCCTAACTCAGATCACAGATGTGTCAGCTGCAGGTGAAGACTTGCTTCCCACCATTTTTCTAAGGGCAATTGAGAATTTTAATCTTGAACTAATGGATCCTGCTACTAGTAAAAGGTTACACAAAGTGGTAACAGAAAGCAAGAAGAATTAATGAAGCACAAAATGCAATTATTTTGAATCATTTTTCACTGCCTACAAATGCTTTATTTCTTGCTACAATACACTAATCTTTCAGGGGAGCAAAGCCCCACTGTAGGTGGCTGGTGGGCTGGGAAGGTTAAGTGAGATTAAGTGTACTTGGTAAAAAAATGTTGAAACATTTGCCTTTCCACTCTACCATATAAACAAAATTCCACATGGGACAAAGTAAGCAATTCACAGTTCTGTTATGAACAAGCACAGCAGGAGCAGCATGACTCTACTCTCACATAAGGGTGACACAAACGTGTCATCTCCCACTCCTCATATTTACAGTGTCCAAAAACCTTGTGTTGATGGAAGCCTGCAATGAAATTTCTCTTTCAGGGCACCAATTTGCAGAATAAATCTTATGTGGGGCTTCGATTCAGACAGGAGAGCCAAAGGTACCAATGGGAGTTTGCACAGTACCATAGCTTGTCATGTAAAACAAAACCTTTCACTTCTCCCACACTTGGCTCAGGGATTTTTCCATGGCTGTTTGCCTCAAGATATACAGGAACTGATCTGCATCACAGGCTAATCCAAAGGAACACATAGGAAAGCACAGTAAGACCAAAACAGAAACCAAGTCGATGGTGAGGAAGTGACATCCCCACTCTGGATGGGAAGGTGAACTGGAGGTGTGGTGCCAGACAAGCTGTAGTCTGGTCCCATGGGCTGAATCCATATTAGCTCTAGGCAGAATATTTTACACTTTATTTTCATTCCAATTTAATCCAGCTCTCAAACTTCATTTTATGGTGCAAAGCAAGGCACAGCAGGCAGGTGCAATCAGGGCCTTCACTTCAAAAACACATTCCTGATACAAGCTGTAATGCAGATAGAACTGCAACCACCACAGTTCTCTCAAGAGTGTTAAGACTCTCCAGATGGAAAATAAAGGAAAGAAAATAAGCCAACCAACATCTGACATGCAAAGAGCACTCCAGCTCTTTTAGTTCAGCACCAAAGCATCCTCTGGATTCCAACTTTTATGCTTTTGTTGAATCATCACGAAGGACTGCGTGGGGCTTGGTTCCTGGCTAACAAACTCAAGAGCGACACACAAGTCCAGCACTGCCATGCCCAGTAGCAGATGACAGTGGAACAAGATTAAGCACCTCAGTGTTTTCACTGACAAGAGACACAGACCACAGAGAAGAAAGGAAGAAAGAATACAGGATACTTGCATATTCCCAGCAGTTTAAAAAAAGTCTATTCTGGAACTCCTGAAAGTAGATGTAGAGCTGTCATGGCGCTGAGATGCCTTCTGGAGGAACATGGTCCCTAGTCATCCTCTTTACTTCTCAGGGATTTTTTTTTTTTTTAATGTATCACAATTTATCTCACATCTGATCTTCTCTTCAAAAACTGCCCAGGCAAATTACATTTGAAACATTTCCCTATGTGTGGTTATTTCCAGCTGGCAGGTATGGGTAAATGATACCATTACTTGGGAGAAACTAATTTCAAATCATGTTTAGAACAGATGTGTTAAAGTAGGTTTTTTTCCACTAAAGAAAGAACCTTCTAATGTGTTGTCAGTATTTTCACGAAGCGCTTTTTTTTGGTCCATCACAAAATTCACATGTAAGAGATATAAATGAAGCAATAAAGGGCACAAATCTGCAAAGACTAGTAATTTAGACTATGTTTTAAATAAATTTAAGACTCACTAATTATTCTGGATGCCTTACTTGAATTACTTGCAAGGGCCTCATTTTCAAAAGGCCTAGAAAACAGACCCCTCTCAGGAATCACAAGTTTGGCCAGGCACACTTTGAAGAAAGCCAGAACTGAACATAAGTTAATATAGTATTTGCATACACATCCACCTAAAGCAGGACACCACAAAGAAGTCAGGAACACTTTCTTCTGAGAAGCATTCGTAAAAAGGCAGCCACTGGGACACGAGTCTTTCATCCAAAAGCAGTAAGTGTATTCTGGAGAAGCTCTTATACAAGCTCCTCAGATTAAAAAATACACAACAGGTATGATACATCCAGACAGCACAATCTTTTCCTTTTGCTTTAGTAATACAAGTTTTAAACAGGGGCCCCAGAAACCTCTTAAAGAACATCACTGCCATCCAGCAAGCCACTTCAGCTGACAGAGTGCTGCTGACAGGTTCTCCTCACTCAGAGAGCTGCCAGTCAAACCTTCAGCCCTCAGCAAAGTCTAAGTCACAGCACTGTGTCATATTGCAGTGTGCATCCCAGAAACAGAAGAAATGAGAAAATCCTCATTAATACACCATCTTCAAGTAAAGCTTCTGAAACAGGGCAGCAGGAAAGCTTTTGAAAGAAGAAAATACATTTCTGATCCACTGCATTTTGCTCCAGTTGTTGTGTGAAACTGAGAGGACCTCAAAAAGAAAACATTTGCTGTGTGGCTTTACCTCAAATTGTAACCTGTAAGTCATCCAGTTCAGAGGTACCAAAGCATGACAAAACTTATTTGTCACCTCTTTTGCATTTTTGAGGGAAGGAGGGGAGCAAAACAAAAAACACCTTCTCCAACACTAATCTGACACTGGAAGCTTGGCTTTAGGGTAGATCCTCTCTGTTTACCCAGAAAAGCACACGTTCTCAGCCTGCACAGATTTTGCCTTTCCCTGCAAGAAGGGCAATGACTGATGCCCATAGGGCTCATTCTAGCTGTTTTCTACATACAAACATGGGACCCTCTACAAAGAGGGTCCCTTGTTGGTTAACATCTTGTACACTATGCCTGGTTTCGGTCAGTTTATGGAATATGTACACACAAAGTTACAAGTGCCTCAGAGGTCTGGGGAGCTGCCATACTGTAAGAACAGAAACTGCAGAGGCAGGAAGCCTGTTAAAAATGATTACCAGCATGGGTCAAGTATATAAGGCACTTCTAACACAGTGTGTTCTCCAGAAGACTGTGCATTGAGATGAAACACCAGCCTAGCTTTGCAGTACAGTTACTGCAGCCATTGCTCTCTTCCTCAGTATCGGAGGTGGCACCAACACTTCAGAAGGACCAGGCTGGGTGGGACAGGGTGGGGCTCTCACACTTGATGTTTTCCATGCAGAAGCAGAGAACCTGACCTTTCGAATCAGATGGGAAACCATTCTCCACCAAAAACCATGCATCCAACCACCAGGGCAAAGAACTGAAGTGGTACTTACGCGGCATGATCCCTTGGCTCACCAACTCCTCCCGCGTGCGTCGCTGCTGGAGCTTCAACTGCAGCACTGCGCGACAGCAGAGAGAAGGGAGAGAAGGAAACCCATCAGTGCAAGGAACAACTGAAGAGACATTTTCAAATGCATCTTGTTTTCTTCTTTGGATGCCAAGGCACTGGCGAGCAGCAGAAGGAAAAGCCCCCCCTGCCACCCTGCTGCCCTGCCCTGCTGCAATTGCAGAAGTGGCCCCCAGCAGTCAGGTTTCCGTAGGCTGCTGCAGCCAGGGGGAGAGGAAGTTGCGCAGGGTCTTGGCAGGGTGATAAAAATCCACAAAGCCAGGCCTGTTTCTCAGTTCTTTCTAGAGCACCAACTGCTTTCCAAACCATTAATATTAAAAAACAAACAAAGAGAAACACCAGCTGACAGTCCTCCAATAAACACAGAGTGACACCCCAGCTGCTAATGACTCCTGAAAACTCTAATTACTATGTGCAGATTAAACGATATGTCAAAATTGTTGGTCGTTACTCTAAATTACAAGGCTGATTTCCTTCCTCAGCTCAGAAATTCACCTTCAGAAACATCTCATGAAAGTGAAATACCACGGATACATCTAGAAGTGTCCTTCCACTACAAAAGGAATCCCCTTATCACTAGAATTTTTTCTGTTTATTTTAGCGTAACAGAACATATTCATGAACTGTGTGAAATGCAGTTAGTTGGGGTTTTTTAGTGCAAATCCCTGGAATAACAATAATTTCAACATTTAGATTATAACAGCAGCTTCCCTTTAAACTATACAATCAAAGCATTCTTGATTGTTCTTACAGTCAAAGACACCTTCCATATGAAAGCAACCTTTCAAAACTGAAGAAAAAATTCACATGAATGTGACACACATCTCAAAATAGGACAACCTGAGTATCATGGAATCCATTTGCAATCAAGCCCAAACTCCTAAGCATGCTCAACATAAAATATTATAAAATTAATGGCAATGCATCTCATCACCCCTGTTTTAATTTGAATTTCTCTTATGCCTTTTTTATAGTCCACGTAATGAAAATCCACACGAATGTTGTGGAACCACTACAGAGCAAAACTGCTCTCTACAGTCTAACTATACGATCCCATTATAACCCTTATGTCTCCTTTCTTAAGTACTTTGTCCAGTACATTAATTTCATACATTATATCCAAATTCGTATTGTACACTCCCTAAAGTAGAGAGCAAAAAATTTATAAGAAGATGCCACTTTGTCTACTTACAGACATCACCACATTTTACCTGTTTCTTTCAACCTCCTATCTGCAGTTTGCATTTGACTAAGATACATCTTCCAAAATGGGTTCTGGTCTTCATATGTATAAAAAAAGAGATCCATCTCTTCCTTTCTATGGTTGTTTCCATAGCACCTAATCACCTTCACTTAAATCACATTTAATTTTCTTCTTGGATTTTTCTGGCTTCCACGTCCACTGACTCTTGAAGTAGCTTTCCCTGAAACTGTTTATGACAGTGAGAGGAGTACCTCCTACCAGTGGAAATACCTCTGTGCACACAGTGTGCAAACAAGTTACCTCTCTTCTGTTTCTCAAGACAAACTACGATTTCTTAATATATGCATCCTGGGCAGGAAACTACTTTCTTTTAGTACATGGAAGTGAGAGAGGGGAGGAGGATGTACAGAGCACCATGGTAATTCTGTGTGGGATCAGCCAAGAGCCAGAAGGAGGAGGAGGGAACAGAGAGGGGAAGGAACAGGCCCTTCATTTGGCTGTGAAACTGCAAACAGAAGTGGTAGTTCCAGACTCTTCCTCCCACCCAGCATGAGATCGCTCTCCGACTTCTGTGCTAGTGTGAGGGCTAGCACAGCTCACAGGCAGCCTGCTCACAGAGCTTCTCATTTGCTGGACTCCTTTTGAGGTTATCAAAACCCAAATCTTGATCTAACACCTTGCTGAGAGAGACAGTGTCAAATCTCTCACTCTCCCCGTCACCTCTCATGTCCCCCTGACTGGTGGATGGACTCACTGACACAGACCACAGCCCAGTCAAAACAGGCACCAGTTTTTGCATCAGTGAGTTGAAGAGGATGGCCACGTAGCCAGGAGCTGTGGTGGAACTACCCTGGTATTTGCCAGCACTGAAGGTGGGAGTTGGACTTCATCCTTCCCACAGCACTCTGCCTCTGAGTGATTTCTGCCCCATTAGGAGCAGCCCATTGAATCTCAGCATTACTTCCTACTGAGCCCATAAATCCACACCCTAAACTAGCACATTTTACTAAATGTATACAGGCAAGGCACAAGCCTACAGCAGCAGGCCCATCTCCCCAGCAGATAATCTCATTATTACTCATGTTTTCTGTTTACACATCTAGTAACGTATGCCAGCTCTTTCTGCCACTTCCTTGCTACAACCATCTACCTTCCCTCACATTTCTAACCACACCTACTGTTTCCCTTTCACCTCCCAGCCAGGATTTTCAGCTACAAACCCCCCACACAGACGTGGCTGGCATTTCTTGCTCCTGGATGCACATCTGTATTGTCACCCATATTAATGTGCATTTTCTCAACTGTCTCCGTTTGCCTAAATTATCTAAACTATTTTTTTTTAATGTCACAATTTATTCCTCCACTAGTATTTGTCCTGTCCACACTGTTACAGCCTCTTGCATGTGTTTCCAGACTGCACCAGGTTGAGCTCAACTAGAAATACTTTTCTGCTTTCTATGATTACAACCAGTTCTTAATCCAATTAAGCAATACTTCATTAAATTCAAATATACTTCTTAAAACCAAAATACACCATGCTACTAACTTAAAGATGTTATAAAAGTATGTTGCACCTAGACAAAACCCCTAGCAACCACATTTCACTTATCCAAATGACAGAAACACATTTGAGCAGACTGAAAAGCTGATCAGCATGATTATACTGCTATTCTTATACCACCTAAATTCTTGATCAAATTTTCCATCTTTTTTCCTGGAACTGACAGCAGATGAGCCACTCTTTACTCACCCTTTGTCAGCAGTGATGCAAAACGTTATCGGTCTTTTGCTCTTCTGAAGTCTCCCTGCTGTTCCCAGATTTATTAAAAATGACTCTCAGTCAGACTGCTAGAGACTTCATCAAATGATTTAAAATTCACCTCCTGACTGCAGCCTCCTCCCTGACAAATTTTCTAAAGATATCTTATTTCTTTATTAGTTACCATCTACTACCCATTTTCTCTACCCATTATATGCACCTTTATTTTTAAACTCTATGTCCCTTCACAGCAAGAAACTAGCAACTGTCAAGAGAACTAAACTGAAAAACAGGGGGGAAAACAGTAATTTTCAGGACCCTTTTTATAAGCACTAAGTAATTCCTGGGATTTATGAATGTATATACATATGTATTAAGCACAAGTTATAATCAGCCATAAGATACTTTTTTTTCCCCAATACAGCTTATTTTTGTAGCAAGGAGGAGGGCAAATAGGATTATTTCAGTTCACTCCTAAATACATTTTGGCTTAACTAAGTACTTGGAGTTCCCAATGCCATTTCATATATTTAGGAGATCACCTGTTTACATGTTCAAGTGTGTGAATCCTATATATAGATTAACAGATGTCCCAAGCACCAGTCCAAGGCTGTTGTACATGGAGCTCAGCCAAAGGGCTAGAATGACCAGAGAAATTCAAAGCTACTCTAGGACAGAATGAAGTGCAAGTCTTTCAGTCACTAATGGACAATGTTCTGTTTCCTTATCCCTGTACTTAACCTGTAAATTACTTTTCAAATTAAGAATAAATCAGGTCATACAAAGAATGGTGTATAACTGCTGGCTAGAAAATAAGTTCCAAACTGGTGCCCTTCTACCATATGCAATATTTAGTGGGATTTGTAGGCTTGTCAGATTTTCCCATCAAAGGTGGGTATAACTTATTTATTTCACAAGTATGAAACGTTCCCAATTAAACTTTGAACAATGTTTTCATATCACTAATGGAGCATTCCAAGAATTAGGAAAACATTCCAGAGAAATCTGGGAGCTAGGACAGAGAACAACTGGCAGCAGTTTAAGAGGGGTAAAGGAGAACTTTGATGGTGGGAGATGTATTAAATGACAAATAATATTGTGATACAGCTACTACCAGCAGAGTCACCCTATTAGTAAAATACAGATGTCGTGATTATTTTGTCTTTGTCTTAGCACAAAACTTTCTCAACAAGGCAGCAGCCCACAGGCATATTCCAGGACCAGCTACTCACAGGTGTTGGCAGCTCAGATTTAACAGCATATAATTAATATAAAGAGCTTGCATCCACAGGAGCACTTTCAGGACAGCTCCAGCTCTGGTGGTAGTTCAGGGGTGCATTGGTAGTAAGCAGAAGCAAAAGCAAATATCCATGATGAGCTAAGTTGTTTTTTGCAGCTCATTACCTAAATCTGCAGCAGCATGCCTGCCCTTCTATTTCTAAACTGCACTGCCTTTAGCAGTGTGACTGGAACTACTGCAGAAACTAGACTGCAGATCCTGCATCTCAGCATTTCAACAGAGAAAAATAAAATTAAAATCTCTTTTCAAAGACTGTCTCACATACCAGGAAAGGTTTGTGACAAGAAATTAATAAAATACCCTGTATTTCCTGTTTTTTAAAAACTAGCAAGAAGCACATCACGGCTGTGAACTGCAGCTTGTGGTGAGACCTTGTGCATGTTCTATTGAATACAGACTTGCTACCAAAGGGAGTCTGTGCTCACATTTCTGCAAAACCTTTCCTGCCAGGAATCCCAAGTGATACTTAAGGTCACCCAACCAAGGTAATGATTAAGCACAGCCATATGGTGGATTACAACTGGGACAGCAAGAGCAGCAGTGCAGATCAGGAAAGAAGGAAGGCTGTAGAGCCAAAAGAAACCCTACAGAGGGACTGAAGGAGCCTGGAATTCAGGGAATTCAAGCTGGGATACCCATGCAAAATGGGAGAGTGCAAGACACTAACTGTGTATTAACAAGAAAGGCTGTATGCTCACAGACGTGATTTATCAATTTTGTAAATTTAGTGAAAGCAGTCTGGCCGATAGAAGAATTCATCCTTGCAACCCAGTAAATAAACCATGTGATTAGGAAGCAAAACTACTGAAGAACAAGTGAAATTAGCCCAACTTCATTATCTAAGTCAAGGAAGTGCAAGCGTAAGTAGACAGTAAAAAGCAATTTAATGCTCATTTATTTGTACATTGTTCAGCACCTCTGGAAAGCCCATTTTGAAAGCACTGAGCGTCTACAGCATCCTCTTAACTCACAAGGAAGCACTAATACAGTACAAGCTGCAATAGGAACTTGCCAGTTAGTTCAACACCTCTACCTTTCTGTAGTGCCAAAGGAATTGCAGGAGAATTTTCACTGGCCTGGCACTGGGCAGGTCTGAGCAGGTTCACTTTGTGAGGCTCAGAGACTGTGGACTAAGGAGACGTGGCTCCAGGCCACCATTTGCAGCCCACACATACTTTCCAATTTTTCAGTCCAATTTGTATAACACCATATGCAAGCAACTTAATTATAATATGCAACAATAAAAGACAACTCTGATGACACAGAGTATTTGCTGAAGAAAATTGGCACAGCTGTTTGTGCAGTACTGGGGCCTCCACCTCAAATATCACAGTGCCATGCAACCACTGCTCGGAAGGATGGAGCCACCTTTCCACTTACCACTCAGCCAGCAGCCCCTCTAATTACACTAAGAAGAGAAATTTTTTCCTACTTTCTGATTAAATAGTCACATTTGACCAGAAGCAAGTGCCAAATTCAGCTTTTGAATATGCAGCACACCAGCTGTTGTTTTCTGTGGAAGCTGTATCCTATCCTGAATTCAGTCCCCTTGGAGATGTGGTAAGAAAAACTTCATCTCACACCAAAAATGGTCTCTGAGCATTCTTCAGCTGTGCCAGCTTACAAAACAAATGTTGACTTGCATTAGATTTTTTCATGCTTCAACAGGAAGCCAGATTAGATTCACCAGCAAGAGCAGCATCTATAAAACTCCACTTGCAGCACCTTTCTGTGCAGAAGCAGCCAAGGGCTGTTTGTATACCAAATTACATGTAGGGTCCACAAGAAGGTGTAAGAAAAAAACAGCTGTGATAGTTTGTGATCAGTGAGTGAGAATACAATGGTCAAAATTAATATTCAGTCTTAAATTGCTGAGGTGGATTCCTTTTTCTGTTTTAGAGCTGCATTTTTCTGGTGCTGTTGACAACATAACCCACACCACACAGAATGTGCTAGAATGGGGGTTACCAACAAAGAAAAGCAAACTTTTTGGGCCTTTTTTAAAGGCAATCTTCTGAGCCTAACAGCATTTTAATCCACTAAATCCATTTCATTCCCCACTGCTGATGGGGAATACATGCTGGCTTTGCATTTAAGCAGACTGTGCAGTTAACAGAGAAGCATTTAAGTGAAGCAGACTGTAAATGACACCCAAACTGCAGGGATTATATGACAGTTTGCTACCCTGGGAAGGGGATGCCAAAAATTCATGTCCCTCTGTGGGGTGAAGGAGAAGCAGCAGACACACTGTTGATCCTCACAATTTGCAAGCATCCACTCTTGGTGGGAGCAGCAGCCATACGGTTCTGTTCATCTCAATGCATTTTAAAGAATAGCTTGAAGCAAGTCTGCACAAAGGGAGAGTTAAGCAGAAGTTTATTTCTTTACTGTTTGAGACTATCTCACATTCCACTTCATCTTTTCTCTACTGAAGCAGCAAGGGCTGCTATTAAAATGCAGGCAGCTTCCTCTGCTCTTCCTTAGCAACCATGCTAGGGAGAAAATGGAGTTTGGAAGGGTAAAGAATAGAGAGAAAATTTGGTTTGGTCTCTTCAACTGTTGCAACAACCTTTCACACCAGAGGCAAAAGCCACTTATTTATATTCATGCTGTGGTCTTCCCTCTGTGAGAAGTAGGACTGCGACCACTCTCCCCACGCCTGAAGAGGAGCTTTGTGAAGCAGATCCTAAACAGGAAACAAAACTGGGATCAGGAGCAGCTCCAAACTGCAGGTTCTGAGAGTGATGAAAGTGGATTTTTTTTACAGAAATGCAGAAATCAGCACATGCTGCTGCAACATGCTGAGATGGAAAGGTGTCTTGGACCAGTTTGGAGAACACTGCATCACAGACAGTTCTTGTATACAGGACTTGAACCTTCTTTCATGACCACCTCTTATTTCTTATCCTCTTAGGAAGCTTATGAAAGCATTAAACATTTGTACAGATGAGAACAGGAGTATGAGTCTTCCTGAGGTAGACCTAAACCCTCTATCAAGTGATTCTTAAAAAACAGAACAGTTTCTTCATCTCCAAAGCAACAACTTCCAAAATACTTCACAGTGGATGTGCTAGCAATAATCCAAAGATGCAATGGAGGGCATATCACACCAGTGTTGTTTTTGACTATCCAGCACTTCTAAAAGCCTGCAGGCTCTCAAATGCCCAGCAGCTTTAAAAAGCAGCTGAAAAGTACAAAAAAAGAAGAGTGACTGGTCAATTAAGAACACAAAAAGACAAGGAAAAGAGAAAATGAACTGACTGTCACTCTCAGAACAAGAAGGACCTGTTTCTTGATAAAATCACACTGTTCTAAGCTTCTACAGGTCAAAATATTCTTGGTTCACATAAAATCATTGACATGGCATGCAGCAGGCATGTGTAACATGCCTCTTGATGGTCTATATGAGCAAATTCCAGAAGACTGCTTTTGGCTAAAGCAAAACAAAACAAAACAAAAAAACAGGTTCAGGGCAATATTTCTTTATTGTTGGGAGGATGTCACTGGAAGAGGAATGTGAAATAGGAAAAATTTAAACAGTTGTTTTCAAGGGCTGGTAGAATACTGTATTATCTTTTAATGAGTCAATGTTATGAGGCATTAAGTAGTTCTCTTTGTGGAGACAAATAGAGATTCTTTGATACAGCTAATTTAGCAGAATCAAAAATCCCAGCCTACACAGGAAAGTGCTCCCCAAAGAATATGAAATCAGAAGCACACAGTCAAAAGTAAAAGGATCTATTTCTATTCTCATTTTACCACAAGGTAGCTGGCTCACACAGGGCACAGAACAACAAGCTACCTCAGCAGGCCAGTTGTGAGGCTTAATATCAAATTTGATAAATGTAGACATTAATGTTAATTAAAAACTGTATTTAGAAGATCAAACCAGCATTTACAGCAATTTTAGTTTTGTTTGGACACAGCACTATACAACAAACAAAATCTGTAGCACCATCCAATTACCAAGACATAACATGATCTAAATCCAGACAGGACAGAAGAGTTACTCCAAGGCTCAAGTCAGCATTGGCTTGGGTGGTAAAATGTGGAGATCCTAGAAGAAGAACCAGTTCACAGCCTTAGAAGTTTACTTGGTTACTTCTGAGATTTGGTCTCAGTATTGCACAAAACTGAACGTGTTTGTTTCACAGGAGCTACTCATGTATATGACTCCAAATAAATGCAAACTCGATTATTACCATGGAAGTTTATGGTGAATTTTGCAGGGTTCTTCTCATGTTTAATTAAAATTAAGACTAGCAGTTGCTGTGCATTTTTCAGTATTTACCTTTACCTTCTTCCTTCCTGACTTAACTCCTGCCACTTCCATTAAATGTTTAAGATTTATGGGTTAAAGCCATTTTATTCACTGTTACTTTTAATGCAATGCCAGTTTTGTCTTCTTTGATACTAAAATTTTAAAACCAGATACATGTTTGTTACTATTAGTACATACGTGTTTCTATTAAACACACAGAAGCCCATTCTTAACCATAAAATCTTGGTGCACCTATAATCCACCTCAACACTTGCTGAAACTGTTAAAATACAACTTTAAGAAATTCACCTGAAATACATGTAACATAGTATATTTAGTAAGATGTGGAACATGTAAAAATGCACAACAAGCTTGCCAACAGGAAAAGTTGGTTTGCTTTCTGTGCAGGCTACTGATTCTTATAAAATCATTTTGTCTCAGTAGTACTGGCTAGGTGAAAACTAAGCATGTGAGTAACTAGGCACATATCCATTTCCATGGAATCTGGCCACCATGCATGATCCAACAAGATGACCTGTAACAAAATACCTAGGTGGAAAGGTCTACCTAAAATTGACCCTGGTATCATAATACAGTAAATATTAACTGTAATCAGTACTTGTTGATGCCATCTATATATCCATTGTTACTATTTCTAGCTGGAAGAGAATTCTTGAGGAGGGAAAAACACAGAGAATTTCCCACTTCCCTGTGTAAACTTGAGTCACAGTCTATACTGATTTGTATTTTTCCATGAAACAATGAACAAGGAGGAACTAACATTGCCCTTAACCAGCCTGCAAAGAAGACTCTAGAAAGAAATCCTCCCAGATAATTTAATATGACATGGCAGATGGGGACAAATGAAGAAAAAAGAAGGAAAGGGTAGCTATATCCTGACAATTAGATCTACAGCTGTCTACTAAGGTGACAGTACAAAAGGCGAGCTACACAAGGGAAACACAAGTTCAAACCCTTTAAATTTTTTTTCTTGGAGAGATAGGGGTATCTCTGTCTAAAAGAATAAAGAGCTTCAACCATTCCATTTTCCATGAAGATAATACATGGGAGTTGTTTATAGTTTTTTTCCATAAACTATACAGAATTTAAAAATCAAGTGTTTTGAGGTATGCCAGAATCTGAACAATTTTTCATTGTATTTAAAACTCTGAGTTCAAGGGATGTGTTTTTGTGGGTTTCTTACAAGCAGAAAGAAAATCAAGCACTGAGACAGTGCCCAGACACATCCATAAAACACATGATTGATTCAATATGTTTATAACACTAAAATTGATGAGCAAATCTTTCCATGCCCCTTGCAGCAAATGAGATATTGTCAAATACTTTTCCTTCATAATTCACCTCCCATACTTCAATTTCTACTACAGCACAGTGCTCCAGTGTACAAACAGCCTCACGGATCAAGGTCACAAACTTCCTCAAACATTTCTGAGAGACTGGGTTTGGCCCAGTGACTCAGCCTTCCTTCTGCCACAGGGCACCCTCTGCAGATAGAGGGTGAAAGTTCCCTTCGCAGGAATCATCGAATGGTCAAGACACCACAGAATTTCTGTGGCAAAATTTCAGCTGGGACACCTTGACATATGAGCTGTGTTTTGGGTTTTTCCACTAAAACATGGAATAATTCTGTATTTCCAAGACCATTTCGGATTTTTAACCACCTAAAGATCTTTGGTTTACTGAAACCAAATGCAAATGAGAGCAAATGTGTTTTACCACCAGTAGTAGAAAAAATTACTTGGAAGTTTGCAAATTTAAATATAAAACCAGCAGTTCTTTAAAAGTAATAATTAACTAGTTATACAGGGAACTCAGAAAGCTGGGTCTTACAATTATAAATCAGCTAGCTTGAGCATCTCACAGCTTCAGTTGCTTCACTGTGCTGACAGTTACTTTGTGGGACATGAAATAAAAGTGGTTTTGTTCAAAGTGCATATAACATGCAAAAGGAAAACTCAGAGCATTCCCTATCTAGTCAGCATTCCTTTCACCAGCTTCTATCCAAGCCCCAGCATTCTCTCTTAGCAAGAATTTCAGGTGGAATAATACCACAAGGAATTACCATATTTCTTTAACTCATGGTAGTTAAAAACATCTTTGCTGTTTTCTCAGAGACTGCAAAGAACACTGGCCACAGTCACAGCACCTGAGGTTCAAATAAAGATCCTGGCCTCTGTACTCCAACAGTCTGACAGCTTCTTTATTGCTTAAGTATAAATTCTATTAGAATTCTGTTGCTAGTTGTAAAAAATGTTGCAAGCTATGCCCATCATATCATTCTACATTAGAAATCAGTTCCTCTACAGAAGCCCAGTGTGGAAGCTGATCCCCAGAATTTACATTACATATAAAAAACACATCAAAGTCCCCCAGAATCTTTTCACTGATGATACAACATAGATCTACAGTTTTTTACCTCCTTTCTCAATGGATATTTACTTTCTTTTAAAAAAATTTTGGGCTACTCATCTCCTGGACTGGCTGTTGTGGTTTTTGCCATGAGGGAAGATCCATAGCATTGAGCAGTTTGACCTATGAGGCTTAATGTGCTATCATAGCTATAAATATTTAAATAATGTAATTCTGTGTAACAGATCAATCAGCAAACCAAAAAAACCCAGAATGGCCTGCATGACCACTGACTTCAGACTGGTGGACAAATTCTGCAGATGTTTAAAATGTTCCTGCTGGCTCAGTCCTCTGCTGAAGGGCACAGAGGGGACTGCAAGCAGCAGCAGATTACACACACTTCAGGATTCTCTCCAGCTGGTAATGGAGGTGGGCTTTCACCCACATCCTGAACAAAGGCAGGGGAAGGGCAGCACGTTTCCCTTGTGTCCCTTCCTCCAGCACTGGGGCAGGGAGGTGGCTGCAGGGGACAGCGTTTGCAGCTGTAATTAAGATTCACTGTCACATGTCAGTCCTGAAGATACAATCCTCGCTCTGCACTGCCTGCAGCCAATGTGACAGATATTATTAGCAGCAGTAAAAGAGTCTCTCAGAGAGTCACAAAGGTACAGTTAGTTTAGCATCTACTTCTAAAATGCTGTCTTCTACTTCTGAAAAGGGAGAATTTCCCATCAGAGTGTGAAAAAGGGCTGCAAGCAGCCTTAGAAGGACCTTCACACCTAAGTGTAACACAGAAAGAGGCAGGAACGCTTAGGAAGGTGAAAGCAACTAAAAAGAACATCCACCAAAATAAGAAACAGAACACACAGCAATTTGCAGGGCCAGGTTACATGTTGCTTTCAATACTGATCAAATTATGCAACGGGAGCTTCTGGCTTCCAGCAGTGCTGTGAGATTTGCAGAGGTGAATAACCAAGATCATACCTACTGCCACGTTCCACTCCTACAAAAACCACAGCTGTATTCTCCATGCACTTTCTGCTGGAGAGACACAGAGCATCAGGAAGCTACAGAAACTCCACACAGAGAAAGTCAAATCTGGATCTCTTCCTTCTGTCACCCAGAGAGCAGCACTCAGCTCTGCCCCCAGCAACCTGGCTGGGCAGCACAATGTGTGTGCCTGACGAGTGTTTCAGTGAGGAAGGTGACCAAAAAGATGTTAAATGTGTCAGCTGCTACAGCAGTTGTTATGGGAAATACCTTCAGAATGGTGACAGTCCTTTGAGCCACCTTTGGGGACAGAGACCACAGAACAAGGTCTTTATAAGCATGATTGCAACTGATGATTCCTGTCCCTGTGATGGAGAAAAGTCCATCATAGGCACTTCCACTGAAAACTCCCAAAAACCTGTATTTTTACAAAACTTTTTTTTTTCTACAGCTCTTTATTTCTGAGAGCCAGTTTTAAAATAAGATTGTCAAAAAAGCTTGGATTTCACCAATTTTCACAGTCAATTTTGCAAAGAATTTATGTCTCTCTTCCTTATCACCAACTTCTTTCCCATTTCTTGTTAGCTATATCAGGCCAATATAACTTTAGATGGCAAAACTGCAGGCTGGAAAATTCAAACCTTTGTTCACTTGAAAGAATGTTGATTATATTATTTGCACTATAAACTCTGGCAGAAGATCACCTGCACAGTTCTTCTACCCATCTCTTCTCTCCTGAATACACTGACAAACAAAAAATTTTGTAGTTCTTCTTAGCAACCACCATATTGCAACATATTTCAGCTACTGCAGGTCTGCTCTTAGTTTGGAGAGATACCAGGTGAGTAATTATTACATAGTGCCAGGGAAAAACATTGCATCTACTTCATTAGCCCAAGTAACAGAAAGAAACTATGAATTCTGCTCCATGTTAATGCCCTTGGGCAGATGATGCATCCTGAGGAGCCTCCTGCAAGAAAAAGCAGTACAATTTGCCTCACAGGCTCACTACATTTTAATTGGATAAACCTAAGTCACAGCAGGAGTCATATCTCATTTTCTACCCACAGGTTGCAGAGGTTCTTGCCAAAAAATGTGCTGCTTCTACATTTTGGATTGAAATTTATTGATGCAGCAGGTGACAAAATCAGTAATTCAATGCTCAGAAAAGACAGGAGATATGGGAGTTGGGCATGAAATGAAAGATCTGAGCGGGCACTTATTTTTGGTATAGATATTGACTAAGCTGTTGATCAATGACTTGCAGGTGTGACTGCATGATGAAAAATCAGAGGTGACTACTGACAGACCTTGTAGATGATAAAACTACAGAGAAAAGATTTACACAGGCAGCCTGAGATGAATCCAAAAGCAGAAGGAAAACCCACTCCTGTCACTGACCCTCATCTTCAGACAAGAACTCCACACGTTTTTTCTGGATGCAAACAAAGCAGTTTGAGTTTCAGTATCATAGCTCCATTTTCAAAAAAAAGCAGCTGCTTTTCAACAGCTCCTGGGAAGTCTAAGCATCAGTCATTTGCTGTTTAAAAGTATAGAAAGAGATGTTTTCTTGAAAAATAAACAACAGATAATTATGAAAAAAAAATCAAAAACCTGAAAGCCGCTCAAGTGTTTTCAAGATTTATTAATATGTGTCCCAGTTGCTGGGATTATCAGTACCTCACCACTGCCACTGAATATGAAGCTCAGTTCCACTGAGAAGAAAATTCAGTTGACAGGGCAGGAAAGTACTTACTGGAAATTTTACTTGGTATCATTACCAGTTCAAAGCATTGCCTGCATAAATGCTGCTGACAGCTGTACTCATAGCACCACACCCAGTTTCTCTTCTTTTCTGTTTTCTGCATGTGTTGAGTCCTTCCAACCCCTTACTCTTGCAGGTCCAAGTCTGCAGCTCTCTCCTTTTAGAATTACTTTGCACTACAGAAAGCACTGTAATAGCCATTTTTGACAAATTAAGTAGATCACAGTGTGGTAAACAAGTTAGCCTCTGTCCCTCTCCTCCTCCTCCTCTTCCCATTCCCAGCATGAAAATAGCTAGGGCTAAAGCAACAGCTGGGGATCATTACACTGACAGGAATAGTTTAGTAAACTGCAAGAGGGGAAAACATGTCATATCCAAAAAAATCAAAAACACATTAGAGCATCAGGACTGAAAAAACATGTGAATTCAGCTCCAGGGATAATGCTATGACTCTTCTTCCACTGATAACAACTGACTTACAAAAACCCTGGTCATTCAGTGTTAACCCTTTTCCCCAAGCTTCCCACTCATGTCAGAGAGTTAACAAATACCCTGAAACACCTCTAGTCCTCACAGTCAAATGAGGCACACTATTAAGCAAAAATAAATTTAAATTGACAGTCAACTTCAAGCCACTTGACATAAATATATCATTATCTTACCTTCACTGCACCTCTTACTTTTAAACATGGTCACAGGCTGTGGTTGCAGCAAGAGGATACAGGGAGTCTGGTGTGCCTCTGGATCTGCCATAGGAATGCCAGAGCAGATCAGCTCCCCGTACATTCAACACATTTTCTGTGTTTTTTAATGTGTCAGAGCACTATTTGCATAAATAATTCCAAACAGTGGGATGCATTAGGCCATAATTCAGAAAGGCATCTGTGTGTTTTGTGACTGGTTTCTGACATTGCTTATCCATGAATTTGCATTGCTCACACATCTCCCCACAGCAACTTCAGGTCCACTCTGAAGCAGGAAGACACAGATCACCCTTTACAGAAAAATGTCACCCTGCATTCCTGTGAGATGCCTTGGGCACAGGGGCTGCCTTCTTGCTGGGGATCTCCTTGGGACTGGGAGCTTCCAAGTCTATTCATGCAGGTCTCCTGACCCCTCCTGGATGAGGTGGGGCCAGGGCCAGCTGCACCTTCAGGTGCTGCAGGTGTAATGACAATAAGCTCTAGATGACTCCTGAAGAAAGTGAAATGCTAACAAGCACTTGCACGGCTCCTGATCTCTTCAAAGTACTGAACAGATATTAATAGTTTAATCAAAGGCTAAGCTAACTCAAATTACCTCCCATTTGCCGTGGACCAAGAATGTGCACACAGTTCGTGCAGATCAGATGGCATGCAGGAACTTGTTCCTGTGTCTGGGCCCTGAGATACAAATCTTGGAAAAAGACAGGTGAGTTTCACTGTCAGGCCACCAGTCACACGGAATGTTTTTGAAGGGAGGATTTGCAAAAAAAAATAAAATAAAAGTTTCATTTAAGAGCACGTAACACAGATGTAGTACAGAAATGGAAAAGTTGGAATTTAGTTTTGCAAATACTTAATTCTAAGCTAAACTCATGTGAATGCTAAGTGGGTTTTGAGCAGCTTTCTGCAATTCCCTCTTCATATCTCTCATGAGGGGCGACCATACTCTTGTGTTAACTGATCTAGGAACTGCAAACTGGGCTCCAGTATTTGAAGATTAAATCATTCCGAGGCATTCTTGAACAGAAAACATGTTTATGGATTCCTGAATTCTAGGAATTTTGCAAATAACTGCCCTAACACATACTTTGAAAAATACAAGCTTAAGTTCTTTGACTTCTGCATGTCAAATCCATTTCTGTGTAGAAAGTTCCCAAACTTCAATGTCAAGTCCTAATTCAAAAAAAAGAAATAAATCAGATTTAGAAGACATCTGTTTTCCAGAAATCAGGAAGCAAGATGTAGTCTATTCCAGATAGCTGCTTCTCATGAGACCCATTAAGAGAATAGATGAGCATTGTCAGCGTTAGTATAGACAGCCCTTATTTGTCCAGTTTTATTAAGAGTGAGGAAGAGAAATGCATGCTTTTTCTGTCCTGGGGACAATGAAACTAAGCTGTCCCATTTTTAGGGGGACCAAAAACTAAGGCACAACTGTCATCATTCTCAGTTCAATGCTAATTCTGGACTTCCATAAGGGTTTACACATGGATGCATCTGCTCCTCTGCTGCCCATAAGAATTGGCTCTGCAAAATACAGTGCATGCTACAGAATAAATCCCAAGACCACAGGAGACTTGAATGGAGCAGCAGCAAACCTAAAGTGTTGTTATTTTCTTCATCTGACAGGAAAGAAGCTGGCAGAATCTCTTTCTCTTTCCTAACTTTCATTTGGTAGCTTGTGGAAAGCAGCTTTCCTCATCACATGTGACTTTAGAGCATCATGAATTAGCCATGGGTAGGCTGATGGTATTGCTGGACTTTGCAGAGTCAACATAGCTTTTCCAATAACCAGAATTATACAAGATTTCAATGTCCTTCATTCACTTCAACTTGAGACAGCAGCAAACCTTTTTATATTGATTAAAGTAAGACAGAATTGCTTTTTCCTTGTACATGTTATCCCACTGTACAGCTTGTGAAATTTAGTGATTGGATGAAAGATGTCTCCTGGTACATCCAAACGCAAAGTGCTCACCTTCTGTGAAAATCAATGCTTGCAAATAGAGGACAGATGCAAGTTTCTGGTTTTTTTTAATTTTGAGTTGTTTTTTTCCTCTGAAGATTGATGTGCTGCAGATCTGTGTCTCCAAACCAGATAAAGAAATCTGGGAACACTGCCTATACTAATGGATTTATAACTCCTGAACTTGAATTTGAGGACTTGGGACTTCAGTTTTCTTTTCCTTCTCCACAGCATTTCAACAAAGAATATTCCAATGAAAACATGCCACAAAAATAGTAATATTTTTAAAAATTAACAACAAGCTAGCTCTTGATAGATGTTAAATAGGCTTGGTAGGGGGAGTGACAATTGGAGGCAGAAACTCAACAGTTTTGTCTGGCAGCTCCAGCAGGCCTAGACTACATACCAGAGAAAAATCCTCTAAATGCAACTGCTAAAATCCTCTTTATACAATAAACATGGCCTTCTTCTATCTGGATTATTGTCCCCAACACCCACCCCTTCTTTATCTTGCTTTGCTGTGCAAAATGTCAGAAAGTTATTTTCCCCTCCTTTCAGATGACATTAAAATCAGTCATGACATTATTCTAAGACCACTGTACTCCAGATCATTGTTTCCTTCTGCAAGTTCCTACTAAAATTTCATATGTAGCTAGACAGATCCAGTATTTCTGATAAAACATAAACCTTGCCGCTTGCCATTGGCTTTTTGTGATGTTCTGCCATTTTTCTCTGTGATCTTTTCCCAGTCCCTGTTTGTTGATATTTATAATGCTGTGCACTATGAACGGATCACTGCCTGGGTTTGTCTTCTCAATCTTTTTCAGTCCCTCCAGATCCTCTGCTTTCCTTTTAGATACCACTCCCTGGAATCTGACCTCTTTCTGTCTACATAATCTTTCAGAATTGTTAAATTCTCATTAAAAAAATCACACATATTTGCAGAATACCATCAACTAAAGCAAAATCACATTTAGATATATACACAACGCTCCTTGCACACTCTCAAAACAGGAACATAGAGACACTTAAAACATGGTACTCTTATCCTTTTCAAGGCACAGTTGTCACTCAGAACAAGCCTTTTCATCTTTAATGAAACAGCCTTAAAACGCTGCTCACAAGAGGCCTACAGATGTAGGGGAGAAGAAGAAATTTAAAGTTTGAAACCAAAACTTCCAAATGTGATTGTCTCAAGATCCCAGCACTGCAAGTCACTTCATACAGAGCTCCAGGCTTGTCGAGTGGCATGCCTGAACACCCTCAGGGACAAGAGGTCACAGGAGTCAGTGGGAAACCCAAAATCTGGACTACTGCCCAGAAAGCAAAAAACAGGCAGATTCAATATGCAAGAGGAGAAAAAAAACCACAACACCAAAAAAAATCAAAATAAAACCCCCACAAATGAATTACACAGTGCCTACAACAAAGAGAGCAGAGCCTGCTGACCTTCTCGTAAGCTGTGGTATGAATCCTGATACGTGCTTGAACAGCTCTTGCCTTGCTTTGACACAGTCTCTGCGAGCGGCACAATCCCCACATAGGCAGGCTGGAGTGTCTTGGCTTTATCCAACATGGTAGAGGAAATCCCTGGACCTGAAGGCAGATTCTGTAACACGGGAGACGTCCAGCAAGTGGAAGGGGTGCTTAATCCTCACAAGAGACCCAACTGCAATCCCTCTCGACCAAGTTTCGGTCACTGCACCAAGCGGTAGAGCGGAAAAAAAATCAGTTTACTGCTCGATTCCAAGGCTGTGCTTGCATCAGAACAGAGAGGTTCTGTAGGCACAGACAAAGCCTGACAGCCAACATCTAAAGATTAAAACCAGCAAGGCTCTTGGCAAAATTTTTCTTCCTATGATCTCAAAGCTCAAACAGAAACTTCACTGTTTCAGCAAGCAGCTATAAGCATTCGGGCACCCAGTGTGCGGAGCACTGCTTATCAACAGATGCGTGGACTTCTTTGTGGGGCCACTTGCAGTAACAGCCAGCCTCATTCACCCAAAATAGTGAACAGTTGGTTTCTCCACTCACACTGCAGACACCTGCCAGACAGGCAATATCATGTGATAGAGCAGAGAGCCCTCTCTCCCCCTGCATCTCCCGACTGGAAGCACGCTGTGCACACAGCTAGGAGAATACCCCTGTCGGAGTGCAGCAGCCACGTGCTTTTTCTCTCTTCTTGCTAAAACCCTTAGAAGCAAGAGCATTAGCTGTGGAGAAAGCTAAACTGATAATCAGAGAAACAGAGTCTTCATATGCATTTGCCCTGAGACCACACAGGTAAGAGCAGGCTACTGCTGTTCAAGCACATATTCTCACCCCTTCTTCCATTAAACCCAATTCTCCCAACCCAGTAGTAACACCTACCTGAAGGTAATCTGCTGCCCCAAATCAATAACTCTCTACTGCAAGCACTAGAACTTCAGAATCTGTGTTTGTATGGGGGCAGCCACCTCATCTTGAGCATATTTCATGTGTCTCATGAACAGATGCCACATGGCTGACAAATTTTGGTTATACACACTGCCCAGCATGGTACTGGAATTGGAAGGGGCCAGGGAAAGACACATTCCAGCTGAGCAACAACCAGGAGGTACTCTCACCAGTACAGCTGGTAGCTATGGTGGGTTTTAATTTTGCTAAGTGTGAATCATAAGAAGTACAATGAAGTGTGGGGTAAAAAAAAAAAAGAAAGAAAATATGTCCAATGATTACACATACCTAAAAAAAATTATTCTTGTTATCTTTCCAGAAAAAAAATATAGTAACACACCTAAAAAGATAACCACATAGACATTACAAAAATAAAAGTATTAATAGTCTAAACACTGCAGGAACAGTTTCCAATTCATATTCCATTCCCATCCCAAACAAGACAAAATTTTCTCATTTCCAAACAGTTTGAGAGGCATTCAAGCCATTTTATAAAGCAAGGCTGGAATTAAATCAGGGAAAAAAATGTCTCTAATAATGAAACTAATATCTAAGGAAAGCAGTGCTCAACCAAATGCTAGATGGCATCAGTGACATTTCTGAGTACTTTCAACAGGACTCTTCTTACTTTGAAATGTCCAACCTTCACCCAGGAAAGAATCCAAACTCCAATCTTCCCGTGAGTAAAAATACACCACTGGTGATCATATAAAGCTCTGTAATTGCACTACTCCTGAATTACCACCATATACTCAACAGAAATTTTCATCTTAATTTTAGGATTTGTAAAAGTCAGGTGAAGGTTCAGTGTCACAGTGAACTTTAGCCAGTAAGGTCAAATTACTGCATAAATAGAAGAGCCTGTTTTTGCGTGAGCATTAGCAGTCACTGCACTGTGGAGAGCTGCCTTGGGAAAGAGACCCAGCACACCACAAGAGTTCTAAAGACAGGATGAAGGAGAAGATAAAGAAACACATTGTCCAGATCTCCCCTTTCAGCAACAACACAAAACTGCACATTGAGTCAGGCCTGAAACTCTGAGCAGGGAGGTCCCATAACTGTAATAACTAAAAAACAATTATCCAGTGCCAGACCCAGTTCTACTTTTCCTGGCAAGAATATACCATCTGGATGGTAAAAATGACAAGATTCAGCTACAGGGGTCAGAACCTACTATTATTCTGCCAACCATTGCCTCTGAGTTAGCAGGTTACTACAGCATACAAAACCTGACAAACATGAGCTGGCTGCTCATCCAGCAAACCTGCCAATACCCAGGTATTGCCAAAACAGCCCTAAGACATTGTCCATGTTCTGATGAAGAAAACTTTAATAACTGATGAAGATCTGATCCTTTCAATGTATTACTGCAGAGCTGCAGATATGTACACAGACACACCTTTCTTTTTTCCTATGCAGAAAACAGCTTGGATAGAAAAACACTTCACTGGCTCAATGGTAGTTAGGTAAATCTTTTATTTGCTGAGGAAGATATTCTAAAATTTATATTTTAGATTTTATTCTAAAATCTTACGGTATCAAATTTGTCCCACGGCATTATTTAGTGTACTAATCATCCAAATTATCTGGGCCACAGCACTCCAAAGAGGACATGGATAATGTCCCCCATGCTGGAAGAAGATAAACTCCAGAGGGCCTAGGTTGGAGGATACCTTCAACACATGAGCAAGCACTGGTGGGTTTTCTCCTTGCAAAACGTGGAGTCTAAGTAAAGGCCAAGAGCAACCTGTCTTGTACAAAACAGTGATACCATCCCACTTGTTTAAAAACATTAAAAAAGTTTTTTAAAGTTTAATTTGTTTTACTGGATCCTGATGTACTGGTAAGAGATCTGGACAGAAATATCAATGCACTGTAAGAACAAGTAACTCTGGCAGTTACTCTGGAAATTAGCAGGGTAGATTGGAAAACCCATTTCACAGCAGAGGCAGAATTCCAACAACAGTTTCAGTTGCTTAACCACTCCAGCAAAGTAGGATCAACCCCATGAATGCACATCCAATGTTCAGTGTCTTGCACAACTTTTACCCTGGAACTAGAAGTGCTGTTGGCAAAACAATCACCTTTACCAAGGGCACCTAAGTATTTGCCACAGATTTCTCATCTGAAAAACATGAGGCCCAGTTTTCATAATCTATTAATGAGACATGAATTGAGCTGTACATCCTTTGACTTTCAAGTGTGAAATAAGACACAGAATGTGGGGATGTATTCTTCCTCAAGATGCTGCATCAGGAGCACTCAGGCTTGCACAGATCCTGCTGCTCCTTCTGAGGCCTGGAGGGCAGGAATGCACTTTGCATTTGAGGTACCACTCAAAGTAATGAGTAGTTAGTGGTACCTCAAATACACACAAATTTTAATGAATTAATTTCTTGTACCTTTCTATCTTCAAAAGCCAGGGGAAGGGAGAGAAGGGCCACACCAATCTTAACATAGGGTAGACCTTAGATGAGCTCAGCTGTGACACAAAACTGCATCATTAGTTTATTTCCCAAAAAATACTGCATTTTTAAATTCAAATTATTAAACAGATAGATAGAAAATGTGTTCATAATCTCCACCACCACCTTCAAATGTACACTTTTCTCCTCCTTTCACCTCCAGTCCTCTCTGCAGTTCAATGCAGGTTCTCCTCTTTCCCCCAACAATAACGTTCTCACAGGACACAATGCCTGCAATGATCTGCATGCACATAATTTAGTGATGAAATATTAACAATGCACTGCTAAAAACTTACTCAGGCAACATGAGAGAGATCTCAGCCAAGGTCTAAGCCAGATAAATCCTAAGAGAGAAGTATGAGCCCACCACATTTGAGGATCTGATTGAGATTTCTAGCAAGTAGACAAAAGCTGAGAAAATAATAGAATGTTGCACTACATCACTGTGAAGCTTTGATGTCTTACAACTCAATTCATTTTATACTTCAAAATAAATACAGACTGCACACTGACACTTGTGTTGCTTATTTCTCAGCTAGGGATCACATCTATGTGATGTGAGTTCGCTGTGGATATTCCCAGGATCCACCAACAATGCCTCCCACCAACAATGACCTTTAGGAAGAGGAAGAAAAGCGAGGCTGGGAGCACCATACATTTTTGTTTCTCCAGTTCTCAGGAAGACCCTGAAATTTACCTACTCTTATATTTTCAACCAGCTGGTGACAGCTAGTGCTGCCATTCAGCATTGAGAAAACTCCTAGACATGACAGGTAGCCAAAGCTAAACCACCATGCAGATGTAAAAATAGGTCGCAGCAGCAGGAATCATGCCTGGGAACCTGGACTTTTGTTGTAGCTTTTGAGCAGCTCTTCAGTCCTCCAACCCACTCTGGGATATACCACCACCCCTGCTTTTGGCAAGCTGGCTGTCATTGAGCTGTAATTACTGTGAGTTGAAAGCATAAAAATAGCTGCTGCACAGGGTGGAAAACCTATCAGATGATGTCAAGGCGAGTTTTGAGCCCTCCCTTCCCCCCACCTCCCCCCCTCCACTTCCTTTCCTATGTCACTTTCTCATTACCTCACTGTCTCTAATTCTGAAAGTGCTTCTCTCTGCATCTTTCAGCTGTCAAAGTGAACTTTACACAGCAGCCAGAGCCAAATCAACCCCCAGCCCATATATAAACTCTGCCACCCACTCCATTCCTTGGGATTCAGCCAAGATGTCAGTTTGCCTTTCCCTGAAAACACAAAGCACATGAAATCCTCGATCCCTATCTGCAAAACACTGGACCAAGAAGAATCAGTTGAGCCCAAGGAATGCAACTCTGATCTGCATTTGATTAACTCCACAGATAAGCAGTTTCCAACCAGCAATGCAAGTCACCATGGTAAGAGAGGTGTGGAAAGGCAGCAGCAGCAACCCCATCCCCCTCTGCTAACAATGAGTAACTCAGTCCTGCCTCTCTCCCAGGCTCTGCAGACCTGAGGAGCAAAGTGTGCCACAACAAAGCCAAAACTTTTGATTTTCCCACCTCTCCCCTCCCTTGATCAGGAGCTCAGATGTCAGTACTGCAAAGAGACTCCTGAAATATTGCTACAAGGGCTGAAAAGAGGGAAAAGAGAGAGGAAGGGAAGCAAAGATGTTGGTTCACTTATGGACCATGCCTCTCCTCCTTCCTCCAGGACCCATTGCACTGAGCAGGCTGGGACTCCTGAAATATTGCTACAAGGGCTGAAAAGAGGGAAAAGAGAGAGGAAGGGAAGCAAAGATGTTGGTTCACTTATGGATCATGCCTCTCCTCCTTTCTCCCTCCCTCCAGGACCCACTGCACTGAGCAGGCTGAGTGTGATAAAGAGAAGGAAATGGTCCAGAGGTCTGTAACACTCTAGATCATGTGCAAACAAAAGCACTGTGCAGCACATGCTCCTGATATTACTGCATGTGAGGGTAACATCTGATCCGAAGGCGTCACCTATGCAGCCAAAGAAAATGGTGCAACGTTTAAAGACAAGTTGGTTAATTTAGTTGGATTTTCTTCAGAAAACCACTGACAGCAGTTCTGTCAATTCCATGCTCTAAAAAGCTGTACATACACTCAGTGATTACAAAAAGGTGCTGCCCAAGGAGAGATTTTGAGCCCAGAGAAGAAGAAATGGTGGATTTCTCTGACCAAAGCAGTGGAAGGACTCTGTCCATGACAGAAAACTTCACAGTAAAGGGTAGAACAAAAGCAGAGAGAGGTTTCACAACCAGTTTCCAAACAACTACAGCCCACTGTGCATATAAGCCAAGAAGAAGAAATGGTGGATTTCTCTGACCAAAGCAGTGGAAGGACTGTCCATGACAGAAAACTTCACAGTAATGGGTAGAACAAAAGCAGAGAGAAGTTTTACAACCAGTTTCCAAATAACTACAGCCCACTGTGCATATAAGCCCAACAAAAACAAGCAAGTAAATTACAAACACATATCCAAGCACATCTTATTTGTTATTTTTACCATTTTGGTTGATAACTTCTGGTTAGATGCAAACACTGTTGCATACCTCTTTATAGTTCAAAGTTACTAGCCCTTCTTCAAGTTACCACCCCGTTGTGAGCCCCCAGAAGTGGTTGTATGAATGCTCTCACTCTGTTCCAGTGCAAAGTTAGAAAGATTAGCTCAAATTACCTTGGCTAAGCCAACGAGCTTCACAGTGAGAGCTCACACATCAAGAACCACATCTCAAACGTGGGGTGAGTATCTCCAGTGCAGGGCCTTAACTGAGAGCTGCTCCAGCTGGAATCACAACAGAATTCTATGTGTTCCTTTAGTTCAGCTATTACCCATCTTGTTCTAAAATAATTACTCAGACCAAAGGAAGTAACAGTTCCTTGCTCTTACCTAAGAGCAATAGCTTACTTTTTATAAAAGAGTCAGAAGTCTCAAACCAGAGACAGTCACTCAAGGTTCAAGTTAAAATTGTTCTTATCAGCCTTCCTGCCTTACAGTTAATCTGCTAATTCACCCACGTGCTCCCCAAATAACTTCAGCTTCTCCAGGGGTAGGCAGATGTGCTCGCACAGGTGCAGATGTGCATTTCCCCACCCCCAGCACTGCCCACAAGCAGGAACACTGAAAGGCTGCAGAAATCACACACACAGAATGACACAGAATGCTGAGTTGGAAGGGACCCACAAGAGCATCGAGTCCAACTCTTAAGTGAACAGCACTGACATGTGAGTATACACTGTGACCAGTGGAGAACACTGAGCACAAGACTTTTCAAAACATTTCAAAACATTTCCTCTTACAGATATTCCAGACTTTAATTTAAACCACTATGAACAAGTGAAAACAGCAAAGTCCAAAACATTTGGTTTTGCTCTCAAGAGCAGAAAAACAGAGGAAGTTCTGGCTGCCAGACCAAGAGGATTAGTGAGCAGGATAGAGTGGAAAAGGAAGCAATTTGAATTTGTCTTAAAACAGTAAATTGGTTTTAGGAGGGAGTAACTGAGAAATGACAGGAGGAAGATACCCTTCCCCTCATGTTAAGGCCTGTCTAAGAGTTTGAGAAGTTATGTCACTAATTCCTGTGGTTGGTGAGCAAAAGCTATCCTGCACTTCTCTCTCCCACATCCTTTAAACAAGGCAAGAAAAGGCTTCTTCTCTATGAAACCCTCCTACTTACTGCACAAGGTTACCTGCAAACACTTGGAAAATGCAGTCTATTTTTAAAGTACCTAAACAAGAGAGGAAACAGCCAGGCTGTACTCTGTGTTCACACACTGCTTGTGGAAGGATTAGCAAACCCTTCATTTACTTCTCAGCTTATACTAGCAGAATTGCTACTAGGTAAACCTTCCTTACAGGACTGACTTTTGGGCAGAAAGCTTCTTCCTTCTCCAGACACACTGGTTACATGGGCGGTAACAACACTGTTGAGGCTTACAGTGACCATTATTCTTGGTTAATCTGATACAGATTGAGATAGGAAATAAAATTTATCCTTATAATGTATAGTTCTTGCACTGCCAAAAATCTATACATCACTTCCAATATCAAATGCTCAAACTCCTCCTTCAGTGCTGAAATTCAGCAATTCCCTGGATATATCAGTGCCAATCTCAAGCTCTCATGGTGGCTTCAACAACTGAATTAGTTTCCAGTACAAAAATGTATAGTATGTTTGAGTATTTGTAATCTATAGCTACAACATAAAATGATCCTGAGACAATGTCAAGGCACACAACCATGACATGGTTAAACTCATGATATGAACACACTGATCCTGGAAAGAACTTCCAGGTCTTGTATGGATTCATCCCCCATCCACACATGCATACCTTTCAGACCTTAAGTGAAACATAAAGCACAAATCTCAAAAAGGGGAGAATTTTAGACTAGATTTGGGATAGTTTTTACCTAGACGCTGCTAAATTACTCAGTTTTTGATTAGCAAGAAAAATATTCTTGTCATGTTATGGTGGAAGAAGTCCTTTAATGCTTTCATGGGATTCACTTGCCTATCACTTTAGGAAGATGCAGTTTTGACAGTACTACCATTCCTTCTCCATAGATTACATTTTTAAGTGAATCCTATGCTGTACCAACCAAACCACAGCTTTACTTTCCTTTATCTAAAGGAAGGGGGGACAAAGATACAGGCCTCTTTGCAAGGAGGATGATTACTTTTAACATAAATTTTATCTCATGTTCAAGATTTCTGGTAATGTCAGCCATGAAAGCAAAGAAAAAATGCAAGTATCTGTGAGGGTGTATCCTCTTCCCAGCAAAACCTGACAAATATTAGGAGTTTAAATCACCAGCTAGCCTAAAAGCATTGGAAGGCACATAGCTAAGTGCTTATAACTGTAATGAAAAGTGTGATTTGAACATGATGTTCTGATTCAGACATCAGCTTTTGTTCTGCTTGCCTCCTCCTAAATCTGTAAGTTAACCTGAAACAATATGCAGAGAAGTCTCTTCAGTCACAATTTTCCATTAGCTGCCTCACATCCCTTTTAGATCTTCCCTTCTTGCTTTGGTATAAGTTACCAGAACTTATCAGTCACAACCTCTTCTTTATGCATTCTATTAAAAAAAAACAAAACAAAACAAAACAATTTGGTTGGATAAACTAGGTTAAAACAAGTAGAGAGATTTACATATAACAGAGAGTCTGTGTGTCAGAACTGGAATTAGAAATCCACGTATCCTCCCTTCCTTGGCTACCAAATCTATTTTATGAATCCAGACACAAGAGAGGGACCATTAAGGTGGGACTGCATAAAAGCAAAGAGGTGGAGGATCTAACTGAACAGACAAACATGCAAAGGGAAAATATATGCTTTTTAGATGGCTGCCAGTTGTTATGATCTGGCAGAACGTGGCTGCTCGCTGCCAGTACACCCAACAGCCGGCTTAACAGAAGTCACTTGTGAACAAACTCTTTAGAACAAAACCAATTTTAACAGAACAGACATTGCCATATGCTTACTTTTAGCAACTATGCTATAGTAAGGCCAGAACTGACTATAAACTCACAATTCTCTCCTATCAGAAAATATTTTTCCCTGGGCATGACAGCAAACCTGTCTTTAGGTTTCAGCTACAGTGTGCAGAGACAGACAGGTGTAAGAGAGGAGAGCAATGGATACTGTCTGCCTGTCTGTCCTGACTCAGTGAGGCTTTGACACTGCCTCCTCAAGACCTCCCAGAGAAGCTGATGAAGTAAGTCTGAGCCTGATGAGGAGACTGAGGAGGACTGCAAACTGACTGCAGCAGCACACGCTGGGGGCTCAGAGGCTGCACAGCAGTTTGGCAGAAAAGGGCCTGGGGATCCCACTGGACACACAGCCATGTGCCCTAGGACAGAGAGGGCTAAGGAAGGCATCCTTGGCTGCACTAGGAGGAATGTCCCCAGCAGACCAAGGGAGGTGATTCTACTCTGCTCAGCCCTGATGAGGCCAGCCCTGGAGTGCTGGCTCAAGCTCTGAGGTCCCCAGTACAGGAGAGCCATGGCCACACTACAGAGCTTATACATCTAAAAACCTGAAGGAATGGTACAAAGAGCACAGAGCCAGACTCCTCTCAAATGGTGCCCAGTGACAGGATCAGTCAATAGGCACAAACTGGAACACAGGAGGTCCCCTACAATCATCAGGAAAGAATTTTTTTATTGTGAGTGCAACTGAGCACTGGCACAGGTTGCCCAGAGAGGTTGTGAAGTCTCCATCTATGGAGATATTCAAAAGCCATCTGAACACAGTCCCAGGCAACTGGCTCTAGGGGAACCTGCTCGAGCAGCGGGGCTGGGGAAGACAACATTCCAACTTCAACCATTCTGTGAGAGATCTGTAAGCACCCTTTTTCCAGGGTCTTGTTTGTCTGTTCATAGATAGGTAACAACCTCAGAGTAAAATCAAAGCAAATTCTAACGTGGCAAACCTCATACTGGGGAAATGCTCATATTTTTAATATTCTCCTAAGAATCACTCACTTCTAATTTAATTCTTAATATTTTGAGTCTATCATGCACTGTATATTACTCTTTGCTGGCCAATCTTTTCTCTCTTGGACTTACTACCCAGCCACTGCCACCACTTATAGGCTCCATGACCTAGAATTCAGTAGTTTTCTCACCCTACTTACAATTTCAGAGTTTAAACTGTTTATCTGCTTCCTCAGCTTCACTGTTCAGTACAAAGTTTAAGTGCTATTACCCAAGCCAGAGGAAATAATCTGGCATTATGCTCTCATCATTCCTTCTTTTTGAGGGCTCTAGGTTTCATAAGAAAGTTCAGTGAGTTAATTAGAGTCACTGATCTATCAGAAAAGTGAGGGAGCTTTAATGGCTTTGTTTTCAAAAGTGAATTAGACTCCTCATAAGTCCAATTGTCCAAGCTAGCTGGGGCTAAGCAGCAGGTGCACTGAGCTGCTCCTGCTGCTGCAAAAGAGGAGTGAAGGAAAGCACAACCCCTTCCACTGGTCATGACAAATCATTGGGACAAATAATTTAAACTGTTTTGTGTTATTTCACCCTTGAGACAAGCTTCTTCATTTGTGTTTCAATTTAGTTTCTTTATTTTAGTTTACCATAAAGATATTGGGTCCCAAGAGACAGAGCTGCCACATTTCTGTTTGGAATATCTTGAAGATAAACATACAGGCATGTGCTGTGTATAGACAGTCAGAGCATGTGAAATAAAATCAACACTCTGTGAGCACATCAGGATTACTCTTTGTACCACAAGCACACTAGACACTTAATTAGCACAAGCACAACAGTTTCATGATATGTCAGATTTATTATGATTATGCTGCAGAAATGTTTGGGATTTCTGAATGTTTTCTTCCCTCTCAGTTAGTGGAGTGCAGTTGCAGCAGGATAGCCAGACATCTGGAAATTCTGCAGAAGTGTTAGAAGAACCCTCATGGTCCAGGATGGGGGAGGAGGCAGAAGGAAAAAGTGGGCAGTCTGGGAAAATAAGACATATACAAGAAGCAGTATCTGCTATTAAATCAACCCCCTGGAAATTAGGTTCCCACCACAATTTAGGCCCCTGGCTCTCCAAAACCAACTGCTGTTACGGGAATAAAACTACGCACAGCCAGCCTCCTGATACAAGTTAGAAAGAAGTACTCAAGTACTCGACAATGCCAGAATTATGATCTTAGGACATTTTTCTCCACTAAGTCCTCCCACACTTTTCCGTTTTCTGCTCCCAGTTCTTCTCTCTTCTTCCCCTAAATCAGTTACTCACCATTTTTCACTAAAGAAATTATTTTCCCCCCTGCTAACCCTCCAAATTAGATGCTACTCAAAATTCTAAATCAAGCTCTGCAATCTCCTGTCCCAATTAAATCAAAGGAAAGAGCAGCTCACATAAATAACATTCGCAAGATCCAGTTTTAGCTTCTAGATTTTGCAGCAAAGTTTCCAGTCCTGCTTCAGGGCCAGAAGGTTAAACATTTCTCAATGACGCAGGCTCCCTTAGCAAGAGAGAGATGAGGAAGGGGTCCAAAAAAACCTCATTCTTCCCAGGCACTAAATCAACAACCACAGCAAACAGTGACTGCCTCTCTCCAAGGAAAACTGGAAGGAGTGGAGCAGTCTCTTATTATATGCAGCCACTTTGTCTGTCACCATAATGCAAAAGCCCAGTACAAAGAGAAGAAGAAAAATAATCATAAGAACAACACATTTTTTTAAATCCCAGAATGGCTATTGTATGTTGTGCACTATATAGAAATCATAAAAAATTAAACAGCAAACAAACTTTAAATTCTGTAGAGCACTGCAAGTCTGTTTCAAATTGCTGTTCTTTTCTGAACCATTTAAAGTTGCCAATAACTTTCTAGCTTAAACTTAAGATGCTTTGACTATTAGATGGGCTGAAATTTTCCTGCCTTAGAGATCACTTTTCATACAGTACATATTCCAGAATCTCATTAATCTCTCAATTTCCAAGGTAAGATTAGCAAGAGTGGTTTTTCCAAAAGGAATCTACTGATCTGGATCTTGTTCTTACTTATTTAGTGGTAACATGAAATCAGCAAAGGTATACTGAAAAGTTTTCTGTTTATTTCAGTTTTTAGTGAAAGAACATTGAAGGCTCTAAGCTTAGGGAATGTTTTGCAGTAAGTCCAGCTCAAGGTACTTTCTGAACCAAATGTTTTGCAAGTTGCAGTTTTTCATCAGTGGTACCTCAGTGTCACATGGTAACTTTAATAAATCAAAAACACTCAATATATTTTTAAAAGACATATATTTGCGTTGACATCAGTGAACACAAAGTCCAAATCTCAAATATTGAAAAACACAGACAAGGAACAAGAGCTTCAACCAGCGTATCTCCAGCAAAATTTAAAAAAAAAGAAAAAAAAAAATCTCTTCAAGGTCACTTGTGATTACAGACTGATCAAGCCTGCTTGTGCTTCACTGGAAGCTGTAACTTCTTCATTTGGAATATACTCTTTTTTGAGGAAAAACAATCGGGGCAAAGAAAATGGAAGACTACAAAGAACTACAAATACATTTCTCAACCTACTTTTCACATGGGTTAATTAAATAGGTTCATATCCTGTTGGGGATCCAATACTGTGCACAATGCCTGGGAAGCATCATTAACACTACGCAGAAGATCTGATTTAAAATAAGCATCACTACAGAAAGATACAAAAAAAACATTAAGCAGGTCACATTAGCAGATACTATTTTAGCACTTGCCTACTTTAAGAATATTGTAAGTAGATGGAGCTTCTTCTAGGGAGAATATTTTGCCTGCATTAAGGTTTGCATCAGTTTAACTACGAGGAGTTATTTGCACTGAAAGCCACTGACGCATTTAATATTGAAAATTAGAAGACTTAACCAAAGAGAGAAATTCTAGGACAGCTGTCCAGCACGAGTGAGAAATCTAACACTTTTCAAAGCAGTGCTCAATAACTTTTTGTAGGAGACTATATGACAGGATTACTTGCAGCAGCACAGGAGGGGGCTCTGCAACCCTGAAGAGTAATTCCAGTTCCATTGCTTCATGACTCTTACCTACCTAAACTATTGCTACATTAGACAGCATTCTTAAACCACACTAAGGTTAATCACAAAAGGGAGCTGTGCCAATGTAATCAAACCAGTTTTCTATATTGATTTTGATAGTAAAAGTCTCCTGACAAAGAAACTGAGGGGTAAGGGGGGCAATATTTCTTCTATTAAGGCACAGATTCTGGTTTCACCCCCATAAAGGAGGGCTCTTGCTTCCTTAGCCACAAATAAAAAACCAGACCAACTCACGACAACCAGCTGAGGTTTCTCCATTTAAAAAGACAATTTGAAGAAATGTCACTCTCTCCTTGGAAGAGCCCTAAGGTCAGAACAGCAGAGGGTGCTGTAAGTCTGAACTGAGGTGCAGCAGCTCCGCAGCAAGGAGAATCCAGATGCAACATGAAGCTGTAGGTTACTTCAGATTTTAGGGTAGGATTTTTGTAATTTTTTTTTTGTTTGGTTTGGTTTTGGAAGCATTTTTGTGGTGTAGGAGTCATCTGAGACTGGTAAAAGCAGACGGTAAACAGGTTACTACAAAAATTTATTTACAGTAGCTTCCACATAACATCAAACAATAACATCAGAGACATTCCCAAAACCTCAAGAGTTACCTCTAATCCCTACCACTGAAGCAGCTCTGGACACACATTAGAACATTAGGGATTGATTCACATTGATGCTTAGACACAAAAAAATTGTAGTTTAATATCTACAATCAAAATGTAGACTGGACTTGGATCCCATTATTTTAAAAAATCCTGATAATAAACACTAATGCAAATTTCTGCTATCACACAAGCATGGAAACTTGAGCACTTTGTTAAACATTAATCATCTCTAAAATCTGGCAAACACTGGATAGCAAGAAGTCACCAGGTAACTGGGAGACAGAACGGATGTGTGTCTGCAGTGTATCCCTTTAGGCAAAGAATGTGGTGTAATCATCATACCAGTTTAGAGAGACACAGCACAGCACACGCTCAGATATTAACCCAGAACCTAAATCAGTGGCAGGCCACGAAGATGACTGCCTGAGCCACAAAAATAAAAATTATCAGTCTGAGCCTAGATACATAATCAATAATAATTCTTATACAAGTGTGCATAAAGACCCCAAATAAGAACCTAATTAAAGTAATCCCACTTCTTTTTTCCAATGCATTTGAACTATGTTCCTAAAGAAAAGTTGATTCATATTCATCATGTGAGTGGGTAACTCAGAGTATGATGACAACAACTAAACAGGGCCCATTATACATAATGCATTAGTTTTACAGAAAAGAAGATTCTGTTTTGATTACAGTTACAACATACAAAAGCTGACATGACTTTACATGCATTTTAAATGTTTGTTTTGTTTTTAATAACAATTGATGAATGATACCAAAAATTGCAGTATGATGATGAGTCTTACTGTGTACATTGGAAACTGGTTAAAACTTTAATAACAATTGATGAATGATACCAAAAATTGCAGTATGATGATGACAGTCTTACTGTGTACACTGGAAACTGGTTAAAATGCACACACACACCCCTAAAGTTAATTCTCAGAAGCTGGATTTTAAAGTAAGCTGGAGCCACAAGAAGGCTTATGAGACAAAGCAGTCAGTGAATAATCATTTTGTGTCTACCACATCTTTACTCTTTTAGAACAAGTGCAGCCTGTCTGTGTCCCCCTGCAAGTTAATCTTAGTTCACAGAAGGGATAAGGGCAAAAAGCTGCCTGGAATGGTTGTTGCCCTACTCTCTCTTTCTTAACCTATAGGGCAACACTTGCTGTACAAAAAGAATAAACAGAGTACTCTCAAAGCAGATGTAGTAAAAAAATATTATTTTCAAAAGGTGATTTAATGCTTCAACAAATACTTACTACAGGGTTAAAGAGAGTTCCAGAAGTTTCTTGTTTAAGGTTGTCAGTACAAATAGGTACTACTCAACTGAATTATTTTAATGAGTACTCTTTATTGTAGACTGTCATTCTTGACAAAAAAAATAGAAAAAAGAAAAGCATCCTTTATATATATTTAATTTCAGTACAATTCTTTAACTCTGGCTAACACAATCACACTGTGATTTGCTTACTCAATAGTTAATCACAGGGATAAAAGGTAGCAAAAGGTTATGTTCAGATCTTTCATGAATGGAATAACTCACTAATGTGCAGCTTACAGCTGTGCACTCCACTTTCCACATCTATAACAGCCAACCCAGAACTTTGTGCAGTTTGTAGCTCCAGCACAAAAATTTCCATATTTAAAGCTGACTTCAGGAACATCCCATTTGCTGCTTCGGAAAGAATTCCCACTGCATGATGACGATGAGGCTCACATAGCTTTGTTCAGTCTTTGAATCACATGCAGGATTCTGGTTAAAAGCCAGAGAAGAGTCATTTTATCACTACTCAGAATATACACACCCGAGGAGCTGCACCAGTAACCGGGGAACTCTTTACACTTCCCAGGAACTTGCTACCTAGATACAAAAGGTTACATTTCCAAATGCCATCAATTCCAAACAGAAATCAAAAGTGCTATTTTTAAAGTAGTGATGCTGCAAACTATAGAGCCAGGAATGTTCTCCCCTCAGCTCCACCCTCCACCCAAAACCAAAATCCCAATTGTGTTGATTCAAGAGCTCACTGCAATCTTGAAATTCCAAGTTGGAGGGAGGGAGGAAGAAAAGAGAAGAAAAATAAAAGTTCTACTACTCAAACAAAATTAAATGCAAAAAACCTCACAACTACAAAAATCTCTCATTAGAAAATGAAAACAACAGCAAGGAAAAAAAAATCCATGTAACTGATGCTTGAAAAAGACAAGATGAAGTTAGAAAGCATTTTACTGCATCAAGGAAAGGTCATTCCTCATGTACTAAAAGCCAATAGTGAATTTCAAATCTATTTAAAACAGGAATGAGAACACCAACCACAAACTGCAGCTCTGACATTTGCCACTCCTGAAAGAGCTGAGGAGGGGGACATATCCCTTCTAAGAATAATGCACAGATATGCTGTCTGTCCCCTTTCTTCCCTTTAAAAGCAGTTCAGCAGCTGACATCCCCAAAGCACTTCAACTTAAATCCTGTAAAGAGGGAAGAAAAAGAGCCTGGGAGTTGTGTTTTGAAAGAAAGAATTAAGGGATCAGCACTGATTTTTCCTAAATTGAATTTGATATATCCCTAATCTGCTAAAGTAGCTCAAAAATCCAACTTTTCCCCAGAAAATGAGGGAAGTTTTGCATTTGATTCAAAATAACACTAATTTTTAGCTGAAAGAATCGTTCCTTTTTCAGAACCAGCTGGATACAAAGCAAATTATACCACAGAAGTCAAGTTTTATCCACTACAGAGAACTAAATTATTTCTGTGCTCATTTACAGTGCTCACTTCAAAACAGCTCTTCTTTTGTTCTCTAAGCATGCATGGAAAAAAACCCTCTTGTTCATCTAAACCAAACTTCTGACAGTTTAGAACCACCTGCTTCTGGGTTTGCATACCTGTCTTGATATCTAATAGACTTTAAGATTTTTTTTCAGCAGGTCAACAGAACAAACATATCAAAATCCAAAGATGCTATTCAATAGACTACCCTACACTGAACAATCTTAATTTTTTTTTCAGTATACTCACAGAAAGAAGATTAAAATAGGACAATTGTTAACATTCAATATATACCAAGACAGTGCAAACAACATTGTTGTGCACTGAAACAAACCAAAGCTACCCAGAACAGTAAACAAAGGTTTTAAGTAGAGCAAAACCATAAGGAAATAGAATTCATTAACAGAAGTAGCCATTTGTCCAAGTGCTAACATCCATTAATTCTGGCAATGCACTGTTAGACTCCACATGACCCTAAGAGGCCATAACTCTTCTCCATCCATGCAAAACATTGGCAAAAAACAACATGAAATGTAGGGTTTCTCTCTGGCTGGTTGCACCTCTGCATGTGCACTGCACGCACACCTCTGCCCAGACACCTGCTAGAAGCCATAAAAAGGAATTTGTGACATAACCAAATAAAAAAGAAAGTGAAAGTATATTTGAAAGTTTGCATTTGTTATTTAAACACAGAACCTGCATATAGAGGCCAGCAGCACACCCAAGACTCCTGAGGTTTCCCCCAGTTCCATGAGTCCCTCATATGGCTGTTCAAAAATATTTAAGTGTTATTAAATTGTAGATTGTGTCCAGAAAAAAAAGTCCAAATGATTCTAGCACTCTTGCTTCTCCAATAAAAAATAAAGGAAAAGAACACATAATATTCATTGCTCATTCCTTTAGGGGCCAGTCTGTTACAAAGCCAGGTAACAACAAAAACTATTTAGTCCATATCCGGACTGAAAAGTGACCAACAGCAAAAGAATTTGCAAGATCTCTATATGGGATAATTAGATAATGAAACAAATAACAAAAAGTTTTCAGGGGAACAAAAAAAGAGGCTACATGGGGAGATGGGGTTGAAGTATATAATGGGAAGGAAACAGCAAGCTTTTGGAATCAGCAAATAAATATAAAGAAAACAAATGATTCAGATGCTGAAAGAGTCAAGGCAGCAAAAAAGACCAAGTGACTCTTGGAGGAAAAAAAACACTAAAGAGAAAGTTCCCACTGCTAAGGGCTTGGTACAGATCACACATCAGCTTCATTGTCAGCAGAATGAAAACACACAAACTGGCACAGGGCTGGTTCCAAAACTACACACTGGAAACTGAATGAGCAATTTCGCCCCACTGTGTATGTCTGCTTTTTGAATTATTAGATCAGTACCAACAGTTCTTTAAATAAGTTTAGTAGTCCGATGAGATGTCAAATAGAGTGGTTACATTTTTGGTCTTATTTTTGCCTTTTTTTTTTTTTCTGGGTCTACTGCTTTTTTGGAATGTCTTTTCAGCTTGATTTTCACTTTTACTTTTCCTCTCCTCTGCTGTCACCACCTGCACTGTTTTTTTATGCCTACTTTTTTTCAGTTTGACAGGCATTTTTAACTTTTCTCTGGTTAATACAATATGCACCTCACTGTTCATATTGCTCTTGCTTCAGTTATTCTTTGTTGTGAAGAAACAGTCTCTCTCTGCTTAAACTATTCTGCTCCCAGAAGAGTAAAGTTGTAATGTCCCCCTCAGTTCTTTCTCTAAAACATTAAGAATGTTTTCTCATCTTTAGCATCAAAGGAGTTGCTTTTCACGTGCCCACCAACATGGAATACAGACACTATGTCCTGGGTCAGCAATGGCTTCAGCTACTCCTGCTTCTTGAGTGGACTCCCATCAACACCCAAGCAGAAAATAAGCACTCATGACCTGTGGTCTTGAAGAACTTTTGGTCTGTGGAGTGCAAGCTGTGTAAATCTACCAGGATAATTTATTTACCCAGTTTAGACCATGATTCTCCTATTTCTTCAGTTTGGAAACTTTGAGTAGTTGACTGGGACAACTGTTTCCATTTTCCATTTTTCCAGTAGGGCTTCTGGAGATGAACATCAGGATAAAGAAGATTTGAGAAGTTAAGTCTTTCCTCAGCTAAGTAATCTTCCTCATTCTAGCTCTCAAGAGACAGGAGATCCAATTTCAGCCTCTGAAATCTCAAATAGTTTGCCCAACACAGCTACCTCGCTAAGCCAAACAAGAGCAGAGACCAACAACATCTGAAGTCTCTAAATATTACAACTGAACAAATTTGCCTCATCATCAAGTAGCTGTTTTCCTTATCTAGAAACTTGTAATACACTTCCATTATTCAACACAGATTTTTAAAACTTATAATGTTCCTGTTGTCACACTCCATTTCCCCACCCGTCTTGTGAATCCATTTATGTAAACATTCACCTGCTTCTTGCTTAAGATTTTTCCAGCAGTGTTTGATCCAGAAGAGAAGAGAGTGGCTGCTGATGGAAGAGGTGCAATAAATCTGTATCCCTCATTAAGGTAAGCTAAGCTTGCCAGGAAATTGCCTCAGTGTTACAGAACACCACTGCATAATCTAGGACTAGGGTTAGGGGACTTAAGCAAAAGCCCCATACAAGTACTCTTTAGCAGGAGAAACTCTCACCCTCAGAATTAAATGAAAGCCTCAGGAGTTACCATAATTTGGAAGAGACAAGAAACACAGTCACACAAAGTTTTGACAAAAAGCAATACTAATATGAAGGCAGTTTTCCTAATTTTAACAAGTGTTACTTAATTATGTCACCTTCCTGAGAATACAATGCACAAATTCAGTTACAAGAACACTGAAATATAAATTTCATGGCTGTTCTTTGGGGTTTTTTTGGGGGGGGGGGTGTGAATTTTAAAACTTATTAGAAGTAAAGCATGTTAAAGTCAACAGCTGTTTTCAGGCCTTCACATAAGAGCTTTCTTCCCAACAAAACCAGACAAGGTACTATCCTGCCATATGCATCCTCTTCAATACCAAACACCTTGTTAGTGTCTAAACCCTACCTCCAAAAGTCACAGACTGCTAGAGTCCAACTAGAGGAATGATGTATTATGTACAAACCCTCTTCTGAATTGAGACAAACACTATATAAGATCTACGCCTGTCTTTCCTATCTACAACAAGAGATACAAAGAAACCCATACTTTGGTTCTCTAAACAACAAAGAATATGTCAGGACTATAAAATAAAGGTCAAACAGGAACTTTAGAGACATAAAAAACCTTCACAGATACATAGATATTTTAAAAACACACAGAATTAAGTTAGGGAAACTAGCATGGTCAATTCAGGAAAAAAAACCTAAAAAACAAAACAAACCAAAAATAACCAAACAAAACCCAGCAATTTTGGCAGCAATTCTGGGGGGGAAATTAAACTAAAAAATTATTGTTTTGCTTGTCTCTTTCCCAGTCACTATTCAAGGAAATAAAAAAGTATTTGACTTTCAGGAACAAGTTTGTTTTCACACTTTTGGCATTACCTATGTGCTGCTTTCCAGACAATGCTGTCCAAGAGATTAAGAGTACACAAACCCCAACTCCTAGGCTACTACAAGCTTGTGGTCAAATCTTACCAAGGTTACAGTCTCTGTTCCCATCCACAGAGCAAAGGTCATTCATATCTATATATATGTATTTATTTTCATGACTACATCATGTCCTAGAGCCTCAGATAAGAACACCCTACAGAAGTATCTCATGCTCCCACTGACAGATAATTCTCATTTGAGCATGGCATACATGTGAGAAATGCAACCCTGTACCTATCTAAGGGGTAAGCACAGCATCACAGAAGGCCACAGTGCTTACCAATGAATCATGTAAACAAAATACCACTGCCATTCTCAAGGAAACAAGACTTTCAAGACATAAAACAAATATTAGAAAGTTTCTAATACAAGTTTTTCCTAAACTACACAATTTTAAATCTCTCCAAAGTATCAAGAATATGTTTAATCAGAAAATAATTAACAGTAAAAACACATAAATCAGTGAAAAGCTAAATGGAGGAACAAGTCCTTAGAACAAGTCTTAGCTTTGATTGGAGTTTTGTCATTTTCATAAGCCACATAAATTTAACACTGGAGACCAACAAGGGAAGAAGAGAGATAATTTTGTCTCTGATGAAGCTCTAAATTGAACAGTACTCAACATCCAAAAAGTACCCATCTGCAACCTGCACATGAAACCACCACAGCTCTGTAATTTGTCTTTATCTGAAGTCACACAGCCTCCTGGCACTTCCTATATAGTTCAGCAACCATGATTCACTAGCAAAAATTAACCACAGGATATGTTTGGAGTGGTACCTGATTGGAGTGTTGTCATCTGCATTTCTGGTTCCAGCAGTGTCATGTTGATTCTTTTCTCAACAGCTACAAGCCCTTAAAGACTTCTCTTTATATAGGCATGGATATGTTAAAGAAAAAAAGTAATCCAACAGGACCTCTCAACTTTAATCTCATTCAAAACTTGCAAGACATTCTCATCCTTATATCAGAAAACTGTGCCTAGTGAGAAAAGTCAAGTCTTTCAATATGCAGTCCTCTGCTTATTCACTACAGGCAAGTTGGAACAGCCCAAGATCAAATTACTGCGAGGAGAAAAATGAATACTCCAAGGGAGAGCAAGATGAGAAGTTTGCAGAAGTAAGGTCTGCCCCTTGATGCTCTGTAAGCTGAAGGGAGGGGGAGGATGGGGTCAGAGACACTGGAACTGGCAGTTTTCCCCCTTTTATAAGAGCAGGATGACGTCTTGGGTAGACTTGCAATCCCCTAAGGGGCTCTGCTGATGAGGCAATTTCGTTCCAAGGACAAGGAGACCCAGTGTTAACATAAACATGCAGATATCCTCAGCTTTGAAACAACATGGCCAAAGACATATACATCCTGCTGATAGATCAGTCACTTTTCTTCACTTTGCCAGTCCTTTTTCTCAATACCTAAACTACTCCCTAACCAACTCCTCTTGCTGATCACTAAACCTGAGCTACTCTAACAGATGGTAGTGTCTGCTTCTTAAAAATAAAAAAAAACCTGCCTTTTGTCATTCAGACTTTTCCCCTGTGGATCACTCCCTCCACCTAACCAGGCTAGGGGTTAAAAAAATTCAGTCTTGTTTCCCACATCCACATGATCAGTTTCAGATTATTTGGGATAGTGGACAAAAATTTTACAGCCAAGTATTTATTGAGTAAAAGATAAAAATAGAATTAAGTCTTTCTTCACTAGATGATTCTAGCTCCCAACAGAAAGGAAATTCAGTCTTGGTCTCTAAAGAGTCTCAAGTAATTTGCCCAACAGATAATTTAATTATCTTAACAAACTAATTCCAACACTTCTGTCCCCAGAGCATCATTCCCTTATTCCCCATCTTTCCACAAGGCTCATCATCATTTCTCTTTAGGTCATCTAAGTAAGTAACTGCATATATTTGTACCAAGCCCTAAAATATATTGAGCTGTGCATATCTAAGACATAGACAAATTTTTAGATTTTAAATCCCTTTTCAGCAAATCAGAATCTCTGTCCTGCCACAACAGTATGCATAAAAATGAGTAGCTAGGTGTACAAAACTGGTGAAGCCCTATTTTCTGACCCCTCTAAGTAACTTCAGGACCTCTCTACCACTAAGATACAAGAACTCCCTGGAAGCTGCTCGGCTGCTGAGGGAAGAGCATGGAAGGTTTTAGCAGTGTATCTTCCTTCCCACACACAAACACACCTGGAGCTTTAAAGGAGACAGGAAAAACTCATTTAGCAGCTTTAAACAATGCAGGAAAATCCTTTAAAGTGATGATATTGTAGTGTGTATCTGGTTTTCACACTCTGTACATCAGCAGTGTGTTGTAAAAGGACAAGAATCAGCTCATTTGGGCTTCTGTAGTACTCAAATGCCACCTTTGCAGTCCTACATCTGCAGCCAGAGCAGGCAAAAAGCACAGACCTAAAATGTTCCTTCTTGCCATGCAATCTTCATGAAAAGGAACTGCAGCAGTGCACTGTATCCTGAGAATTCAGAGACACCAGTGACAGAAATAACTCGCTTTGTACCACCTACTCTGAATATTCATGTGCATCGTAAATAAAGGAAACACCTATATTTAGCAGAAGGTATGCTTGTTTTTGTTGTGATATATGGAAATATAAGAGGAAGCAGTATGACCCAAGTGGAAAGGAAATCTTTCCTACAGTTTCCAGGAATACCAATTAACTCTCTGAAGTATGCACGTGTGCACTGTCGGTGACCACGAAGAGACAGAAAAAATTTAAAGCATTAAGCAGGATGTTGCTCATTTGACCTGCAAGGAAGATGAAGACTTCACTACCAGATGTATTCCTTCATTGTACTTTGTGGCAATGTATTGATCATGGCAGGGGCAGAGCTACAGCTCCAGAAGTGGCTGATAGTATTCCAATAAAAATGAGTTATAGAAAGCCACAGAAGCAGCAAAGGTCCCAAAGCTAGGATTCAGCTGGCTAAGCACTAACAGCAACTGACTATTGTGAAACAGTGCAATCTTTCCTTCATGGAGCAGCCTCTCTCTGTTTAAGTAGAACACATTGAGAATCCTGCTGAATGGCATTCTCCCTTTAAAGAGCCAGGCTTCCTTTCTCCATTACTGCCCTTAACACTCAAAACAGCAAAACCAGCAACAGAAGTCCTTACACAGACAAAACAGATCTGCCCAGATCTGGGCCTGACTTGTTTAGCAAGTAGTTTAAATTAATGAAAAAGGGATGTTTTTTCAAACAGCTATCAAATTGGATGTCTAAAGTTTATCCAGCAGCACTTAACCCTGAAACTTCAAAGGCAAAGTTTCTGAAGTAAGAGAGAAACTAGAAAGGAAACACAGAAGGGAGAGTAATATTATGAGCCAGTGATTGTAGAAGGATGTTAGTCTTGTTACCCTGGTAAGGAACAAAAACTTTTTTAAGAGCTAATTTGTTAAAGCCACTATGTTAAAGCTGCCTTTGGCAGTATTCTTTCCAGCTCAACTATTCCCCCATCACTATTTGAAAGTTTGTTTAAAATATTTCAAGGAGATTACCCCTTCTCAGTTGTTTGGTAGCTCCCATCAGTAACAGGCCAGTCATTTCTGTCATGCTCTGGATCTCATAGCTCTATCAGAAACTTTCAGACAGCATGCTAAATTTATAGTCTCCTGGGAACACAAAGTCTCGTAACACAAATCTATCCAAGACAGACTGGTTGTTTTTGTTCTAACAACCATTCCCCTTACTCTCACACAAGAGAAAACAGCAAGCCTCACTGGAATGTGTGTGAAGGACAGATCAGAAGAAGCTGTATATTTCCTGTCTTGGTCCTTTTGCTACAATGCAGACTTAATCTTCTTCATATCTAAGTTCTAGATGAGGCAATAACCACCACTTGGTAATTAAATGTAACTATGAGTCTCCAGAAGGCAGATATAGACTAGGAAAAAAAAAAAACACAAAAAACCAACAAACCAAAAACAAACAAAAACCCCCACCAGACCTCAAAAATTGAGAAAATTTCAGAACGCTCTCATCTCTTTAAAGCCCTTTCTCAGGAAAAAATACCATCCTTGTTTATAAGTAATCATGACTAGCTTCTCAAATGAGTTAATGAGTCACACAATTTACTATCTTAAATGACAGTTTATGACATGATTTTAAGAAAACATTTTTGTTTTTAAAGTCAGAATAACAGGAAGACAATAATAAAATTTGCAAACCCCTTATAATAAGTTATATTTGAAATATTTGAATCTAACTGTATTCAGTGTAATGACAATTCAAAATGGGAAAGGGATAGCAGCAGTGGGAGATAGGAATGTATAGCCTTATAACAGAATTACAGGAGCAAATCACCTACACAATTATTTAAAATAAAATAAGGTGCCCTAATACTCATGTATTTTAATAGTAAATGGGCATAAGAACACAAGCACTAAATGAAGTCTTTAGAACCATTTTAAAAGCTCAGCTCTGCAATTTCTGAGTATAATCACCAATAACTTACATAGCAACTATTTATCCCATGCTTTGTACAGCACTAACAGGAGTATCTTCCCTTACCTAAAGCACATGCCTTTTGTATGACTTGAGTCATACCGAAATTCCACACATTCCAACTAGAATCTCTTCCCCTAACACATATGGTACTTTGTAGAAGGCAAGCATCCCAGATCAAGTAAACCTGCAAGCTGGTGCAAGTTTCCTCCAAACCAGTAACCATAAAATGCAACAGTTCACTGGAAAGAATGTTACCTCATCTTAAACACCCCCACAGTGAGAAGAAACCAGGAGTGTCCCACGATTCTAACACAATGCTTCATAACCCCTGGACAAAGACAACTATGAACACATCTGGGGAAAACAGGTCAAGAGAGAAGGTCAATAAATTAGTAGAGCAATTATTGTAATTTCAAATGAAAGTTAAGGAGAAGAAGACTTTGTTTTTTAGAAATTATCAAACTACCTAAGATATGTATATTTATCACCTGGGTCAATTCAGGTCTTTTTTCTTTTTTTTTCGGGGGGGGGGGGTTTTTGGGTTTTTTTGTAAATGCATTTATGGGGACCTGCTCTAACCCTGCCCTAAGGGCTGGGATAAGTTATCTTAGCATCTTAATACAGGTGACTGACAAAAATCAAGATATACTGAAGAGCTTCAGATGACTCCATAATGGCCTTTTTCTGGCTTGTGTGGCAACAAATGAGTCAGTCACAGGCAATCTCTCATAGTTAAAGAAAGTTAAGGCCTTAATGAACATGGGTAGAAAAGGGGAAGGAATGTAAATCTGAAGTAGAAAACTCACCCTGAAGCTCAAATTAAATAACTATACTTTAAATGTCCCATTGAGATTTATGTCTGAACAGAACATAATAACTATGTCAAAATAGTTTACTAACACCTTACCACATAAGGTTTCCTTCCACCAAAGTGACAAAAAATTGTTTCCTAGCTATCTGTTCAAATGCTTCATACTGGAATTCTATATCCTTAATATCTTTTATTGCATTTTAATTGTGTAACTTAACAGCTGTCCAGTCAAATTGGTCTTTACACCCATGTGTCCAGGTATACCTATACTTCCAGGAAAACATGTAGCTGTGATAAGGGAGAATATGAAGAGAAGTCTGGATCTGAAACAAACCAAAACCAACAAGAAAACCTCCAGAAACTGCTTCTGGCTGCTCTTCAGTTCTAAGAGAAGGAAAAAAAAATTAAAAAGGAATCTGCTGTCCTAGGGCATATGGCAGCATGTGTACACAGGACTGCCCTCCCAGTTTTCCCATGGGATACATAATTCCATGATGCTTCACAAGCCAAAGACATTTCTATTTTAAGTCAGCTAATAGTTTATGTTCCAGAACTACAGTCTGTCGCAACACACACAGTACAAACCCATGTAATACTTTTCCACAGATACCTACAGATAAGCCAAGTCTGTTTAGCAAAAGCTACAGAAAGAGTTAATCTGTTAGAAACTCTCAGCATAAGTAGTTAGCTCAGCTGTGAGTCAGCAGTGCCTGTCTGGAACTGCAAACAGGAGACCCTTTGACACAGATAGGCAGCTTCCAGCAAGTCTCTTACCATCTCCTCCCCTCCCACTGCCACTCAGCTTGAATCTTCCTCATACCTTGAATTTGGCAAGTTGTCACAGAAGCAGTTTCACTGCACAAGATACGTTCTACAACCACTTTGGATTGCTCAAATGTTTAAGCAGATTGCCATCTCAACTGGCAGATCATCTGTGAACTTTTTTTAACATCTTTGAAACCGAGGACAACAACAAACAAAGATACACCATATTTAAGAAAGGAGATTTAACAAGCTCAACAGCTTTCAACAGCTGTGCAACCTCCACCCCAAGATAACTGAGAAGTTCCCATTTGAAGGAAAACATTTATTAACTCAAAATGCATCGGCTAAATTTCTTAACAGCTCACTAAATTTCTTAGCAGCCCACTAAACCAAGTGTTCTTTTATGCTGTGACAGTTTGCAAATAACCTTATTTCAACAGCACTTTTCATTCCCATAATACTTTAATGAATGTACACAACACATAACAAAATACTGCAGCCTAGGACAAGAGAGCTTTGTGTACCTCCAAAGATAAGGAATATTCAGATAATCTAGCTCAGGGACTTTGGACTTTATGCCTCGCCTGAAAAACTGCCCCTCCAGCAGTAAAATTCCCACAATTGTGCTTAGTCCTGATAAAGAATCAGCTCTGAAGAGGCCCACCTAATGAGTCATTTCCGGGAATATCCTAATTTTCTTTGGCAAAAGATATGGGCAGAGATGTTCCTTTTCAAATACTTAAAAAGTACAACTCTATTTTACCTGTTCCAGTCAAGCAGATTTGCAGCCCACAATGATACTGCTTCAAAGCTCAGTCCATAAAAATAACATTACTCGGATAGAGGAAAACCATCTATTTATGTTAAATATTCCCAAAACACCAATTTTTAAACTTATCCAAACAACTGAATCCTGTAAAAACTTTTGTTCCTGTGCCAGAATATCCTTTCCTCTGACTATAACAATACCATTCGAAGTGCTGCCACAAGTTTCATTTTTCTGAAAGGTACTCTTATCTGTTCCCAGCACTAGTATCCTTTTCCCTGTGGCATCAAAAATAAACTGCTTCCTCCCACTCCAGGATCCTTGATCATTATGATCTCTTATTGGCTAAGAGAAGAACCCTCTTTCCAGACAAATCACAATGTCACCTTCATGTCACCAGCTGTCAGGTGCTGGAAACAAAGGCTCATATGCTTTTCCCATGCTCCAGCTCTCTATCAGTTTCACTGCTATCTTGATTAAATACCACTTGAATTCTCTCCTTGCTTTCATAACCATAAAATGCCCAAGTCTACCACTAGTTGAGATATGCTGAGATCACAGTCTACCTTGCTGACTGACATTCCAATTTTCTTCTATTTACCATCACCACTTTTATTTCTATCTGTTGTATTTTATCTTAGAAGACTGCAAACATTAAGAATGAAATTTTTTTTCTGTTATTGTAATTTCTATCTTCTCCATTTTTTTGTAAATATAACTGTGATCACATAATGATGGTATAACATATATGAATGAGGAAACTCTTTTTAACCTCCTACAAACCCAACACTTTGGGTTTAAGTTAATCAATTCTTCCAAATTGCAAAATAGCGATACACCATTCAAAAAAAGGCATGGACATTTTCTAGTTATAAAGATCCAGCCACATTAAGTGAGGTACCCCTTCAATCCAAATTACTGTCCTTCAGTGCACATATTCTAAATCACTTAACCATAAGCATTATGTTTTGGCTATAAAGCCACCCTGAAGCTCCCCAGCATTTCTCCAATGCTGTGACATGCAACTCCATAACGTCCAACACTAAGGCACACAGGCCTTGACCGTGCTCAAATCCACAGGATCCTGCAGGGGATAGCATGAATTCAGACTGCAGCAAGACCCTCATATTGCCAGGAGTTACTCATTGCCAGGAGTTAGCAAAATATACCCCAGAAGATGGAGTGAAGGGAGCTCACCAAAAGGAATTGACAAACAGAAGCCACTGCTTATCAGATGGTTTCATCACTCTCCCACAGGATGAGGCTGAACATACAAAGGCTTTCATGGCAGCTTGGTGATCCTGAGCTTCAGACAGTTAACAGCCTTTCAAAACCAAGAATTCTGGTCACTGTGTAGCCTTGCATTTTGCCACTATATTGTAACCCACTACACAGCTGTCCATAAGACACCTGCAAGTTGATAAACAGGCACAGGGCACTCTCACTCTAGGATCAGAAGGCCTATTGGGACACTTCATTTTTAACTCTAGGTCTTGCTTTTCTTCCAGGAAGTCTGAAAGAACCTTTCATTTGCAGTGAGAGAGTTACTCACTCTTGGCAAGTGCAGACCAAGGTGACAAAGAAAAATCTACCGATGGCTACAGTCTGAAGCGTGAGCTAACACTTCCTTTGACTGTCTCACTTTTGCACAACCCAGTCACCACAAAGGACAGGGAAGTTGTTTCTGGTATTCACCTAAAATAATAATATAAAGCATTTATCACTGGAGCTCTGTGGAACTTCCACAGCCACTAACATCAATTCCTCCAACTGAACAGCGCAAGTATGTTTTGTGAACTCTGGATCATTAGTTTTTCCTACAAAAAAACCACAGTTAAAAGCAATAAAAAGCAGACCAGTCATCAGAACATCTACCGTGGCACCACCGCTTGGTGAGGACACGCTACATGAGACATGAGCACACTGCAGCACCTACCATTCTTCCTCTCACTGAGTGGGGGGAGGTTGGGGTTCCGGCCATGGTGGAGGCTGAGGGTCAGCTCGGGCTGCAGGGAGAGCTCCTGCAGCTCATTGGCAACGGCCTCGCTCTGCGGGCTGGGGGCCGCCGAAAGCGACACCAGCACCGGCTCGTCGTCATTTTCGCCAGCCCCTCCTCCGTCCAGCCCATTGCCAGCAATGACGGAAGGGGGCAGGCACACCACCCCGGAGAAATCCACTTTGGCTTTCGTGATGGCAACCTGCAAGACAAAACAGCAAAAAATAGACCATGAGTCTCAAATGAGAGTGTTAGCCGTATGTCCTGTTCATCATGGTGCCCTCCACGCTACAGAGAAAGAAGTTGAGTTTGTGTGACCATCATCAGTTGAAATCCAATGAAACTTGCTCAACGTAGCAGTTTAAAAATGAAAAAACCTCCAACAGCATCACCACAGAAACCACTGATGAAACTACAGATTATTATAATTTTCTTAGAAAGCATGAGAATGTTCTCAATTTTTGGTATTTTAGGAACCCAGTCTTCACTCCAGTGAAGTCAGCCTATTTGGAACCCTGCTGAACTCTTGACTACTGTCCTTTATATCAACAATAGTGTTTAAACAACAGTCTGTTTGAAATCCAGTCAGGTAAAGTAATCCTTCATAATAAACCTGGAAGGACAGCTGAGTACAACAAATGAGGATCTTCAGATAAAAATCAACTGCATGTCAAAAAATAATTCTCTTGCTCCATTCTGTCCTCCCCATTCAGAATCAGTGAAAGTGAATAAAAGAAAAATATTCCACATATACAAAAAAAACTCTTGTGTCTTAAACCTCAGCTACAGTAACCAAAATGTGCAACATACAAAGGGCTTAAACAAAACAAGTAATTTTAAAACGTTTTATTAGATTTCTATAATTCTTTAAGTATTCAAAAGCCACTTCTTCTATGTTCAAATTAAAACTCTTTTCTGTTCAGTAAACAGAAACAAACCAGCTGTAAGTCTCCAGTGAAATGGTTACTGTGTTAACATTTAAACAATAATGGACATTATACAAGGGCAATCATATTTGGTTTTGATTAATGGGGACGGAAGTCTCCTGCTCCTTAGCATTCTGCTGTTTCAGAAGACTCAGCTGCACTGTTGGAATTTAGGAAGTAAAAGGTACTTGGCAGATGCTAACCTTCAACTTTAAAAAGATGCAGGTAAATTAAAGTCAAAAACATCAGGGTAATCCTCCAGAAACTGATCAAAAGCCATAAAGTGGAAACAAGGATTTTAGCAATACAGATTTTATTAAGTATTCCCAACTTAACACTCACAATTAACCTTGATGAGTATGACAACATCCACACGTCAATGGCTGACAAAGGAGCTCAAATAGTCACTTTCTCCACTTGCATACTTCAGCTGATAAGCACCATTTTTTTCTGTAATATCCAGAACAAAGTTATAAGTGGTACAAAAACTTGTTTCAAAATTTTTTTTCTGTGTATATTTAAGACAACAATAAAATTCACTGGTAATGAAAACATGCTATTTCATCCATGTTGTCATACATTCATTCCCAGGACCCTATGTCATGATCTGAAGAGAAGCAAAGAAAAGAAGGGTGGAGAAAAAAAATAGAAAACAACAAAAAACCACCAACTGAAGCTGGTGCTTGTTAAAACAAAACAAATGAGACTGAGCCAAACCTTTCTGCCATATGAAGTATTTGCTTTTACTTCAGTTAACATCTGGCTAGAAAGTGCCTACTCCTTCCTTGATATTTTTCCTGTCCAAAGTAAATATGAAATCATATCTATTTGAAAGCAAATTGTAACGGTAATCTGCAAAGAGAAAAAATTGGTTTCATGCCCTTATCTTAATAATGGACAGAGAAAACATGGTCCTTAATAATGGAAAACCTGAAAACACATACCCTTAAACCAGAGACTTAAAAGAACAGAGTTTGGTACACCACAACAACCTCTGCAAAGGCTGTAAAGAGTTAAACACAAGCAATAACAGCTGGCCTGAGGCCCTGTAGGATGGGAGACCCGTGGAAAGGGGCTAAACGACAGAGTAATTGCCCAGTCAGGAGGCTGGCTGGTAGGGGCTGCTGTCACCAGTCAGAGGAGCCAAAGCCAGTGTGCCTCATGGAAGGAGAGGTACTGGAGACATGACACCTTGCCTAGCTCCACATGGTGGGCAGCTCATGCGGAACAACAAGTGCAGCCAGGCCTGAAATCACTAACAGGTGACAGACATATCTAACACTCACCCCACCAGCATAGGGAACAGCAGGATTCTCAACCTTCCCTCCTCAATCTACCCTGGAAAAGAAAGATTTTCTTCTTCTTCTCCAAAGGGAAGAAAACCCCCTGAAAACCCCTCAAATATGCAAAATCTGCTCCAATAAGGTAAACAGCAAATGTCCTTAGGAACTTCGAACATACTGGATTTTCTTTTCAAGAGGAATTTATAACCTACACGATGAAAATCCCATTTCAAACACCACGTTAACAACAGTGTTGTAAAATAGAATCTATTTCCCTAATCAGTATATTGACATTAGGCAGACTACTGAAACTGTATCATTTATGGAAAAGCAGGGTACCAAGTAAAAGGAGTTCAGCAGAGCCAGCTACAGCACAACAAGGAGCAAGAGACCCATGCTCACACACCCTTTTGCTATGTGACCTTGGGCAATACCACACCAAAGTGTTAATTGGTACTGAGATTACAAACCAGAGTTTCTCCATTAAATTGTCCAATGAAACTTCATCACAGCAGCTGGACTATCTAAAATTGCACCTGGACCTGCACATTTCCTAACTCATGCAGAAAAAGACACAGATGGAAGGTATCTTAATCCTAGTTGGCATGTCAGTCAGTGTTTGTCCCACATCAAAAGAACACAGCTTCAGCAAACCATGGCTTGACACTCATTCCTGCTCTGCCACTATGTCCTGAATTGTGCTGAAGTGCTGTTTGTAGAGCCATACTGTGAATTGTATCAGAAAGCTGATTTAGCTGAAATGGAATTTTTCATCTGGATCAATTCCTCTATACAAGGCATAGTTGAACCAGCATGGTATAGTGGAACACCACCACAAAATTTAAAAAAAAAATCAACAATTTGGACAACAATTCTGTTAGTCCAAGTAGAGCTGCAGCTCAAAAGGAAACAAAACTGGGATGAACCATTATGAACAATTAAAATGCATTTGGTAAGCCTGTCTTCTCCTTCCTCCACATCACCTCCCACTTCAGGCCAGCACAAGACTCTGCAATGACAATAAACCAGGTGTAAAAGCCAGTTTTCTGGTTCACACTCCAGCTAAGTTGGGTCCCTGGTGCAGTTCCCTGTGCAGCATCACCAGCATTTACACCAGGGCTTCATAAGGACAGAACCAGCTGATACCATCAGTACATCCAAACATCCAGCCTCTTCCAAGAGAACTCTTTTTCAGACCAGTGCCAAGTTTTGGTATGGAACACGTCCCCACAATTAAAAAAAGAAAAAAGGCATCCAGTCCTCAAGACTACAATAAAAGCTATAACTGGATGAGTTTGATTTAAATATGTTCAATTACAAATCTGATGAGGGCAGAGAGGGATTTGAAAGATGCTTTGAGGATTTATAAACATTCATGCCACAGTATTTGGATGTCCTGTGAAAGATGTGGAATCCTTCCCTGCAAATCAACATCAGACTGTTTCTAGACTTCCCAGACAGTTATACCACTCTATAACTGTCATTATAGAATGATCAATCAGATAGTTATACACATTAATATCTAGAACCTAATTAAAATTTTACAATGTTTGTTTTCCTGTCATTTCCAACCAGACTAGAAACTTTCCCATAAAGAAATGTGCCACGCCATGATCTTTAAGTGAGTCATCCAGAAACTGATGGACAGTATTAAGAGCTAGTATTTCTTATCCTCTATAAGGGTTTCAGAGTAAGTACCCTCTAGGATTTGTATCTGTTGCCTTACCAGGCAAAAGCTTTCTGTCATGGCATTTTTGTACTTTTAGGCCAGCTGCTTCTGGGACAAGAGTGGCTGTGATGCTGCAGATGTTCTACAGCAGCAACACCAGCTTAAGCAACCTTTAAGTCCTCCCCTGTCCAGGTGCTCACTTCTGTCCCTACACTGCCCCTTCTTTGACTGGGGAATCTATTTAGCTGAAAACTAGACTCTATTTTCTGGGTATTCAATGAAATCAGTTCCCCAGTCCATTGCCAACTACTCACATGGCTGTGTCACCATAGTGCATGTGTCCATATCCAACACAAATGTTGGACAGATTAAATCAGTTAATAATGCCTTAAGATGACTGCTACCAAAAGTAGCCATCCTGATTTCTTTTTTACTTTCTTGTGCCTTATTCTCCTTCAGGATAACCAAGTTTTTTTGTGGCTGGCTGTCAAATCAGATCAGCAACAGATGCAGATTAAAATTAGTAGTGTATGTGTATGACCAGGTCAAATTGAACACAGATCAGTCCCTCGATCTGGTTCAGCCTGTGCTGGCTGACAGGAGGTGAGGAATGAGCAGGCTGGACTGCTCCTTTTGTTGGCAGTGCCATTTTAGTGTCTAACCAGAGGATGTGGTTGTATGATACAGCTAGCAAGTTGGTCTAAGCTGGCTCTTGCCAACAGGAGAGGTCTTGGATACATGCCTTTGTTGCTTCCCTCGCCAACATTGGTGCTTGTCTGCCCTTATGATGGGATGATTAATGGAGCTAAAATGACAGGAAACTAATCCTAATCCCATCTCCCACTCCCAGTTTACTTTTCACTAATTTACTGTTGGTCAGAGAGGTTTCCATACCGTATGTGGCTATTCTGTTTCCCTCTCACCTCATGGACTTTGAGATACCCTTCAGTGATCTCGGATGAGCAGCTTTAACAGAAATTTCTTTAAGTAATTTTGTCATATGGTAAATGTAAAGCAGAATACTGTACTTTTTTACCAATGACTAAGTTAATCAGGTTGCCTGTGTGTTTACTGTGATATGGTATTGCAATGGCAAGAGGATGCACTTAAACAGCTACCATGTAAAACAAGCTTCAGAGCAGTTTAGTCTTTGTAGTTTGCAGGTTGCATAAAGGCAGTATTTTCCAGAAAATTCTTTATGGCTGTTGTTCTTAATGCTATACCTAGGGCAAAACGGACTCTGTCTGGTTTGTCTATCTGAAATTGAAGTGTTTAAATGCTTTCAGAAGTTAGAAATGGATAAAGATTAGTTATTATTTACAAGCAATGTCCACTGTTTCTCTTGAGAAGATCTGTTTCCTCCCAGGTGTCATGGTTCATGCTTGTATTGTTGTGACAGTGGTTTGTGTTTTATAGCAACATAAAAACTCCTGGCTCCTGAGAGCATGCTCTTGCCCCTGCATGATTTTGGAAATATTCACATACTCAAGGTACAATTAAGATCTTGACACTCAGTATTTAAATAAACCAAGGAACATCACCCTTCCCATACATGAAAACTCAATAACCAGAGTAAAACATAGAGGAATTTTAACTTAGAATTAAAACATAAAAGAAATTTTAAAATAAGTGAGTAAAAATCAGAGAAGCACAGGGAAAAGAACACAAAACACCTGCAATTCCCAAATCAAGAAAGGACACCTCTCTAAACAGCTTTCCCTTGTTTGCATTATAGGACCAAGTTGCCAGGGCAATAGCAATTTCCTACTGATTTAAGAATTGCTAAGCAACCTCCAGCACCTAACAGCAACAGCATGTGTGTGCAGCTGGGCTATTTTGAGTAGACAGGGCATTTTTTTATTTTAAACTTATGAGCAGCCTTCTGTTAAATTATCATGCCAGCTCAGATCAGCAAGCCAAGAAGCAATCTTGGAGCAAAGTTGCTTTAAGTGGACAAATCTTTTAAATGAGTGAGAAGACTGGAAGAGAATGCCATGACATGCCCAAAAGCAACTACATCCCGCAGGTTACCACAACCTAAAAGAATAACCCAGGAGAAGTGAAGTTTACAGCAGGTGGAAGCAGAGGCACTACACTAGCTTGAGAAGTTATAGCAATTAGAACGAGAAATATTTTTAGATTTCGGAGTCACCAACAGGAAAACCTACAAAGTTGTATTAAAAAAATTATTTCACTTCCTGTCAGTCAGCTTAACTCAGGCACACAATTGTTGGCAGAATTATTTCTCCAGTTAATTGAGAGCCAGCATGATGACACTGTCCATAAAGAATATACAATAGAGTCAGCAGTGAGACAAACATGACAAGGACTGTATCCTGGGAGAGGTAAAGTCTTGAGGACTTCTTCAGAAACCACCTTAAGAAACAAAGAAACGAAACTATGCAGACAACTAAAAAGAGGCTACCTTAGATTATGAAGTTTTATTTTAACACACACATTCCACATGCATTTGACTTCTGCAAAATGAATCTGTCATCAGGTTCCTTCACTTACACAGTAATTGGGAGCAGGGATGGGCAGAGGGGCAAAAGCAGCCAAATCCAGTCAAAATTCCTTCTGGATTAGAACCAGTGATTCAGAGGTGTAAATTGTCCATTTTGCCATGATCACAAGCCACTGCACTGCAAAGTCTGTATTATAAAGGCAAAGACTGCCACACATGGGAATGAAGACACTGGTAAAACACAGATGAGTACAACTTTATCTGAGCTAAAGAACTGAATCCATATGTGTGCTGTGCCGATAACACTGAAGTAACAGAGGATATCTTTGAATCTTCACTGTCTCTCTCTGCTACCACCTCCAGCAAATCTAGCAGTACAAGAGCCAAAATATGCTTGGGCCAGCAAGAAATGTTATCAGACAAAAGGCATGAACAGCTGTATAGAGATGTGAGGACTTGAGGGAGAGAAGATGCACATCTAGTACAAAGCAATCAACTGCATCGACAAACACAGCCTTGCACATGATTTTAACAACACTCATCAATTAAGGTATTACTCAAGCCCTAAATATTTCCTTCATAAAATATTAACATTTGCTTCACTCCATCCAGCAGTGATAGAAAGTTTTTAAGAGGTCTTGGAAAATCATCAATAAACATTAATTTCTCAAAGCCACAAATAGCAAGCTAAGAAATGCAGTTTGACATTCCAGCTATTTTTTAAGAAATATTTTTCATTCTTCAATATGTATTTGGAGGAACTTTGTGGCTTTCAAGCCCATGGAACTTTGGGTACACAGAGAACTGATAATACCAAAGCTAGTTTTGAGATTAGCAATTATATTTAGAACAAACAATCCTTGCTGGAAAAAAAAATGAACTCTCCACAAATTTCTGGAGTTCTTACTTCAGTTCAAAGCATGAATGAGGACAACATCCTTCTAATTTCATAGGATATTAAGCCTCAAACTGGTGAGGTTCTTCATAGACACCTAATTCTCTCCTACCTCTCAGTGTGTTGAATAAACGGTCTAGTTTGTGAGACTAAAGATGATAGCTACTGAAGAAATAACAGTTTTTGCTGAAGTTCAAAGAACAAAAGAGCAAAAAAATTGTAGTGTTCAGGTGACATGCCAGTGGGTACACTAATGTATTTTAGGCCTTGGTCACGATAGAGTTCAACACCATAATTGAAAGAAGAATTCAGCCTAGTGCTATGAAGCTGATGGTTCCTGCTGCTTTCCTTTTGTCTGATCTAATGACTGTGCACCCATGGGGTGACTCAGGTCAGCTGAACCAGCAGACCATGCACTCTGTGAAGCATCAGAAACCATTTTTTCCCAGATCAGTCGGCTGGCTGGCTGTGCCCTGTGGCTGCACAATCACCAGCTCTGATGCAAAGAAAGAAGCAGGAGAGCAAGGCTGTGCAGAGGTTTGACCTGCCTTTGCAAGAGCAGCACACTGAAAGATCAACTTAACTGTAATGTCAAAGAGCACATTCAAATATCTAGCAGCAGTGCCAACTTAGGCAGCCTGCTACACATTCCCACTCTCATACCTTCCTCATTGTGAGACCAGCATAAATCTTACAGAGACAGCATGTACTGGACCAGATGAAAAATAATCTAGAGAAAAACACTTCTTTCCAGGAGGATGTGTTCCCCAGAGTGGTTCACCATGGCCACAAAAACAGCTATGCCAGCAAAACAGAGGGAGCTGAGAAAGGGAGCAAGCTGTTTGAGCCTGCACTGCTGCCAAAGAAATGCATGATGAACTGCAGTGTGTTTAGAACAGGATTGCCTGCTTTCCACCACCTTCTGACTGGCTGGCTTCCTTGCAATCACTGTCTGATGCATCTTTTAAAATTTCCTTGATGTTAAAGGCAAGCATTGCTCCTCACCCCACAGGAGCAAGCAGTGGAAGCAATGGATTCAGCCAGCAAAGGCATGTGGCAGTGGATGCCAACGACGGAAGCAGGAGGCTACAGCAAACTAGGAAAGGGAATGCTGATGATCTGCAGCCAGATGTGAGCTTTGACTTGGAAATTCACAGCTGAACAAGTATGAAGGAACTCTTGATGAATATGGATTTAGAGCAGACTGGGATGAGAAAGTCATTGGACAAGAAAAGCATAGGAAGTAAGGCCTCAGAAGAAACAATACACTTTCAGACAGAACAATTGCAGTTTGGGTCTAGAAGTGAATGACACAGGGCATAATAAAGTGGTGACTTAGGCAAGGCAGGAAAGACAGCTCAGGGAACAAATCTAGACTAAAATAAAAGCAAATAAATTTTTTAATTTATATATTTTTAACAGAAAAGGAAGAATTAAAACAAAGATAAAGTAGTTACATTTCAGTCAGCTCAGTTCCTGGCACAAGCACTCACTGCAGCACAAAGCAGCAGGCAAAACTGCAAAAATTTTAGAATCTTAAGGATTTTTTGGCAAGGTTTTTTGGCAACTTACTTTTGAGTGTCAGGAAATAATTTTACAATTTATCTAACTCAGTCTGAACACAGGCTGTGACTGAGATTGTATGTCCATATTGTATCACCACACCACAATTTGAAATTCTCACCTTCTCTCCCTCAAGCAGTGACTCTGCAGCCAATAGAGCAAGTCAATTCAGCCTGCTGTTCTGATGGGAAGCTACACCTTGAAACATGCTTGTTTTCCCATTGTGATGGCAATCTGAACCCTGCAACCATAGTTCCCTCAGATTTCATTAAAAAATAAAAAACAAACAACAAAAAAAACCTTAAACCAACAAATAAAGAAAAAAGAAACAGGGAGCAAGACCCACTGAAAAATGACAGCTTTCAGTTACCTCATGTGAAGTACAGTGTGAAACCAAAGCCTGAAACATTATCCAAGAAGTTTTCTGACTCCAGTGACATTCTTTAGTCATGAGAGTATGAAACTGTCTAAAAATTAAACCAATCTGAATTGGTTTTGTCTCTCCTCCCCATCAACGGACAATGGGTGTGGAATTCAAATTTCTGTGCATTTATCGGCATCTTCTAATGCAGCTACCCAGCATGACATTCATTAAGTGGAAGGCCCAGGAAGAGATTTACTAGATATTCTGTTCCCTTTTCCCTTACAATAGCTGACTTTCCACCCTTGGACTTGCCCACTACTGAAAACAGGCAAGAATTTTCTTCAGTGATTCACAGAGAAGCTAAGACCAATATTATTGCCTTGTTTAAGCTAACCAGTTTATTGAAAAGAAGTAACATGGAAACCTAAACAACATGAGCAAAGCACATGGTATAGGGATGGGGGAATCAGAATTGTTGCTGTTCTTTGCCAGTTCAAAGGATACCAAATTCAACTGCTTCTTTCTATGAAAGAAGTCTTGCTAAATGCTCAGCAGCACAGAAAAGTGCACACGTGTGCTGTTTATACTCTTGACACTATTAAGTCCTTGCTACACAGCTGGACAACACTAACACAAATTCAAAATATTTTATCTCTAAACAATACTATCCCTCACTTTTAGTGACTACAAGCAATTTTCAAGTCAAAACCTAAGAAAAAAAGGTGCAGACTAAAGACAGAAAACGAACACAACACATACCTTACTCACAGTTCCCACGGACAAACCCAGCTCACTTCCATGCCAGCAGCTCTCTCCCCAGTCACTGAAAAAGAAAACAGGACACAAATATTCAGAGATTTCAAAACAAACAACCAAACACAGCCCATTTTCTCCTTTAAGGGTAAGGTGCAAAGTCCTTTATCTGGGATTCTTTTTAAATAGAATCTTTAATTCCTTTGGTACACACTACAGAAGCTGGATTGAAATACCATCAAGACTGCCACGCTGGGATACACACACCATGTTACTTGCAGAGAAGAACTTTTATTTTAGGACTGCTGCTTTGTCAGTTCTGAAGAATGCAGTGCTTGAGGTCTACTAAGGCAGAATATTCACCAAATCATATACTCAATTTTCTAGTTTCTCTACTGAAATCATTCTTAAACACTGGACAGTAGAACTTGGAGACTGTTATAAATAGTTTATTACAACAGGTTATGCACCCACACAAAAACGGGGAAAAGATAAAAATACATTACAGACATCTGTCAAGACAGCAACAGGAATCCCATTTTGGAGGAGGGGGAAAAGAATCACCCTATGCACCTTAAAAACTCATAAATGTACTGAGGTAACAGTCCATTTTCTTTGGCAATGCAGCTCTAAAAGGCATACCCAGCAGCACCTGACTAGAAAATAATTACTTCGGAGCCTGTGGAAGACTGTTGCTTCAAATGGCAATAAAAAGGGTCAGAAGTTGCCATATGTTTACTTCTACTTCCTTAGCCACCTTTAAAAAAAAAGAAACACATCATAAAAGTTTCCATTCCATTTCCTCCTCTGAGTTTTTCAGACTTTAGGGCTTCCTAGACATCAGAAGCACAGAACTGCAGTCAAGATGCCATGATATTTTATCAAGAAGATAAAATAAAAAAGAAAGAGTCACCTCCCTAAATGCGAACTTCAGACTAGATGGACTTTGGACATGAGTATTAACACAGTTCCACTGAAAAGGAAAAAAAAGTGTCAAAAATAGTATAAGCTATCTACTACAACAGAACAACATCAGAAGGAGTAAGATCAGTTAGACTGATTAGTCTCAATGCCTGAATAATAAGCGTAACACAAAATGTGAGTTTTCTGATCCCCAACAAATAAAAGGCTTTCATTCTGTTTACACTGTTTAGAAGAAGCTACAAGTAATGAATTGCACACCTGCTTGGTCCACTCTCCTCCACTTAACTCCACTAATTTGAAGGAGAAAGGATTTACAATACTGCTACCAAAGGAAAAAAATACAACAAGTAAGGACACCAGTATTACTTCAGAAAATTCCCTTACAGAGAATGTTCCTATTTTTCCCTCAATAAAGTGTGCCAGCACACATTAATCATGGCTCTATCACAGAATCAAGGAGTCATTCTGTCACCTCTCACAGTATTTGTCATCAAGTCAATATTTAAAATTACTTACAACTACTTAATTAATTTAATGTGAGAAGCCATAATAAGTAATTATTTTTCTTTAATAAAGCAGTCAAACTGATACAACTGTAATTATAACATAATAATGATGCAAGACTACACAATGAAGTATATACTTACAATGTAATTTTTACAGAATTGCAGATCCTAGGTTTCCTAACAGGCAAGGCAAAAAGGCCTCAAGAAGTCAAGGAAAGTCTTCCACAAAGATAGCAAACAATTAACCACTGTTAAGAGTTTGCTATTCCAACATGATGAACAAGGCACCTGAGAATTTAACAAAACAATTTTGCTGAAACGTTCTTCTTGTGCTTAATGACAGCATTAAGCACAGAGCATCACAATTTCGTTGTGATGATATGGGTTCTTTGAGAAATTTATCCATATATTAAATCTTGACTTCGATGCAAGTTTTTGGCATACTTTGGTTTGCAGTGGGATTGTTATTTTTTAGTTTGCTGTTGTTATGGGATTTTTTTTTTTTTTGAGACTAAGGTATCCCTGAAACCACTTTTCACAACAGGGAAATGTGGAAAAGTTAGAAATGCATTTCATTTGAAGATTTCTGCTGGCCAATCACTAATTTCCAGTAATCTTGGTTCACTGAATATTATCTTCCAATTCAGGATTGCAACAGCACTGATAAAGCTGAACAATCACCATGCTGCTCCATTTAGTTTCCAGCACTTAAGATCCATGTTCTCCAGAGTCTCAGCTGAGTCAAGACAGGTCCAACAGTGAGATTTTATTAATCTGCCTGTCCTGGAACAGGGAACCTGCTCATTTTCTACAAGTGAAACCCCATAACCAGTCAAAATAATCTCTGTGTTTTCTTCAGTGCATTTTTTTCCTTGCCTTAGCTTATTTACCTCTCCTGACTGTCCAACACTTCCATTAGCCTTCTCAGGTGCCTAGAGATCCTTGTTCTCCCACTCAAAACTCATCCTCCCAGACATCAGACATTTTTCTTACTTTCTCTACCAAGAACTAAAGTTTTATTCCAGATACTCTGGCCAATGAAAGGTCAACTTTTAAACTTTTGGTCCCATTTGTCAACAAAGTTCCTGCTCAGCCTGAGACAGTTAAAGTATTACATCCTGCAATTTACTGCTTGGTCATATGAACCCCAAATAGGAGATAACGGGCTTGCAATAGGCATGAACAGTCATTAATTATTTTTTTTCTAATATGTGTGTGCTATTAAGGTAAGAAATGCTGCAGGTATAACATATTCCTGTCGTTATTCTTATTCACTCACCTCACGAAATTTCAATCCAGCTTCAAGATGAAAAAAAACCACAAAACCCAGACACATCCTGCCTTCAAAATTAACAAGTCAAACTTCACAAATATTTAGCAGAACAGCCTTACAACCATAATGAAAGACAAGCTTTTTACTGTTCCTTCTACGCTGCAGTGAGTGAGCAAAGATTAATCTGATAACTGAAACATTTTCTGGCAAAATTCCACAGTTAAACAGCTTTTGCTATTCTTTGCCCACAGCACAATCAAAACATTCCTCCAACACTCCTTTTTCCTCTCACTACAGTCAATGCAGGCAGAACTCTACTGTCCCAGATTTTCTGAAGAAAAAATAGTGTCATCTCTAAGAAATGCAGAAGTCTCATCTTGCTGATAAACTTCTCCATCCAATGGAAAAGTTTGTATGTCAGTGTTTACATGTTCAAGCCAAATGGCTGCTATTCCAGTGATTACAATGGCTTATTGCCTTCACTGGTGACTTGGAGTTTCAGCATGCCTGAACAACACAGAAACTCACTGACATGACTCGTAACTCTGACCAGAACACAGCAGTGCAGAATACATATCCCACCCTTCCAACACCCAGACTGTCTCTCAGATGGAGGCTTTCAAAAGATTCAAGTGATCTGCTCCTGTAAATCATATCCAACAGGACATATGAGAGTGAATTTAGAGACAGTTATATTAGGCCTAACATTAACATAGCCCTACCAGACCTCAGAGAAAGGTCTCATCTGGATGCAGGTCCATCTTGTACAGTGGAATAGAAATTAAGTTACAATGTTGACTGTAATCACATAATTCTGCTGGGAAACTTCTTATATTGCAAAAAAAAATCACAAGGGAGGGCAAAAATGCCTTTTTTGGGTTTTTTTAATCATTCAAGTAGAGTCTTTCAATGTTTTTTTTCCAAAAGTTTCTGCCTGAAGGAGAAAAAGCTTCCCTGTAATTGACAGAAAGTGAATCCTGTCTCATCTTTGCTCAGAGCTGTACCATCACACACATAAACAATTGCAGAGCAAACGAGTTAATCATAACATGGCTATGGCTGTGTGTAAAGGATGATCTCATCTGAGTAAGCCTAAACAGGGTGTCAACCATATGGATCAGTTGTGCAATGAAGATATATCCTCAGTGCTCCACTAAACCACGGGAAGGGGAGGACTCAAGGAACCACACATCCCCTCCCCGGTGTGTCTACAACTAGTTGTAATTGCCATATATTACAGGAAACATTAATTTGAGGTTGAAACAATCTGTGATGTAGACTGTCCCAGACCAAAATTAATTTCACAGAACTAGACATTATCATTTCAGTCTCCAGTTCCCCTAACATGAAGATGATGTATAGTCAGAACATTGATTTGCCTCACTAGAAGATGGCAAAATAGGGAAGTTTCTGCACTGCTTTATGCCAGGGGCCCTGTAGTGTGGTACATACACATTTCAATATGCACCCATGGCAAGCAGAGACAACAGCAGCAGCAACTCCTGACCCTGTCCAGGAGAAAGTTTTTCTTTCAGTGCCAAAAAGGCAGCCCCCAGTGATAAGCTGTTAACAAATAACGTGCTGGCACACGCAGCAGCTACCATGCTTCCTCTGCTGTACTCCACAAAAACTCTGCTTTTCTGGATCAGCAGGGCTCAAACAAGCTGAAAAAGGAAGCACCAGTTAATTAAGAAGGATAAGCAGAAGCAGTCAACACTCTAATTTGCAGTAGGAGAGCAAAAGCAGATGGATGGCATGAGGTTAAGGTGCAGAAATCTCCAATTAAAAGCTCAGATCTTTAGTTTTCAAGATTTAAAAAGACTTGTGACTCTATGTTAAATCTCACCTTCTTGAAGAGATGTTATCACTATGGCTGTGTGCCTAAATCCAAAATATTTCTTCACACAAGAATAATGATGCTGCGCACACACACACACAAGAAAATGGGGGAGGGAAATGGAAAGGAATGCTGCACAAACTAAATTCATTACATCAATTTCTGAACTATAAACCAAACTCATTTAAACAATTACATTACCTCACTAAGTGACAAATTCTAAGATTTATCTGTATGGAAAATAAAAGTCTTGAACAAGAAATAGGAAAGGATCAAAGGAAGTGAAATACTGTTAGCAGCTTTGTTTCTTCACATCTGCACACAGAGTACCAGACTGAGGGCAGATTCCTGTACAAGCTGCATGCACTGCTTGCCCTCTGCAAGGATAACCCACATTTAAAAATCTGGAGGCTCTGACTGACCAGAGTGGCACATCTGAGCCTGGCAATGAAAACTGTCCTCAGCCCAATGCCATCCATTCCCCTGAAGAAGCCACTTAACAGTGTTTGCACCCAGAAAGCATTCAGAGGTTGGGAGGTAAAACATCCCCATTAACCACACACACAGCATCCTTGAAAAACTGAACAGAGTATCTGACAAAGAAATTAGTTTCTGAATTCACACAAACTCATCCATTTCATCTAACACCCACACGTAAAAGAATAATCATAGGAACAATTTTAAAGTGTAGTTCCTTTCAGCTGTAGCTCTTACTAATGCACTCCTCCACTCCAGCTATGCATTCCTGCAGCTCTGCCCCATTTTTTATTTGGGCGGTCTGAGGGGGAGAGGAATAAAACACACCCAGATTAAAAATCAGCTCTCTAACCTGGCCTAGCATGCAGCTCCACAGACTCCACATCACTACTGAGGTGACAGCACATGGTGGGGAGGGGGAAAAAAGGCAAATGGGAATATGAGCTGTTTAAGACAGCCCCACCACTAAAAGAAATGTCTGTGTAACCACATCCTCTGTTTGCAGTCTCAGTTCAATTCAGCAAATATGTCCAACAGGAAACAATTAGATTAGGCTTTCCCAGAGTAGGTGTCTGACAGTTTGAGACTGCTGAACAATTGCTTTTTCTGCTTCCTCTCCAACAGTTTCTCAGGAAAAGACATTGACCCTCGGGACACAACTGATAAAAAAAAAAAAACCAACCCAAAAAAACAACTAACTTTTAAGGAAGAGCTTCGTATAACTGTAATATGATTTGTTAATTATTACCACTTTTTTACATGGAGGAAGTCAACTGTACCCCTCAAAAGGAATCTTAATCAAATACTGAGTTATCAGTAAGTAAACAGATAATGAGATAGTCCAATTGTATTATCTACAACACAGGAAGGACAGCTGAGTATAGAGAGGAAAGGCAGAAGAGTGCTGGAGTTGTTATAAATTGAGCTTTTGAGGTAAAAAGCATATAAGGAGACACCCTGCACATTCCAAATGAGTGCAACAATTAATCTTGTGATAATGTTTTGACACATCATAAGAATTCATCTGCTTTCTGCTCCAACATCCAAACCTTTTTTGTTCTGATATTTCTCTCTCTAGTACAGCTGCTGTTTTCACCACCAAATACCATACAGGAATTTAATCATGGCTCAACAGTGAGGGAAATCCAGTAGGGATTGCTATTACTATTATTATTATCATCATCATCATATTAAATTAAAGGGTACTTTTATTGTCTGAATGTACATTTCACCTGGAGGTTCAAGGATGAAAGTCTGTGAAAAATGCTGCTGTTTTGCCATGCCAGTAGAAGTCAGCATTAAAAAAAAAAAAAAAACCAAATATGCAAGCACTCCTCCTCAAACCTAAGAGTTTCCCATTATTTCATATTCAAGAGGAGGAAAAATTAAAGACTGCTTTTGGAAAAATGCCAATTTCTCCTAGTTCTACGTCAAAATGTCTCCTGTACTCCCTTTCTTTGCATTTTATTTCATGAACTGCTTGTTGCCTGAAGATTTGGAAGCCTTCTCCCACATGATGATAGGAGTGGATGGCCTCAATTAAAGAGAAATTAAAGCTGCTTCCACAACTGCTGGAACCAGCGAATGCAGCACTGCTCACATTTTGTATGGAACAGTGTGATGCTCAAGAAGCTCTAACTGGCATTATTTCACTCTTTGCCAGAAATCACATTTGGTTTCTAAATTATAAGTGAGAAAGCAATGAAAAGGGCTCAGTAAGCCAATATCTGATAATTAAGAAGGGCAAATTGGCCTACTTGTGGAACGCTTAAGGCATTTGCTTTTAGCCCCAAGTCTTTTTCTCCTTTCAGCAGAAAGCACGAATCTGAAGAACAGAAAAGGAGTTCACAGTCAGCTTCAGATCATACACTTATTTTAAATTCTATTATTAGATCCTATTTAATCACAATTATTAGATCACTCATTAAATCACTGCAGCAAATGGGAACAAATTGGTGTCCCTGTCATTTCATATTCAGTAATGACTGAAATATTTTTGGAAATACTTATGAAGATCTAACGGCACTACATTTCTACCAGTTCAACAGTATGGACTTTACAGAAACCTAGTGAGGAGTTTTGTGTAAGCAGCAGATATATTTTAAAATCAGTGGTGGATATGTATTTTTATTTTTAATTTTTACCTGAAAACCAACACACAAGTAAAAAACACACTTCCCATAAGTCACCTATGCCACAACTAGCCCTGATGTCAAATACAAATTTAAAATAAAGACAGAATGTTGGGATATGCACATCCAGCCCAGAATAGCTATATTTTACATTTCCCAAATATTCAGAGCTGTGTCTTCAGATCCTACCAAAAAACAAAAAGCACAATTCGGGTTCCAAGATACAGAAAATAAGCTACAGACTTAAACAGAAACATTTTTCATGTCTTCAAAACGTATTTTCTATGGATGGCGGGTTAAAATGCACTTTCCCAGCACAGGCCCTGATGCTGTCTGGACCAACGACACCAGAAGGGGACTGCTATGAGCAGCAGCAAACCTGCAACCCTTTATTCAGCTCCCTCGAGGCTCATTTTGCACAACAGAGCCACGCAGAGCCGTACGAACACAAAGTTTCATGGTGCACAGCAAGGCTACACAGAGGCAGACCACAAAGGTCTCGGGAGGATTATTCCACTAACACACCTATAGAACTGTCAGCTTTCCTCCGCGATCGGGGGGGACGTGGAACTCCAGTCCCCTCCGATGCACGGTGCCACAGTCCCGGAGCGCGGACAGACGCGCGGCTGTCCCCGCAGACAAGCGGGGAGCCGCGGCCGGAGCCGCCTCTGCCCCGCGGGGCTCCGCAGCCCGCCGGGGCCGGCCGCTCCCAGACCCCTGCGAGCCCCCGCCAGCACCGCCCGCAGAGAGCCCCAGAACACCGCCCCCGGCCGCGGAACGCCCGGGACCCTTCTGGGCGGGAGGGGCGCGGGGCAGCGGGGACACGGCTCCGCGGGGCTACCCTCCCTCCCTCTGCCTGCCGCTGGCGCTCCCCGAGGCCGCCCCGCAGGTGCCGGCCGAGCCGGCGCTCCGCGCTCACCTGGTCACGGCTCCATCTCGCCCGAGCCCGCCCGTGCCCGTCCCCGGCGGAGAAGGCGCCGCCCCCGCTCCCGCAGCCCGGCCGCGCCACCGCCGGCCGGCGCCTCGCAACCGCGGAAGCGCCCGCCCCCCGCCAGTCTCGCCAATCAGAGCGCAGAGGCGCCGGTGAGCGGCACGAGAAGCGACCAATGGCCCGCGAGCACCTGGGGAAGCTAACGGGAGAGAGGGGCGTGCGCCGCCTGACTGACGGGAGGTGCAGCCAATGGGAAGGCAGGGATGAGGTCATCGCGGGCGGGGCCGAGGGGGCGGGTGCCTTCTGGGCGGGGAGGGGCGGGGCCTCGCCCTTAAAGGCGCAGCGCCGCCCTTGTGGGCGCTGTGGGATGTGGGGGCGAGTCAGTAGTGAAGGGGGCAAAGCCGTGGAACAGCCCGAGCGTGCCGGCACTGCTGGCACTTCGGGTTCCCTGACGAGCCGGGAATATTCCCCTTCCTTTCTCCCATGTTCCCGCCCAGCACCGCCCTCCCCTCATCCCTGGATGGGACTGTGGGTTCCCGGCAGAGGCTGGATGGATTTTAGTGCTGCGCTCCCAGTGTGGCAGCGTGGTGATGGCTCAGCTTTACCGCCGGCCTGTCGCAATCTGAAATCGGGAGATAACATTCAGTGGGGCAGGCTACTGGAAATGAGGGATTGGCCAGCAGAAATCTTCAAATGAAATGCATTTCTAACTTTCCCACGCTTTGCTGTGTGCAAAGCGATTTCGGGAGTGTCAAAATGCCCGAGCGGGCGGCGGTGTGCGCTGCGTGCCCTCACGGCCCGGCCCGGCCCGGCCTGGGCTGCTCCTCCTCTCGGAGACACACCGAGCTGCTCGGTGGGGCACAGAGCCGAGGAAATAAATGGTGCAAGTGGGTGGAATGTCCGTAAGGAAAACTTCGGTTCCCTGCGGTGGGGTTGTGCAGAAAACAGGGGAATGATGGCATCCCTAGAGCAGGGCAGAGGACCGTAGCTGGAGTGTTAGAACATCATTATAAATAGTCAGGGCGCTTCACCTGCGGTGATGTTCTCACCCCTGCTTAGTCAGTCATGACAGAGACAGCAGCAATGCTCTGTGAAGGGTTGGCTCACACTGTGAAGCTGAAAAAGTTAGGATCACCTTTCAAAACAAAGAAAAGAGCGAGGTACACAATGATATAGGAGTGATACAAAAGAGGCATGGTGGGCCTTTCCTTATTCTCCCCTGCAGTCCGAGAACTGGAGGACATGATATAACTGCAAAGCAATGTATGTGAAGTAGTTAGGAAAAAATGTTTGTGCCGTGTACAATTAATCTGTGAACTTCGTGATAAGAAGCTTGATGGTACAAGCATGTTAAGAAGAACCCAATTCTTAGCCAGTTTCTGCCAGTCAGCCCCTATCTTGCCCTGGTTTTCAATCCTGACATTTACAGCTTTTTGCTTTTCCTTCCCAGGGATCCAGTTCAGCTTTGGCTACACACATAAATCTTTGAAGTAGCATAATTCTTCTCCCTGCTGTCTGACAGGGTTAGCCCTCCAGAGGTAGTTTAGTGGAAGAATAGAGTCAAAAACACAAAACATTCCCATGCATGATGATATTTCTGGGAGTTTCCAGTTTAATGACAAGTCAGGAATATTTACCTTCCTTTCTCCCTTGTTTGCTAACAGCTCTTTAGGGATCTGAGACAAATACTCCAAGTGAATGAGAAAGCATGGATGTCTTCCTGTTCTGCATTGCCAATTTTAGCAACAATGGTGCGTGGCTGATTCCTGAAATCATTCACTTGGGAGACTTGTTAGTAGATCTGTTTACAGAACAGGGGAGGAGGGATGATGTGTGCAAGGGCTGATCACAAAGCGATGGCAAAACTCACAGCTCTGCCCCTGTTTCCAGTTCACAAGCTGAAGTCCTACTCACTGTATCTTCCTTCAATCAGATATGAACATTTAAGAGACAGAACTGATTTACAGGCTCTGCCTGTTAGAGATTGTTTTCAGTAGGTGCCACTATGCTTTTCTAAGTCTCCAAAGGTACTTACAGGCATTGATAAATATGCAGTAGGGGAAACCATAAAGAAATAATTCTGCTTGTCCATAAAACCCTTCTGCCTTCATCAGGAACAGGGACAAGTGAAGAACTCATACTACATGCAAGCTATATTTTTTGGTTTAGTTTTGAAGTCCTTGTTATTTTCAGTAGCTTTCAGTTTCCTTAAGACTCATAATGAATTAATTAAATTCACATTTTATTAACAAACGCATAAGAACATCTGCAGCATTAGTAAAGGCAGCAAATCAGGTCTATTAAATTACTTCCATTGGATTTAATGTTAGATGAAAGCTTGCACTGAACAAAGGAGGCACCAGTACAGTATGACAGAATACAGTAGAATTCAGTACAGTTACAGTGAGACTGTATATGTGCAGTTCTGAACTCCATTGCATAATTACAATATCAAGTTACTTCTGGGTGCCTACCATGAACAAGCTTGGGAATCTTACACAGAAATATTTGATTTTCCTGACCTGATATCTTAGTCATCATTGATTTAGCATTAGATTCACTTTTGCATTTGGATTTCCTTTCTCTTTAAAGAAAAGCAAGTAAGAACGGAGGGGGAAAAAATCAAAAGAGAACAAAGCAAAAGGTGTCCCTAAGAGTGTTTCTAAAGATAAAGTTCTTAAAATGGCTCAATGTGGTGCTTAACATTAAAGCCTGGATAGCCTTCAGCCATCTAAAGATGACTCTGCTTAAAGCCACAAACTATTACAGAAACCTTAATGACCCAACAGCTCAGAACATGCCTAACACAGTGCCTCAGCATTAGGCTGATGGACAAATCGTCTCCTGATGGAGAAAGAACCTTGTTGGCACAGATAACTGGTCCAGCTTCATTTCTGGGGGAATAATGCATCCTGCTATCTTGGCTTCTGACTGCTAACATGCATCTTAGCAGCTCAGCAAGACCCCAGGTTTCCCAGTGGTTTGCACAGACCCAGCAGCAGGTGCTCACGTGTGTGTGTACCCACAAGCAAGAGCCTGCAGGGCCTTCCCAGGGCTCTGGGGAAGATCCTTCCAGAGGCAGCTGGCCAAACAGGGATGGTTGCCAGCCCTGGGCTCACAGAGCCTGCATACCAGCTGCTGTGGCCAGGCTCCTGCAAGACCTGTGCTCGAGGGAAGCCAGCCCTGCAGAACCTCAGCCCCAGCACCACTGGTGAGCTCTTGCACGTACACGGATTCTGCTGAGCCACAATTGCCTGGATCAGGGCTGCAGCAGCCCTTACAGCAGAGCAAGCACTGTCCATCCCTTGATCAGCTCAGCTTCCCTGTCTGACCTCGAGCCAGAGCCTACAATGCCCTCACAGGCTGCAGGGCAGAGGTTGAGAAGGAGGGTGTGCCAGGAAACAAGGAATAGGTGCATGCAGAAGTAGTGGAGTTCAGGCACATGTTTGGCAGGAGGAGGAGTAGCTGTGGGCACTGAGGATTGGGGCCCTAATGGAAAGCAGAGGGCTGTGAATGGTCCAGCTCTGCAGCTGCTGCAGCCCCCCACGGTGGTGCCACAGTCCTGCTGTGCTGGGAGCTCTTGTGAGAGTTTAAATGGAGCAGTTGACTTCAGGGTTGCATGGTAAAACTAGGAGATGGTGTGTTCTCAGCCTTATTTAATCAAGTCCTAACAAGCAAGAGACAATTGGGAAAAGTGCCTAACAAGATTCCTTGCCTTCGGTGAGGCCAGCTGCTTTCACTTTTTAAATTGAACCCTGCTCTTTACATGGTTTCATTCTTTGTTTCCATGACCTGCACATCAGTGGTTGATTTCTGTCCTAAAATCCCTACAGTTTAAGTCTCTCTTGAGAAAGGAGTTGGGCAAGGACTTAAACCTCTTAGAGAGGCAGTTCAATGACTGTTCAAAATATTAGAGACACTCATTTTCCTGTCTTACCAAGGATTTTTTGTTTTGAAATGGTTCAGCCATTTCAGTTTGGTAAACACAAACGTATTTCTATTAATCTAAGTTTTGGTGGGTGAGGAATCTACCTTCCTGTGTGCCCTTTACACAAAAAGAGGATTTTGCCTCCTCAGCTGCTCAAAGAAAGAGTAACATATGGGAAAAACAGAGCAAAAGAAACTGAAATATTTTTTAATGTCCTTTAGGCAAATATCAAGCATGAGAAATTGCAATAAAGAAATCGTTTGGGGAAGTGAAGTGCTCATTAAAAAGTGTGTGGATAAGTATCAGAGTCCAGGGTTAATAATTACTGTCTTCTATCAAAGAATACACTAATTATTAACTTGAGACTGTGACTTCCAAGTTGTGACCCACATAGACAGAAAAGCACTTACCGTAGTAAATAACACAGTTTACAAACTCATCGGTTCAAAAGTGCAGGGACAGAGCTACATTGTGCTTTATGAGAAGAGGTGAATGTTGGCCATGGTCTTTTGGCTCGAAAGGACTGGAACAGACACCGACTCGTTCCTGGGGCTTTGTAGTATTCCCTGCTTCCCTTAGATGGAGCCAAACTCCCATGGTCAGGCTGCCTGGGACTCACCAGTAGCGCATGCATCTTGCCCAAAATCAGAGGAGAGCTATGCAGCAGGAGTTTGTCATGGGTCCCTAAGCCCCATTTCCTGCCCGTTCCCCTCCAGTGATTTCCCAGTGCTGGTTCATTGCCTCCCTGGCCTGTTCCCACAGTGCCACGGCGACAGACAGTGACACACAAGTGCACTGATCTGGCACCGACCTTCCCTTTCAGCTTGAGGGGAAGTGTTTTTTCAGATGTTACAAATATTACCTTTCTAACCACACGTTATACCACAGCTCTTGCTACTGGTCCATTAATCTGCACATTGAATGGATAAGGCATTAGAAAGCATCTTTTGGAGGCTTTTCCATTCCATGTCATACTGTGATCTTGGGCAAAAAATTCTGGTCTACCAGTTCTTGTGACTCTGGCCTCCCACTGCAAAATGTTTGGGATCTATATGATTGCAGTGCAATGACTTGTAATAGAAAGTAGAAACTTCAGAGAGCAGAGAGGAGGAGTCTAGAGTCTCTGCCACCTGTGAAGTGATAGCTAAATTACAGCAATTTAATCAGAATCTGCATCAGGAAGACAGGCACAGCTATCAGCAAAACAAGGATAAGCAAGTTATAGGGTAAAGAGTGAGCATTTCCAGTCTTTGGGAGTAAGAAACCATAGTTACTCTCCTGACAGCAACTTAACGTTCTTTCCTCAATTCAAGAGCCAGGAAAGTCTTCTTCACATCTGTGTTTAGAAGAGTGCAAAGCCGCTCATTTCCCAATAAGGGGCAAGAGTAAATATTTCCACGCTGATTTTACTTACCTGGCAACAGATGTCACTACACTGGATTCGAAAGTACTGTGGAAACATCTGAGGCAACTTAGACAGAGTGCCCTTTTCCTAGCCTTTTATTTTTAAGCAAAACCCCAGAACACATAATTTTCTCCATGTAAGACCATTACATTTAAAGGGTCTGTCTTGTTATCCTGCCATTCAGTGATCAGACTAAATCATGATGAATCGGAACACAGAGACTGTGTGTTGGTAATATCCCAGTCATACAGTTGTGCAACTTACTGGAGAAAAGAGCTGCATATAGTTTTATATCCCTGCTGTTCTACACCTTGGAGAAAATATCTGCATAGTTTTATATTCCTGTCGTTCCACACCTATCATGGCATTTGCAGAGGTCATTTTATCCCTTTCACAGAGGCATATGGAGTGCACCACGAGGCTGTGACAACCAAACAGCTGAGAAACCTGGGATAGGTTTTCTAGTGCCAGACCAGTGTTTTGGATGGAGCCTCCTTTTCCAGAAGGTGCTGGAAGGAGGAGATGCTGGAGCCCACTCTGGTTTGGCACAGCCTCGTCAGGGCTGTATTACTTCCCAGCTGCTGACCTGACTCCAAGGTCTGCTCTCGAAGGAGTTGTGTTCTTCATCTTTCATTGCCAGAGAAGGTGCAGCTGGAAGATTTGGAAAGATGAGATTTGATCCCTACACAAGCCTGGGGGTTCCCCAGAGTGGTGAGTAATCAGCATGGGGAGAGGAAGTGTGTGACACTCCCATTTTTACTTCTTATAGATGTTTCCCATGAAGCAACAAGAGGATCTCTGGATTTCTCTTTGCAAAGGCCAGGTCTGATTTCAGCTGCGATGTCACCCTGCAAGAGCTGACTCATGCAGCAGGGCTGTGGTTCCAAGGAACACAGGCAGAGGCTGGGAAAGTTCAGAGCTATTTTCAGAGCTTGGGGGAGTTGCACTGTGGGGTCCCACTCTCTGGAAGAGATGCTGGACAGAGAGAGTGCTGTCCAAAAGGCTCAGTCCATAAAACTGGACACTGCTATGACCTCACAGGCTTCACAGCAAAGGCAGAAAATAGTGGAGGAAAATAATCACCATCCACTGGGAAAGAGTTCCTTTGGCATTTTGATCTGACCAATCACCTTCATATGGCTTAGCTGCATTAAGTGGTCTCCAGAGGAGGATTTTGGCAGTGCCCAGACAAAGATGGACCAAAGGGAAATTGTGCAATACAATGGCAGAGTACGCTGATATTCCCCAAAATGAGTGCAGCCTCATCTTCTGCCTCTATTTACCTTCATCTGTTTATCTCGACCCAAGTAACATGCCTGGTATTTCCAAAATTCTCCCTAGTCTGGGTAAGGGTTGTTAACATAGCATTCAGCCTTCCAGCCTTAATAACAAGATTTACAATTGTGATAAGAAACCATTTTAAATGTGATTTAATATATATATTAAAAACAGTGGGGGGAAAAGCTCTGGGGAGAAATTATATTATTCTGATTTATGCTTGAGAAAAGAGGGATCAAAAGGAAGGGGGAAAAATAAGAATGAGTGTGTAATGCTGTCTGGGGAGTGCAGCAGCAGTGTCTCTCACACAGGCCTGATGTTCCTACAAAATAGCCAATCCAGGAATGAGAGTTCCAGATAAAGAAAGAGGCACAAACATAGGAAGCAGGAATGAAATTCAAGTGGAGCTGCTTTCCCCTTTCCCCTGCTGCAGCACAACACTGAAACTGGGCGGATGAATTTGCTCCCAAAGAAAGATACCCTTGTGTGGCAGAGTAGCCTGTCAGACACCAAAGGCTCTTGCAGCTGCTGGCAGTGCTGCAGGAGTGCCGGGCTCCTGGCCAGGGCTCGCTGATGGAGCCCACGCAAATCAGGGAAGCGCCGGGGGCGGTTTGTGAGCGCCGGGACCGCTCAGCATCTCGGATACCAGCACTCCCCTACTCCTCCTGCTCCCGGGGAGCTGTTTGTCAGAGCTACATGTCCGCTTAAAGGGGCTGATGATACAGCGTTCTCACAGAGCTGATTTCTCCAGAAATGTCTATGATGCCAGTACGTAATGTGAGGAGGCAGCTTTGCCTGAAATATCAGGGGCATCTCATTTAGTAAAAAAGGATACTGGAGAAAGGGTGTAGGTTGGAATTGAAGGACAGATATGATTAAAAGGAGGAGGGTATTGCTATGCTGAAGCCTCCTGTGATTATTTAGTTTACAGGGAGACATTCAGAAAAGGGAACATAATGGAAAAGCAAAAACACCAAAGTCTGTAAAGGTGTTTTACAGTGCCCTGATTGCTCCTATACTGAATGAGGACTCAGTGAACCCAAAAAGGATGCCTTTTGAAGTGGGTAACAGGAGATGTGTTTTTTACAGAATAAAGTTGGGTGTGCACAGGAAATGTATTATTTACTACTGAATAATGCTATTTGTGAGACTTTTGCAGGCCATCATTGAGAAGAAGAGTCAGTTTAAGTCTTAAGTAAGATTAGAGAGGGGGAAAGAGGATAATCAGAGGTTGTTACTTTTGTTCTCTCATTCGTGTTTGACAGATAAAATCCTATTAGCTTCAGGGCATAGAGCAACTTCAGAAAGCCCATGACTAGAAGTAACTTCTTCTGTAGGCAAATTATCCTATTCTTCTCTTGAACTTTTCTGGGAATAATCTTCTGCTGGTTTCTGTCACAGATAGGATAGTAGCCTGCAGGGGTAATTTTTTCAGTATGTTTTTTACTGCTGGGGTGTGTTAATAAAGGTATGAGCTGGAATTTCAAGGACTGTTTTCAGGCCACTTTCATTGGCAGAAGAGCATCATGTGACAGATGAAGATACAGGTAAAGTGACTGACACGTTTTTTGAAACTCTTGATTCTCTCCCAAACATAAAAAAAAATATATTAAATCTGTGTTTTGTGACTATGCTTCTTTTTTTCATAGTAACCTAGACCTCAGAGAATCTCCTGGGTTAATATTGTCCAGCTTTGTATCTTGAGCACCATCTATTTCCTGGACATTGTCTGCGTCTCTTTTACTGTTTCTGCTGTAGAGAAGGAATCCAACCTTCTCTGCTGCCACCATGTTCCAGACATCTAAATCTTTGAACTCTGTCAACGTGTGGACATTGGGCTCTGGCATGTTGAAGGACCCTATGTTTGCTGCCCCTGCTGTGGATGTCAGCAGTTCTCCAGCACCCCTCTTCTCACTGCTGCATACACAGACTGAGGTTTAGCCACCATTCACCAATTTTCTCCCCGGGATGTTGCAAGTCCCTTCTTGCTGACTTGATAATTTGCTTTCTGTGAGCACATTACCCTGGTCTGACTCCATGGCAGGCTTATCCTGGTGATGACAGAGGTTGTGACAGTCTCTGTCCCTACTCTGGCTGTGTCCTGTAGTGACCTGGACTTATCACTACTTGAATGATCAAGTCTCTTCTGCCCCAGCAAAGTGCCCAGCTGAGGGTGAAGTGAGCTACATGACTGCCCTAAGTCTGGTCTCCTGTGTCTGCTGGGCAGGTGGGTACACACACCCTCTGATCCTCCTCTGCTCTTGCACCTGAAATGTGCATTTCATCCTGCACTGAGCTGGCTCATCCCTCTCTGTCCTTGGTGGGTCGTGAGAGCTGTCACTGGGTCAGGTCAGCGCCCAAGACAGGCAGGGACTGACCACACACTTGCCAAGAGGCAGATAGCCGGGAGAGCTGGCACTGCGGCAGGTCAGCGCCCAAGACAGGCAGGGACTTGACTGCACGCTTGCCAAGAGGCAGATAGGAAGCCAAAAGTACAAGTATTTGATCTAAAGGGGATATAAAGGGACCTCAACAGGTGCCTAGAGTCCAGAAAGACCTCAAAAGGATGTTTGATTTTCCCTGGTGATTCCATGCTTTAAAATGTGTAAACAAAACCATTGTATAATTTGGTCGAATGACAAGAATGTATAAGAGAAGAGAATGATGATGATGATAATGATAACTCACAAAGCTTTGGAGGATATAAATGTCAAGGAAGAAGGAGTAGTTATGCTGGTCCCAGTGTGATAGCCAGGAGGACCTGACTGAATCTGAGAAAAGGAAAATTTTGGCTCACTACAAGGACCAAAAATATAAACTAAATAAAGTGACCTAAAATAAGTAACTGTACAAAGCCTAAGAAACCAAACAAACCCTTTACTTGAAGCAGTTATTTTGAAAGAGGAAAAATACCAGATACTACATTGAGTTCTTTGCAAGCTTCACTCTTGTTGTGGGATTTTGTATGGAAGCCACTTTAAAAAGTTATGGTGATGGTGGCTGCCTAAAATGGAAAGAGCCAACAATAATCACTGTTTGATTTGAACAATCCCCAAAAGGGAGAGGATTAAAGCCCTCAGAAGCAGTAAATTAAAACTGAGCAGAAACCTGGCACGTGGAGTAAATGACGCATACAGTGAATGGCACAATCTTCTGTTGGGCACTGCACATAGAGGACAGACACATCATGATTTTCCGTGTCTAAAATAAAAAGCCTATAAAAAGCACTTCTTCCCGTTATGGAGACAAATACATTTGACAAGAGTGATTTGTCTTCTTATTACAGAATTGATACTTTTTTTTTTCTTTTGTATGTGTCCTCCTTTTCCTGGTGAGCTTTAAGTGCAGAAAAAACAAAGGTGTCTGATCTGGGTAAGAGTCTGGCACAGATGAGGGCTCTGAAAGTGGGACAATATCTCTGCTTTTCACATTGACAGTGCTCTCTCTTCACTGGAGTGTCCCTGGGGTTTAGAGGATGTGATAAAGCATGTTCAGTCCAAGTGGAGGAAATGTTAAAACCTCAGACATAAATAGACATGGCCTTTAAATTTAGGCACTGTGTTAGAAAATTGTAGCAGGAGCTAAACCGAATGTTTGAAGACTTGGAAATTTAAAGTCAGGCTAATGGTCAAAAGCAGAGATCAAAGTTGATCTTCCCAGACAGACTTCTCTATTTTATTGATGAAGGGTTTTTTTTTTTTGTTTTTGTTTTTTTTTTTAAATGAAGGCTAGAAATATCTGTATATCAGTGGCTGTTTTTTGATGGATGAGTAGCAAAACCAGGCTGGTCACTAGATCAATGGGACAGATGCTGCAAAGGAGAGCATCTTCAGCTTCATGAAGCACTGGCTCCTGAGCCAGCAGGGAGGCAGAGAGCTGCTGCACCATGTTCACAGCCCATTAACCACTGGCATTTTCAGTGCATACCAAACCCCAGATCAAATAACTCTGCTGCTAGCTCACGCTAAAGCACTCCACTGCTTATTTCTCTCTGTCACATCCCAGTTACCAGGCTGCAGGGGCACCGGTGAAAGTGGCATGTGGAAGCTTCGACTGTATAAACTTTGGTTCTTGAAACAAACAGACGTGCGATGAATGAGCACTCGTTGTTCCCTTGTGCTGTGTTTATGCTTTGGTGAAGAAGGCATGGGGTTCCTGCTGTGAAGTGGGATGACAAGTTTAAAAGGACACGGGCACAGTGCCGGGCAGCAAGTCCCTGCATCATTCAGGGGTCAGGCTGTGCAGAGCCACCACTCTTCTTCCTGCCACCCTGGTTCCTGGGATGAAGGCATCCAGCCCAGGCATCCAGCTCAGTCCTTGCCTCTCTGCTGGCTTCTGGCCCGGGATGGCTAATGGTCGCTGGTGGGAAGGAGGCAGGAGACACGAACGTGCTGCCTTCATGGCACTCTCCGTTCCCCTCCGCGCTTTTGAGCTCTTGGGCATTTTGTTTCGAGGGCAGCGCTCCCCGGATGTTTTCATTCTCGCGTACGTGCAGATGTGGCTCTCTGCCAAGTGATGTGCCTTTTTTTATCTGGGAAAATCCTTGGTGTGTTTTACGAGACGGACACAGGAGGCCCAGGAGCTACCAGCACGTACAAACGCCTGCAATCTTGCTTCAGACAAAGCCTGCGGGCCGGATTTTTGCCGTTCCCCCGGGACAGCAGAAATCAGCGCTCGCAGGGGCTGCTGCTTGCGGCAGCGGCTCCGGCCGGCCCCGGGCGGAGGGAGACGGGCCGGGACCGCCCTGCCGGGCTCTGCCGGGCTCTGCCGGGCAGGCTCTGGGCTGCTCTGCCGGGCTCTGCAGCCCCGGGCTGCTCTGCCGCTGTGCGGTGGGGAATGAGCCGCGCTGACCCCTCCGGTGGTACAGCAAGCAGGGGCAGGTTAAATCTCAGGTTCAATCTCCTCTCTCGTTTTGCCACCTCATCATGCCATGCTGTCCCTCCCACGCCCCATCCTGCTCTCTTTTCAGATCCTGTTTGTTAAGCTCTTCTCCCAGTAGCCACCACTGACTTTTTCCCTATAGGTCCTGATTGTTGTTTTAACCCTTTCAGCTGCTCTGCTAATGTGCACCCAAATCCCGTGCTGGAACACAAATACCAGAACCCCTGAACATACCAAGGACAACGTCTCCCTAACATTATTATCATGATTAATGTAACAGCATGTAATAATTACAATAATACATAAAACAAGTAAAATAATGCCAGTTACACACTAGCATCCTACAACTGGGAAGAACAATTCCCAGGAATGCTCTATTCCATTCAAGAATGTCACATACTTTGGGGACATTGCATGCCTGTGCTGAAGGAAATGGAGGAACCAAAACAGCGTCACTCTTTGTTTTTGTTTAATGGCTTCTAATCTCAACATGGAGCAGAGGCTAATAGGCTAACTTCATGTCTGAAGTCAGGGCATAGCTGTGTTAGAAAATCTTAATCAAAGAGGATGTGGTTTTCTTGTTATGCTAATAAAGCTTGTTTCTCTTAGGAATGGAGAAATTACTGTTTTAGCTGAAACTTTCCTGAGACAGTACAGGGCACGCACAGACACCCAGCATAGAAACTTTCTGCCCACACCACTTGTCAACACTTTCAACAACTTGAAATCTTCCTTGGTAAGAGGAAGGGTCAGGTAAACTCAGCTGGTAGCATTTTCCTCCCTGTGCCTCTAGAATCAGATGTGGCCTTGTTTGTCTTGCTGGGTCAGCAGTTCTATAGCTAGGTGAGGCACTGGAGGAGCCACATACTTGTACCTTCAGAAAGCTGCAACATTCAGCTGTTGTTTTTGTTTTATGGAAGATGAAGCAATGTGAAAGGACAAGGGATATCCAGCAGGATGATGTGTGGTGTGGAAGAACACCTGCATCCTCTCTGAGCACCCATCTCCTTTTTTGCTGCTAGTGATGTGTCCTTAACACCAATGAATCAATGGTGGTATTTGTGCTTGCCACTGAAAATATGATCATGGAACTAGCTGGACAAAGCCTAGGTCAGAATCAGCAGGAACAAATGTGACAGTGTCTTTTCTTGCTGTTCAGACATCCACATCCTGAGAAAACCCTGCACTGTCCAAAATAATGGAAGCGTTCTTATATTTGCCAGCTCAAGAGCTGTTCTGTTACTGGTATCAAGAGGGAAAACACAGGTGTTAGTGAGGTCAGACTAACTCAGTCCCTGCTTATTTTTGTTTTGGATTGCTGTTGCAGAGCTCCATAACCCAATCACGTAAACAGGGGGGTGTCCCTGGCAGCAGAGCCCCTGTTGAGGAAGGGCATGGCACTGGGAATCATCCAGGGGAAAAAACCCAGCACCATAGCTTTATTCCTGCAGCCTGTGCAGTTTAACTCTGGACACAGGTCTGAAGCCACCATCTCCTGATTCAGGTTTCTCTCTAGCAATGCTTGTGCTCATGGAGCCATTGCTCCCCCCTTACATTTCCAGCCATTCTTTCCTTCAGCTGCAGCTCAGCACAGCCGCCTCCTCTGCAGCACCAGCACCATGGGTTATAGAGCCACGTGTTGAACCCCAACAGGGAGCTGATCCAGGCTAAAACCCCAGTGCAGTCGGATAAAAAGACAGACAGATCTCTTTAAATGGGAGTTGCCACAAAAAGCCCTTCAGGAAAACGCAGCCCCTGGATTCAGAGGGCAGCCCTGAGCAGGACCTGGCATGGATATGTGCGCCATGGAGAAACCTGTCTGTGTTTTTGCCCCACTTGGATCCACCAGCTGGGTCTGCTCCTGTGTTCAGACATGACCTTCACATGAAAAATGAAGGCTGGTGTCTTTCTGACCATACTTTTCTCACTACTCAAAGATTTAAAAGAAAAAAAAAAAAAAGTTGTTCCTACCTTCAAATTTTTTCTTCTCTGTCAGAAATCCAGGTCTCAGCAAGCTGGCTTCCTTGAAAGCTTCTGGTGATAAAGCAGAAGCAGTTGTGTGAGCCACCAGCTGCAGCAACTTTCAGGGAAAATCTGAGGGAGGGGAAATGAGTTCATCGAGACCACCTGGAGCTCTGTGTGCCACCAAAGGGGGCAGAAAGCAGCAGTGAAAGGTCAGCTTTTCAAGATAAATATGGAAACAGTCATTGCACAGGGTTTCTTGGGTAAATTCACTTTGCAAATACAAAAACTCCCAGAAGTGAGTGTTATCCACGGTGCTACACCCTAATTAAACCTCTCCAGCAAATCACAGCCACGGACCCCAATTCTACTTGCAGTTCAGCTTCCTCTTACACGGCTTCTGGGCTTCCCAGGGCTCCCCAGCTGAGAGCCACCCCACCCTTCAGAGCCTCCTGCTGCCCCAGCTCTGCTTACTCACTCGGTGAAATGAGGCTGTCCTTTTGAAGTTCACCACTCACTTCAACCACAGCCCTGAAAAGAGCTGCTCCCGGGTGCCTGAACCCCAGGCAGATATTGTTGCTAAATAGCTGGTGATAGTCAGAGCTCAGTTAAAAAGCAAGAGGCATGGGGAAAGCATGAGTGCAGGACCTCATGGTGGAGAGGAACAGTTAATTGAGCCTTAAGCACAAAGTGTCTCTCTTACACTTCATTTAACACTCATTCTGACAGCACCTGGTGATGCAAACCTTTTATCTGCTGGCTACAGCCTCTCTTACAGCAGTGACTTAACCAACCCTTTCCTACAAGCCTTGTTTGAGTGGGAATCTGTCCAAGTGGTCCTAGTAATGTTCAGTCCCCTTAGACACTGAAATTTCTTACCTCTCTAGGAAGGATTGCATCAAGCAAAGGCCAGGAAGAGCTGGTCCCAGTCACTCCTTGTTTGGGAAGAGGAGAAGCGCTACTTCAGGCCTAAGCTTGCTTCCTCATGGACAGGAAAACTCCTCCATGCTATCCTTGCCTCTCCTCCCAGTCCTGTGTCCCCTGTCCTTGCTGTTTTATTATGTTAGCAGTACTTGAGGAATTGCATTTGCTACTCTGTTTCTTTTGGATGGGGGTAGGGGAAAACAAAGGCTTTGTGATGTTACTGTTCGCCAATCTGTTCCTGCAAGTAGGAAGTTTGGTTGGTGGTTTTGAAAATAGTAATGTTGCCTTCATAAACTGGCTTTTCACCTGGTGTTACGGTCCCCAAGCCTCTCTCTCCTGGCAGGAGAGCTCTGCCACTGAGAGAAGCCACCTCCATGGTGCCACCCATGGTGACATTGCTGTCTGCTCCCGCAGAGAACCAATCTGAGTAGGCAGCATTTAGAAAAACGTGAAACTGAGCAGAGCTTTAAAAAAACTAACAGGAAAGCTTTTTCATCAGATCTGCTCTCTGCCAGTGCATTAAATGCTACAATGAAGATTAAGCCAGGGCGAGGGACCAATTTATTCCCATCCTTGCATTGCCCTACCCCGACTCTGCCTGGCTTCTGGCCAGGTGACACAAAGTGCTCAGACAGGGATCTGCTGGGGGACTAGGAGACTTCACTGGAAAAACTGAGGTGTACAAGGGCTCAGAGGGAGAAAGGGGCTCTGGAGGGCTGGCTGGAAGTGATGCTCACAGGACTGGCCAGCTGCCACAGTGGCTGAACTACACAGAGCATTTCAGGCTTAAGATGTCTAGGGAAAACTGTCAGAGAGCCCAAGAGCAGGGATGGCCAGTGACTGTTCACAGCCCAGTCTGAAGCTCATTGGAAGGTGAGTTTAGGAGCAGAGGGAATTTTGGTGACCCTGAGCAGCTACCCCAGGTCACACAGACCCCATTTTACCCTGAGCAGGCACGCAGGGCTGGTTTTGGTTCTGACTCAGCCACTTTGCTCCAAACAGGAAATTAAGAAATGTGTTTATGTCTTCCTCAAGAGGAAAATAAAACAAAAACAGAGCAAAAGCCTCCACTTGGGATTACAGGAATGAAAGATGGGCAACAGGAAACACTATTTCCAGTGCTGGGAAATGCAGTTATGTCACCCAGCTGCTGTTGGCAGTCCCACATGGCATGATAAATGGAACTGGGCTTGGTGTGGAAGCCAGGGCCCTCCACCAGCCAAATCCTTATGGGAAGAGATGAAAGCTTGAGCAATTGAAGAGTTTGTCCACACCCAAATGTGGGTGGCTTTGGAGAATCTCAGCTATCAGTGACCCACGTTTGCTGTGGGTTGGATGTTGTGAACCCACCCACATGGTTTGCCCTTGAGGACAGCAAGAGATTTCAATGGAAACCTTTTTTTCAAGGGTGACCTCTTCCCTTCACACAATGCAAAACTAACGTCCTGTTCAGCTCAGCCTGAGATACAATCAGGGAGCAGAAAAAAGGAAGTAAATAAGGGCTGGAAGGGCTGAGTGTCCCAAAAGCCCTGGGTGTGCTCCTGCACTCATTGGGAGTTCCCCTCACCTGACGCAAACGAAGAAAAGCCACTGAGAAACCACACGGGCCCTTGAAGCACATCTGAGCAGCTACGTGCCAGCTGGAGCCAACACCTCACTGACCTCTTCCAGTCACAGAGGGCTGAAAATCCCTGTGGGCAGCTTTGCTCAGAAAAAGATATCATAAACACATTGACAGTGACATTTAGTACCGAAAACAGCGTGCCCAGCAGGAGCAGGGTGTGATCACCCTGCATAGTCAGCACTGGGGAGGCCACACCTTGAATCCTGGGCTCAGTTTTGTGCCCCTCACTACAACAGAGGCATTGAGGTGCAGAGAAGGGCAGTGGGGAAGGGTCTGGAACAGAAATCTTATGGGGACCAGCTGAAGGAGCTGGGTTTGTTTAGCCTGAAGGAAGCTCAGGGAGACCTTATCACTCTCTAAACTACCTGACAGGAGGTTCAGCAAGGTGAGTCAACCTCTTCTCCCAGGTGACACTAGACAGGCCAAGTGGAAACAGCTTCAAGTTGTGCCAGAGGAGGTTTTGATTGAATAATCATAAAAAATTTCTTCACCAAAATGGCTGTCCAGACATTGGACAGGCAGTCCAGAGGAGTGGTGAAGTCACCATCCCTGGGTGTATTTAAAAGATGTGTAGATATGGCACTTAAGGACACGGTTTAGTGATGGACTTGGCAGTGCTGTGTTAAAAATTGGACTCAATAATCTAAAGGTCTTTTCCAACATCAATTATTCTATGATTCCATGATACTGTTCTATCTTTGTAGCCCAGAGAATATGTAGATGGTGACTCCCCTGTTGCAGTGCTGGCAGCTCTGCCAGACGAAGTGCTGATTTCTTTATCCCAAGGAACATTTGAAGAAGCCAAAACTGCAAGCTCTGTTGCAAAAATAACCTTAAATAGTAACACTCTTGCAGGGACATCACACACCGTCCAAGGGGAGGCTTATATCCATGTTTTAAGAAAGCAATCTTTTCAGGCAGGTGGACAACCATCTTTCCCTTCAGTTATAAAAAGATTTTTTTAATAAAATGATGAGCTTGTCCCTATTTTAGGGGCTAGTCAGACCATTAGATTGCTCAAAATTGGATGAGAAGGACTCTGATGCACTGGAAGCAAATACACCAAGCAGAGTGACTTGAGAGCCAAAATAGCACCTTAGCCCCTTTCTAAAGGTTGGTGACAGTATCTGATGCAGGGCTGACAATGTGCCTTCAAAATACAGGGGACAATTATTGTGTCCTGTCCACACCTCTGTTTGCCAGCCTTCCAACCCAGCCCTTTCCAGGAGACAGGGGAAAGGCAGAGCCCACAGCAATTGATTTGACTTCACTGCCCTGTAACTTTTATCCTCTGCTGTATGTCTGGCATTTTGTTTACATACTCCTGTATTCAATACAAATTAACAATGTTTGAAATGGACAGGAATATTGCTCTCAGATGTGCTAGGTCTTGGCCCTCCCCATAAATTCTAATTTTCACAGATTATGTTGTTTAGAAATCTGAGGATGTAATTAATAACAGCCAAAGGGCAGGAGTATTTAAGCAAAGAACAAAAGAGAAATTCTGTGTGAAATAAGCTTAAATTTTATTGCTAAAAAGATTCAACTTCATCAGTGAAGTAATGGCTCAAATTACCAATAAATAAAATAAAAACCCTGAAATACTCTCTCTGCTATTGTCTAGCTACTCCAAGGAGGTTTTGTTGTCCCATGGCAGCCGCCCCAGTGCAGCAGAAAAAACAAACTGGTTTTGGCCAGCAGGTCCCCTCCAGCATGCCGGCTCATTTGTAGCTGCTCCCAGGGGAGCTGAGGGGAGGCAAAGGAGCAGCAGTTTGGCTCCTGGAGCACTTCAACCACCCCAGTCCTGGAGAAAAGAAGGCTCTGGGGAAAGCTTATCACAGCCTTTCAGTAAGTGCAGTAAGCCTCAAAGTAAGATGAGGACAAACTTTTTATCAGGGCCTGTTGAGACAGAACAAGGGATAAACTGCAGGAGGATCCACTTCAATCAGCTATAAATGGAAGTTTTTTACAATGAAAATGGTGAAACACTGGAACAGGTGGTAGATGCCCCATCCCTGGAAGCATTCAAGGTGAAGCTGGATGGGACTGAGCAAAGTGGTGCACTTGAAGGTGTCTCTGCTCATTGCAGACAGGTTGAACTAGATCAACATCCTAGATAGTTTTCAAAGGTCTGTTCCAACCCAAAACATTCTATGATTCTATGATTTGAGCATCCCAGAGATTTTAGGAACTCACAGGGAAATCAAAGTGCAGTACTCACTTCCCACAGGGACTCCTAAAGCAGGAAAAGGTCCCAACACAGAGGCAGTCACAGCTGGCACTGCAGCCTGAGCTCCAGACAAGGATAGCTAAATCAGCACAAAATTATCTGAGTGAGACGAATTGAGGGAGTGGAAAAACAGAGGGGAGATGAATGAGAAGAGCAGGAGAGAAGAAATCCTTGCCACAGGTCCTCACAGCACCTCCTCTGAAGGACTCTGCAGGCTCTCACCCCCTGCCCTCAGGTGTGTACTCACAATGAAAAGCAATACCTTGTACAAAAACATGATTTAGTTTCCTTCTTTCCTGTCACTAACTCTTGGCCTGGTGCCTTCCTCACCAACAGCTTTTGTGCACAAAGGATGTCTGGCACCTGCTGGAACAGAGCCAGACTTTTCTTTAAGCACATCCTTCTCGCTGCTGCAGGGCTGCTGGCACGCTGAGGGGGTGAAGCTGCCAATTGCCCAAGAGATCAGAATTTCAGCACAAAGCAGAATTAGTAGGAAGGTGGGTTGGGAGGGAGGCAGGAGGAAGCAAAGCCATATGGGCGTGAAATGCTGGAGGAGGTGAGTGATGGTGAGGATGGGTGAGGAGAGCTTTTGTTATTAAAGCACAGCTAAAAGAGAGAGGGGCACCTGTCCCTGAACTTCAGAGCCCGGAACAAGGAGCCCATCCACTGGCACCTGTAACCCATCTGTGCTGCTCTGGGCCAGGGGGGGATGGATGTGCATGGCCCTGGTGGTGTCACATTCCAGAGCTGAGCATCACCGGTGCCCCTCGGGCCACAGAGGGCACAAGGCTGTGGAGCACAGAGGAGCTGGGAGCTGATGGCAGCTACAGGCATGAGGTGGGTGGAAAGACCACCAGGAGCAAGGTCAGGAAGGGAAAGGAAGGGAAGGATATTCACTTCAGGTTCCAGCACAGTGTTTCTGGGGGCTGAGCACAAAGACTGTTTAGGAGGCTGGGATGCTACTGGACCAGTGCACAGGAAGAAAATTATGGTGATGGTGATGATGACAATAATGACAGCCTCCAAGCCCCTGCAAGGCCTCTGGGGTGAGAGGCAGGAGCTGGCAGGTGATGGCAGCAGCAGACAGGCTGTGGTACAGGCAGGGGGACAGAAATGGCAGCAGCTTTGGCCACAGATTAGCTGCCTGCTCACCTTCAAGGCAACACAGCATGCCACTTCTCCCCAGGCCTTCCCTTCTGGGAGGTTCCCAGCTCAGCCTGGCACTCATCCCTACCTGTGCAGGAGAGAGTGTCACTGCTGATTTTTTGATGGTGGCATTAGAAATCAGTGTCCAGGAAGGCTGCTTTAGTTGCCTTCCACTTCTTTTATTTTTCTGCATGTTCAAATGTTTCCAGGAAGATTTAGGTTAGTTTTTGGGGGGTGTTTTGGTTTTTTTTTTTTACACTTGGATAAAGAAAGCATGAGCTGTGAAAAGAAAGGCCCTGAAAAAAGGCAGACGTATCAGAGCCTCTGGCTCTCCCTGCTGTGGAGTTTTCAGCCCCTCATGGACACATCTGCCTTTGAGAGGGCTGACAAGAAGTAAAGAATAACATGACTTAACCTGAACAGCACACGTGGGCTTGCCTGTTCCTGCAATTACACACTCAGGAAATTAATTTTGATAACTGCTCCTGAATACCTTCCTGTGCAAAAAAAACCTGGCTGGATTTCTTTCCTCTTCTATCACTGGGGAATCCCAGAGGGGATACTGAGAGGCCCTGAAAGTGTTATGAAACCACCATGAGACAGGAACATTCACATAAAGAAGAACTGGATCCTTGCCCATTCCAGCTGGGAGCACCAGAAACTGCTCTGTCTGGATGTGCTTTGGCTCTTGGGGATGTAGTGACAGCTTCTCCCACTCTGCCTCAGTGAAGTGGTCTGGATTGTGAAGGGAGGTGGAAGTTGTACGTGTGTGACTTGCCACAGAAATCCTGTATTTCAAAACTGCTTAAACTAGATTTTGTATCAGTGATCTGTACACACTCCTTAATATGAGGATTTTTTATAACAATTACCTAAATATGCTATTTGATATGAGATGTTTAGCTGCTGTCTGATTTCAAGTCAGAGACCTGCCTGTGAATTAAATCAGAACAAGAGGTAATTGCTTTGAAAAATCAAGCCTGGTCCCACAACTTTTCACAATCAGCATCACAAATTGGAGCCATCCAGTACTTTTCACCAAACAGCCCAAATTTCACAAGACTAGCCCTCACTCCAGACAAGAACCCCAAGCTCTTTTAAGTCTTACAGAAGAAACCACAGATTTATTTTTCTTTTGTTTTCTGATGCACATATGAAGTTTTAGAATTCAACCACTGACCCATGCTAAGAGTTTCAGATGTTTCTGGCTGTGGCCCACCTCAGGCTTGCCTGACAGCAGTGGAAGAGGGCAGGAGAGGTGATGGTTCCCTTCTCTTCAGGACAGGGAGCCCCACCTGCAGGCAGCCTGCTCCTGTTGTAGCACAGACTGCCCAGGTCACCCACCCCAGCTTAGCCTGGGAGGAAGGGAAATGCATCAAGCGTGGGACACGAAACCTTGGCAGTGAGCACAGCGAGGTGCAAATGAAAACTGTCCATCAGCTGCTGGGGTGAGTGCTCAGAAGCCTGAACTTTTTCCCTGGCTGCACACAGAGGGGTCTTCCCTTTGCTGCCCTGGACCATATGCCCTTGCCTTGGGAAAAGCAGTAGGGAACACTGCTGAGCACTCGTGGGCCAAAGTCGCCCTTTCATTCATCCCACTTGACTTATAAAAGATCCATCTAAATGATGCAGCTCCCTTGAGTGCTGTGACAGTCCAGATAAAGACAACCACAGGAAAAATGCCCAAATATTTTAGCTCCCATGTTTTTTTGGGGTATTTTGTGAATCTACTATGAAAAAGTACAAAGGAAAAGATTACTCATTTTCTGTAAAACTACTAATTCTCTCCTGAAGAGAATTAGTCCATCCAGTTGACTCCCCTTCATCCCAACCTCACATCCTATGACTGAGAAGCAGAGAGAAAAACTGTACCCCTATTTTGCACACACAACTCCAGCCATTCAGAATGAACCTGTTTTCCCTGTGTTTTCTCCCTGTTTCTGCCTAGTATCAGTCCTAGCAAAGTGGCACATGGGAAAGCAAACCAGAACTTCACAACTGCTTTCCCTAGCAAAGTATATAAAGTTTAAGGTTCCCACCTACTACCATGACAGGAAGGCATTTGTACAGTGAAAGTGGAAAGAGGAAAAGAAGCCCTTCTTTCCTTTTCTGTTTGCATGTTTTTAAATGATCAACAATAGAGAGAAGTACAAAATAATGGCTTGATAGAGACTGTCCTCATTCCTTGCAGATCTCTTCTCTGTAAAACAGCTAGGAGAATGATCTCTAATGTCTTCTGTGTGACCAGTGTGCCAAACTTACCTTTCCAGGATCCTCCTACTGAAACAATTGTGAGTTTAAACGATTCTTGCATTTCTTACATTTTTTACCTATATTCCATAGTAGTAATGACAGACAGAATGACAGACAGAAAATACAAACTCACCATAAGATGCAGCACCACACAAGGGACAATCAGGAGGAGACCAGAAGGAAGGCAGCTTTCACTTTTTGGCCTCTCTTACCAGCCTCCTTGCAAGAGAGGGCAGGAATAAATCATTATCAGTGACAGCAGTGCTGGTACAGTGCAGCTTCCTGTCCAGAAGCAGCTGATTGCATCAAACAACTCATCCTGCCTAAGCAAGGCAGAAGTCAGAGGGGGAATTCCTGTGCTTACTACATCTCTGGGCAGAGTTGTTGAGGTTCAGGAGGTCTCCAAAAACATCTCCCTCCAGCTGAGAGGTCTCAGCACACTTCCCCAGCCACAAGCTGCATTGTGGCCAGGAGAAGAAAGATGTCAAACTTCTGTCTGGGTTATTCAAAGCCTCTCCTGGTGATAACCCAGGGCTTTTCTAAGCACCTCCACCTGTGGTGAGAAGAAATAGGAGATGGGCTGGGTTAATGAATGAGGGCACTTTCTGCAGCTGTGTCTAGACTGGAGAATGGAATAATAGAATTATTTAGGTTGGAAAAGATCATTGAGTCCAAACACTAACCCAGCACTGCCAAGGCCACCAAGAAGCAATGTCCCTAAGCAACACCTCTACACATTTTTTCAGAATCTTCCAGGGTTAGTGATTTCAACACTTCCCTGGGAAGTCTGTTCCAATACTTGACCACTCTTTCACTGAAGAAGTTTTTCCAATATCAAATCTTAACATACCCAATCTAAACTTGATGCCATTTTCTCTTGTCAGTTGTTACCTGGGAGAAGAGACCCATGCCCACCTGCACAAAACTCCCTACCAGGGCAGACAGGCTGCTGAAAGCAAGCCTGATATGTAAGCTCCCAGAGACAGACCCTGTTTGCCCTATGACCTGCCCTGACCTTAATTTGGCCACATCTCTGCAAGATGATGGGGTTGGATCAGCAGTGGTCACTCCAAAAGTCAGCATTGAGCCAGCTTATTTTTCCAGCTCAAAAAACAGGTCACATTCACAGGCATTTGCATTAACCCCAAAGCAGTGAACAAGGAAATTACTTTCATAAAGGTCTCACCTCACAAGAAGGGGGTCAGATGTTATCCCCATTTTACAGATGAAGCAAACAAAGACCACAATTTGCTGTAAAATCAAGCACACGTTCCCTTTTCTACTCAGCATGAGACACCTGAGAAAGGTTTACAACATCATCTGAACCACACTAAGACAGCTGGAAGATCACACAGCCCACACTGTTGAGTTTGCTGGCCCCCAGACCTTGTTGAGGAGCTACTCATGGTCCCTTCACATGGAGCAAGCTGCCCTGTATGCCCTGTGCTGTGTTTTGTAGAGAGGGGTGGATGCTGGGCAGTGCCTGCACCCACTAAACCGCATGGCCCAGCTTGCACACAGACACCAGTCACTTACTGGGACCCATCATCCTCACACCACAGGCCACAGCTCCTGCCATCCCCTGCCAAGGGCAGCTGGATGTCATTTTGTGTGGCATTAGAAAAACGAGCTTCATGCTCAGGTGTCATATCATAAATCACATTAGCTGCTCCAGCAGCTGGGAAGGGACAGTCAAGATTCATTAATGCTGTTTTAACATTAATTATGTTTGTAGAGCAGTGCTGCAAAGGAGCCTTCTGACAAGCATGTCCTTCCTCAGCTACATCATTTTACCCTTCTTTTGCCTTCTAGAACACTTCTTTCCATTAAGAGAAAATGACAGGGCATTATGGTCTGTCAGGACAGAAAAAAGCAGTTCAAGGTCATTGTGTTGTTCACTTTGACTTTTCCTCCCCATTTCTTCCAGTGTATAGAATATTCAATCACTGCCCTGTGGAAATTAACCTGGATGCCTCTCTGAAAGCAACTGCAGGGGTGGCTGCCTGGAACAGTTCTTGATGTAAGGAGTCTTTCCTTTACACCATGCTTTGAAGTCTTTGTCACCTGAAACAGAGAAGTCAGCAGCTACAGCCTCTCTACAAACCACACAGGCTTTCACAACTGAAAAAGTGTGTTTTCCACAGAGGTCTGGCCACATTCTCTCATTTACCTTTGAGCTTCTAATGCAACTGGAAAGTTACTCCTCAGGAGAAAAGGAGTATATACGGGCAGGAGGGGAGCTGGGGGAAGGTGTAGCTGGGCAGGGGAAGGATGGCTCAAGGCTCAGGTCAGTGGCAGGGACTCAGTTGTACAAACCAGAAAGCAGAGATGGATGTTGGAGGCACCATGAAATTATTTGGTGATATGTTTAAGCCAAGTGCTAGGAAGAAACGCCGGCAAAATGCCAACAATCACACATAGCAACATCTACTTTGTCAGCCTGAGTAATCCACTTTGTCTCACAGAATCATGTCAAACATATGAAATAAACATGACAATGGCAGGTTTTAGTGTTGGTGGCAGCAGCATGGAAATATCATCCCACCACATCCCTGGGGTGGCCTGAGTTCAGACAACCTTTTGCAACAATCACATTACAAATGCTTCCCTCTTGCAACTTAATTTTTCCATTTCATGTAACTCCATGGGTTTCACTCTCCCCTCTGAAATGTCTTGTACCGAAACTCACCACTTGGCTGTTTTTTTTTTTTCTTCCCACAAACAGTCTCTCACTTTGATTCAATGTATATTTTTCAAACTAGATCTTTTTCCTCCCCAGCAGCATTCAAGGCCGTAGGCAGCACATTCAATTCATTAATGTTCTGACATGGCAACAGACAAAAATTTTGCCTGTATTGAAACAAAGGCCTGAGATTCATCTAAGGTTTTAATTCACTGTAATGCTATAATGATACCAAGGGAAAAATTTAGCCTCCACACACCCAGCATAGGCCAAGTGCAAGCACCCAGCCAAGAAATACAGCTTTGCTACCCAGAATGGCATTGACCCTCTCCTCCTTCCCAGCTTCTGCAGTGCCCTCTCTCCAGGCAAAAATTCCAAATCTTCCGATTGTAGTTAGATTTTTAGGCTCGCAGAAAAGTCCCTCTGCTCGGGTTGCCGAGGCAGGGCAGCGGGGCTTGGCTGCCACCTCCTGGCGTGTGCCCGCCTCCTTCCCGGGACACCGCCAACCCAGCGACACCAGCAGGCACAAAATCCCAAACCACTCCAGCAGGCACAAAATCCCAAACTACACCAGCAGGCACCAAATCCCAAACCACTCCAGCAGGCACCAAATCCCAAACCACTCCAGCAGGCACCAAAATCCCAAACTAGACCAACAGCCCCTCCTCACTCCGCAGGAACAAAACACACTTCTCATGGACAAGGGGAATGAGGTTGCTAAGCTTCAGGGTGCTGAGCTTCACAAATTAATATCGTTTTCATGTATATGAATATGCATATGTTCATAGTTTTAAAAAATATGTGAAAAAAGCTTGTGACACACTACAGGAGCAGTTAGCATCTTGCACACGGGAGATACAAGGCTCTCATGAATGTTTCTCCTTCAGCTTTAGAAAAAGCTTACACGAATTTGTTCCAGAGAAAAGCAAGGAAGAAATAAATCTTACTGATTCTTTCTCTGTTATTTTGTCCTCTTCCCTGCTTATGAGGAAAATACAAATTTTTCCCATTTTATCCTCCAAACACTAAGTATATCCACTAAACGTAATATTTCAGTGTTCTTGGAACACTCTGCTTTATTCTTGATAAATACTTTGGGAGTTTTGAAAGCATCATATGAACTTGTATCTTTCAAAATATTATGGAAATACTAAGATTGTTGTCATGTAAAAAAACCAAAACCCTCATACATTGCCTTCTGTAATCATTTGGGAATTTCAAAACTAGAAAACAGTGGTGTCAAAGTACTCTTGATTCATGGGCACAAAGCAAGTCTAGGAGAAATAATTCAAAAGAAATGAGACATTTGTTTTGTATGCAGCAGGTGACTGAGGCTTGGGACTGCATGGACATGTGCATGAGGAAAGATAATGAGAAAAATCCATCAAATTAGTTTTCTCACATCAGCATTCATGAAAGACGGCGCTTCATAAAACCTTCACATCAACAAGTCACCGTGACTCCTCAAGGACATTAAAAGAACAATAAACTTCCCAAAACAACAGGACAAAGGAAATATTTTTTGTTCAAAACAGTAGCTCTGGGCCTTGATGTGCCATCACTCAGCTGAGACAATGAAACAATTAGGGGAGGCCCTGTCACATCTTGAATCCACCCAGCCAAGCTGAAATCTTCTGCCCATCACAGAGGAAGGTCAGAAAGGCCGAGCCAAGAATTGTAAACTGACAATTTTCAGCAAGGAATCCACAGCGAAGCCAGCTAAATCCTGGCCGGCATTTGTCTCTAATTCAAAATAAATCCTATTGGGGAAAAAACCCCAACCTCACCCTCCATATGTGGATGTGAGAGTACAGAGGAGATTAGCTGTTCCTAAGAATAAGACCGACGTGCGCTGTGACGACAGCTGGATCGCAGCACTAACAACTGCAGCCCCCGTCAGCGCTGAGCACTGGCTGCAGGCAGAAAAATGGCTTTTCCTATGGATAAACCTGGGCTGATCCCAGGCCCCTGCTGCAGACAGATCCCTGAGCCCAGCACGTGTGAATCAATCTGGCCTTTGGCATTAGAGATAAAGCTACAAATACAACATTGCTAAGAGGCTTTCCCTGTAGTTAAAATCTGCTTCTCTGAGGTGCTGTTCCCAGTGTGACCAGTAACTGTCTGTGCCTTTAAAGTCCTTTCCAACCATTTACAATCTGGCATATGACCACTTTTGGGAGACTTTATAAATGCCTTATGCAATTTTGGAAGCAAATCCAAATGCAAATACCAGCAGCCCAGACACACCTACTATTTTCTTCAGGTGGTTTGAAGAGTCATAGAAAGCAACAAAGCAAGTGAAAAGTGCTGAGTAAAGGGGTATTCTACAAGGAAACCCCCTGACTATCCAGACCATTCCAACTCCAAAAGAATATATACTCAAGATTTCAGTCAAGATTAAAATGCAGCCTTCTACTGCTGGTACAGCTGAGATGGGGGTGTGAACTGGTTGGTTGATTGCTGCTGTGATAGGACCCCCATGAGTTGGGCTCCACTGTGCAGGTGCTACACCAGGCTCTGATAATGTGCTGGGGAATCTCTCACAGATAACTCTTGTCACCACTTTTCCATTTCCATTTTCACATTTCCATTGCTGCCAGTTATGGGGACTCTTGTCTTGTTGGGCTTTCTAATCCGGACCACTACCAAATTCCTGCTCTTCACTCTCCTCCAGCTGCAGTAACAGGAGGATAATTTCCCCCACTGCAGAGGACAGAAATAAATCCATCTTTGCACAAGCTTCTGTCCCCTACCTTGAAGTGGCTGTGCTGTGCTCCAGGCTGCTCTGACAAATTCACTACATTGCTACAAACAGCAGAGAAAAATGTTGTCAGCCAAATAGAAAGGTGATCTCTTTTTAGTTATCATTTTCCAGAAAGTTCTGGAGTCCATTTCTTTTAAACACAAAGCAAAGGAAGAATAAAGTTAAAATAACTCTCTAGCAGGCTGCTTGGTGCAAAGCTAGTTCAAGAAAGCTCTTTTGCTGTTACTCATTGAATCTCAAAGTTATCCTCTTTTATCTAGTGCTATCAAAACCTGTAAGCTATGAATATTATGTAAGTTATAGATGATGTTACACACTAGTAAGGTTTTACACTAGGTCACCATCAACAGCCCTACACAGACCATGCAGTCATGCACAGCTTTATTTTTACAAGAGATGGACCTGGCCCCTCTCTGTACCAGGATAACTTGCTTTGAAGAGGGCTCCTCAGCCCACACAGACCATCAAACCATGCCCTAAAACCTTTCTGTTTCTGCTGTGAAGAAGCAGAGAGAGGTTCACAATGCCCACAAAGTACCCTTCGCAGACACAGAATTCAGCTTTTTAGATTAGGTGAAGAAACAATTACATTAAAACAACTGGTTTAATACTAATGTTCCTCATCACATCCTCATTCTTCTTTGCTTTAAATCATAATGATTAAAAAAAAAAAAAAAGAAAACATAAACCCCAACAGTGGGCATAAACACTATGGGCCTCCTATATAGCTCCCTCTCTCCCGCAGCCCTGTGCTCTCCTGCCCCATGCTCACCAGCTAAGAAATGTCTTGTGGTGTAAAATAAAGACATGTGGTATAAAAATAACTCCACTGATGGCAATTAATATCTTTTTCAACAGATGCCTGTGCAAGGAATATCCCAGTTTGAAAGCTCACCTGTTTTTTCCTCTGAATGGATGGTGTTTACCTGTCTTAACTACAAAAGTCCAGCAAGGAGCAGGGTCAGCACACTCCCTTTTCCTTCCTCAGCAGGTGAGCAGTAAGACATGTAAAGAAGGATTAATCTGGACAAGAAGCTTTGCAGTGCAGCGTGCTCTATTCCTCTTGGTCAGACTGGAGGCAAATCCTGTTTTCCCTCCCACCAGCTTTCAGGTTTTAATAACTTTCTTCAGTGTAGCCAGAAAATTGTTTGATGGAGAGATTCTTTCAGCAAAGTACAGCCAGCCCTGGCAGCAAATACTCAGCAATTCAACATTACGTAAGACAAAAAGAACACATTATCCCCCTATCAGTTGTCATCCTCCTGAGGCTTAGTGAATAGCATTTCTATTATATATGTTGAGATATGTATATATATAGACACAAAAGATATCTATACATATATATATATACACACTCATGAATAACATTAGTGAATAAGCCAAAATGTGTTAAATACTGCCCTACCATACAGGCAACCTATAATTGCAAGAAACATGGTTTGGAATACAAATTGGAGCAGAATTCATTAAGCCACTTGCTTTGCAATCTCCAAGATGCCACAGGGGCTTCCCACCTTCAGTCAAAGTGTGGGGTGGGAAGGAGAAAGAAGAGCACAGGATTAAATTTGTATCTCCTAAACTGAGCCAAGGACAGAATTACCCATGACGGAACTCGGCTAAGACAGACGATCCTCTCTGCTGCTCTCTTCTGTAATCATCCTTCCTTTCTCTTGTCTCTCAAAAGTAGTATTAAAAATACAGTGAGAAGATCTGGTTTTCACCTGAAGATGAAAATATTTTCTGTTAAGTTCTCTAGCAATGAATTTACACAATTTTTGGATGGAACACACAGTTACTGACTGCAGAGCACTGGCAGCCAAGGCTGTCACTGCAGGTGCTTGTGCCTGGAGCTGCTGCTGCCACACCACGTCACACTCTGCCTCCGTGCTCCACCTCCAGCTTCATCTGCCAGAACCATGTCCACTGGGAGCCACCTGTGTCTAAAGGAACACTTGTAGGTTTTGTGCTGTTTGATGGGAACCATGCCATTAGTTCTCCAACTATTTTTCTCTAGTGAAATGACAAATCTACAGAGCAAGATTAGCTGGATTATGTCTTTACACCACCCCTTAAATAAGCTGTTATTTGCTTATGAGAGAGACAGCAGGAAATGACAATTTATGTAAATGTATTTTAAAATAGAATAAAATTATTTTATTTAGTTTTCATTTCTGGACAGTATTTATCCACCAAGGATGAATTACAACTCCAGTACCAAGATTAAAAATAGTTTGCTTTGATAAGTTATGGATTTTTTTAATGCCAAAAATACCCACCAATGCTGAAATAGTTTTAGGCAGTCTAACAGAAACGTCATCGTCTGTCAAACTACATCTGAGAAAACTTAGGTAGAGGTACCAGCTGCAACATGAACAGTTGCCTGCCAATTGAATACATGACTTAACAATTCCCCAACCATCTGCATTTTGGCTCAGTCATGCAAGGTTGCTTTTCAGTTATTTCAGTTTAATGTCTAAATCAATACTGGAGAATGCAGAAGCAAAAAAAGTTTTAAATGCCACAGGTCAACCATTAAAAGAAGACCAGAGATGATCCCAGCTTCAGTAACTTTTTTTATGAAACTGTTTCATTATAATTGATCAGCAGAGTCAAGTAGAGAGATTAGGGCAGAATATCTGTTCCAGGCTTAAAGGTAATGCAGACACAGCCAAGACCAGCACACTTTTACACAAGGCTTCTGTATTCAGCTTTTTTGCCAAAAGGAAACACTTTATCCTTTTGAATCCACACTGGCAGGTAGACAGGTATTTTTTGGCTAGTAAATGCTAGCAAGCACTTCCTTTCTTCTTATAGGTAGAGCAACCAGAAAAATACTTCTGCAGGAATTGCTCCTTCATACCACAGAGCAGAAAGGTTCGAGGCACTGAACTCCAGCTCCTGGCAGCCACACAGACTTCAGCCAGGCTGGCACGAGAACCACTCTGCTTCCCCACAATGATTCTGACAGCAGGAATTTCGAGGTGAGGTAACTTATCAAGAGCCATACTACCAATTCCAAATTTCTGATTAAAAACACCCAAAAGACAGCAGACTACCTTTCCGCAGGGGACCTCATTTCAGCAAAAAACAGTATTTTCATTGAAATTTTCAGAATTGTGATTAATTCTTTTTCAGTGGTGAGGTTTCCAGTCTTTCACTTTCATCCTTTAACAAAGTATAATACAGCTCATTGCACCTTTTTATTCTTACTTGTCTATGTAAATCCTACTTGGACTGAAAGTCAACCAGCATTGAATGAAGGGCATTCTTCTTGCATAGATACTCTCAATACTCTTAAAAGAGGGCACTTATTCTTGTTCAAAAGACATTATCTCCAGAATTATTTTACAATTTAATTCTTAAAATTGACTCAATTCAGACTCTAGAAACAGGTGCCATTTTGCAATTCAGTAATGTATTTCCTGCAGCATTCAAGCCTTCTCCTCCTTCTAGACATTCTTGGTGTTAAAACTGCCATGAAATTTTTCAATACTTCAAATAGAAAATTGTTCTTCCAAACAATCCTACTGCCAACTTAACAACTGACAGAGCACAATTTAATTTGGATTTTAGGGTCTAGGAATACTGACCAAAACTATGCAAAAAGACCATACACATGTTAGAACATACACATTTTAGGCTTTATGGTGTGGGAATATCAGTGGAAAAATAAACAAAGCACATTTTTGAGCAGGCATAGCACTTCTTAAGCAGTGCCCCTTCTGTCTACATAAGAACATGGTGTGAATTCACACACTCTCACAAAGAATAGGATCACAAAACTTCACGTATTTCTATAGTAAGCCCATTTTCTTGAGGCAGCTTGAGGGACTCAGCTTGAAAAAGCAAGATGATATCTTCCTCCTATCTAGCCAGTATCTGCATTCCAAATTTTCAAGATTCAAAATACTGGATTCAAGAAGACAGATTGTACACTCACTTGTAATACCTCTTCCAGCAGTTCAGAGACTTCACCACCAGGTATTTGGGGCAACATCAGATCCTGTGCCACAAACATACTTGCAAGTAAAAGAAAACCATGCCAAAAATGTTATTCTTTATGAATCATTTTAATGAACCGAATATGAAGAGACAAACACAGGTCAAGGAAAATAACACAAAACCAGCCCCACCAGCTGCTGACAGAAGATAAAGATACAAGAATAGTTGAGGACAATTTGAGGGCAAAGAAGAAAGCATAGTGACAGATAATCATTCTTGCCAAGAATATCAACCCAATCACATAATAGTTTAAATTTCATGTCAAGTGTTTAAATAAGGTCTCTGGTTTTTTTCTTAACACAGTGAGTACACAGAACAATAGGGAATAGGCTATCCCTGAATTCGTGGCAACAGGTCCTATAGAGCATATTCCAGATTTCTCCAAATACTGGAGATAAAGGTGGCTAAAAAGAGAAGCAGAGAAAGGGAGGACCTTTTGTTTACCCAGCCAGGTCTCAGAAATGGAATGTGTTTTCTAGACCCCAGAATCTTTGGCGTAGGTTCCTCTTCAATGTCTGCGCGAGTGCTTTAATCCCATGACTGTGAAGGTTGCTGCAGTAAGTTTCTCATACACCAGAAACATAAGAGCAGCAGTAAGGACTGTCTGCAGGAGCTTGGCTTCAAGGCCTTTGTAGAGTCCCACTAATCCAAAACGCCTAAGGAGGAGAAAAAAACAACAAACAAGAAAACAAGCATGAATAGCTTTCTGTAAGTAAATCAGTACAAAGAGGAGTCAATATGACAAGTTAATAACCAACTGTAGGAATCTTACACCCATTCTTGACCTTGAGCCAGCTGTGTTTAATAATATTTTAAAGAAAAAAAATCTGCAGAAATTTAAGGTCTTTTGTGCAACAAACCTGCTTCTTTTCAATTTGAGAGGTGAAATGAATTAGTATCCTTATGTATCCTTGATGTCACTTACTGTACAGACATTTAGGAGAACTTGGGTTTATGGGCTTACTCTACAATATATTACAAAAAACAAGTTGACTCAAATGTCAAGTTTAAGGGAGGCAAAAGGAAACAAAATCCAGACCCAGCAACATTTTCAAAATATTAATAATATTCAAGTCTTCTCTATCATGGTAGGATAAATAAAATGGAAAAGCTCACCTCACTCTCTGTTGAAGAAGGTAAAGAACATTTCTAAGACTGCCCAGTGTTCTGTTCTCTGGGTTCAACCTGTGACGTCCAAACTGAAAAAAAGGAAGAGTATTTTGCTGTACTATTTCCCCACTGTGCTTGGCAGAGAACATCATACATGCATGAAATCTGGAGACCCTACCCTAAACCTCTAACTATTTTCCACATTACATAACTACCAGCAGAGGACAGAGGCCAAAGCTCACACTGCAAACATTAAAACTGTACATACTACTGTAACTTGGTTTAGTTTTAGAATGGATTCTAACAAATATTTCCTCTCTTTCAGTTAGTCTGGGAGAAGCAGTTTTCAAGATCTCAATAGCATAATTTGCAGAGTCTTAGTAAGGATATGACACTCAAAGCAAGTTCTTTTTGGCTTTCTCACTTTCACTTCACAAAGATTCAGACCCTCACACATCTGCAAATCATTACTACATTGAAACTGCACAGTTGAACACAAAATTTATCCGCCAAGCAAGAGCACTTATGTGTGAAATGCTGTGGAAGAATTTAGAATTGTTTCATCTACCTACTTGGCCTAAATAATATTTATTTTTTACTCACTACACTTGCTTATCCCCAAGCTGGTTTTCAGTAGGTATGATAGCTGCTGCTGTAGAGTCAAACTAGCAATTTCAGCAACTCCTCTTCTAGCATTGATACTTTTATCTGATACTGGTTGACAGTACTGCCAGCAAGCTGTAACTATGAATTATTAATATACAAGAGTTGGCACATTTGTATTTGTAACAGCACAGCCTAATAGCTTTGAAGAGTGTATCAAGCTTCTGTGCTAAGAAAGGTGAACTTGAGCAACTGCATGTTGGATCAATTTTTTCCCAGAACGTGTTGAGGCAACTGCTATTTCTTATATGTAAGAAATTACCATTGACAGTAGGTAAAGTATGCCACCTGATTCAGGCAGCTCAGAAATTTTAACAGAAAATGGTAGGATGATACAGGTTCCTTTACTATGTGTTTTAATAACTTGGGTGGAAACAGGAGTAACAGAATGCTAGTGGAAATCTCCTGTTGTTAGGTAAATATGCACTCAAAATCCACAATCTTCTCAACAGCAACTACCCATTTGATATTGACAAATTCATGTTAAGAACTATTATCACAGACTCAGACATGCCCCCCAAAAATTGCCAACTAGGTTCCAAATTACAGTGTCAGTCACTGCCCAGATTACTCACAAGCTTCCCCACTACACCACCATTAGGTGCCTCATTCTCCTTTTTTCTCCACCACTGGACAATTTCTGTACTACAAACAAAGGGTCACTAACAGAGAAGAAAATCATTAATTTTTCACTAGGATGTTGTGGGAATCCTTAAAATCAGAGGGTTTTGGGACAGCATATTTAAAATCAATATGCTTTTAAATGTGCTTTTGGAAAAGCATATTTAAAATCAATATGCTTTTGATTTGTGTGATTGGTCAAAAAACTTTTAAAGTAAGTTGCAACATTAAGTTCTTTGTCTGCTGCCAGGGATGTGAGCTGCTGGCATCTTCCCATTGTCATAATCATGTAATGAGACTGATACTGGAAAATAAACATCTCAAGGTGTGTTCCTCAGCAGTCCTGCCTCTGTGATTTGTACACAGATCCCCAACCCACAGTAGGTGTAAACACTTCAGTGTTCATGCAGAAGACTTCCCAAAGGGATTAGCATTCTCTATGAAAGAGAAAAAAATACTTCAGTTTTAAAGAAAACTTTTTTATCAGGGATCACTGAGAACACTAAGGGTATTGCAGTACCTCCAGAGGCAAATTTAATTTATCTTTACTGACACATAGGCTAAAGAACAGTTCACTGCATAATGAGTAACATAATGTCATGTAGTTTTAATGACTAGGAGAAGGACATACCAAATGGCAAAGCTGGAAGCTGCTACCACTGTCAATTACACAGGATAACTGTTCATTATATGCCAGTAAGAAGAAAACTGTGCCAAAGAGTTGAAAGCAAAGGTGTAGAGACTTTATTACAAAAATCCCTAATAAGTTCCAAAAAAGAGTAAGTTTCTAAAGGTTGAAGGTTAAAAAGAAAAAAAAAAAAAAAGTCCTGTACTAGTTTGATGACAGAACTTAATTATGACGTGTAAGTTTATATTAATTATATTGAGCTTATATTCGTTACTGTGCAAACCTGCCAAACTTCTTTTAAAAAACACCTACAACTTTTTTTGTTTTTCATGTAGCATATTAGTTCTGGAAAAATCACTTAGTGTGAGTGACAATAACTTCATCAACTAGAACAATGCCAACTTTAGATTAGAAAACACATCACAAAATAGAGCAAGTCTGAACTAGACAGCACAGATGTCACAGACACACATTTCTGCTGTCCTTGACAGATGAGTTCAGGGCTCCTGGCTACTCTTTTACAGAGCAGAGACAGAAGTCACCCCCAGTGACTGCAGAACTAGAGAGAGGGTCCCCTTGTGCTCCCCATCATCACAGGGAGATGGACTGGCACTATATTCTTTTTTTGTTGTTGTTTTTGTTTTTTTTCTTTTTACACTGTCATTAAGAGTCAGAAGAATTTTGTTCAAAAAGCTAAATGGAGACAGAAGAGACACAAAGCCTCAAGACTGTAATCACTTCTCTAAGAACCATGAAAAGGAAGGAGAGCTGAAACTCTTCTGTGGCTGCAGCCCCACGTAACCTGCACTGCTGTGCAATGCTAAAACAGATCTCTCCAACTTTCCTTCCAGCTCTCCTTCACACCAGGAGGAAACAGGAGCACCACAAATGAAAAACAGACTGATGTTGCAACTTATTCAAACAGAGTTATTTTTGCTTAAATGTTTTTCTGTATCTGCCACTCCAGTAAAGAAGTCTGTTATTAGTTTAGCTACTACTGAGATGTGTCCAGGCTGTTAAAACAGGATAAGGCATTGAAAGAAAGCACTAGTTCAGCTGATCAAAAATTATGAAAACTTCAGAAAAGATGCTGACAAAGTTACAAAGTAAGTATATTCAAGCCCTCTTGCTTTGAAATACAGCATCCTAATGATCTTTTTACAGGTTATAAAAAAATCAAGATATATTTATTACACTCTAATTAGAGTCACAAATTATTACAAAACTTGCTTGAAAATTGCTTTTTCCAGATGAACAATGAACATGAAAATTCCCTTATCAGAGAGGTCTGAAAAGTGATACTCTTAGCATGGATGGCTTGTTTTCAGTAATTCAACTCATTCTCCAAATTTGTCCAAGTTTTAGAACATACACAGTGGCTTTATTGTACAGGCAAGTAAAGGTTCCTCCTTACTTAGGAAAATATATTTCACTTATTAATATTTAACAGTTTAAGAGTTTAAAACACACAAATTAAAGTACAATATGCTTACACATGGCTAGGTCTCCTTCCCTCCTACTCCCCAGTTTAGTCTTGTGTCAACATTACAACAATATTGGTACACTCTGAAGGCAGCAGCATTATCCAGCCTATGTACAAATTGCAAGTCAGAATAAATGCAAGTGTTTCCATTACCACTACAATTGGCCTACGTGGCCAGGCAAGTGGTTAAATGTATTATTTATGAGGGAGCTCAGCTTCCCCTGATGAATCACTTTCTGGACACTGACAAGGTCAGACCACCTTCTGAACAAAACCTATGAATAGAATTTTTTTTTTTTTATTACCAAAAGTCATCTGGAAACAGACTGGTTTTAGAAGATTTAATTTTAACTTCCCACTTCATACATTTTCCATTTATATTCCAAGAAGTAAATGTACATTTTTGTAGTGCCCGAAAGCAGTTCAGTGCATCAGCTTCTGTGGGACACTGTACCAATACCATACACTGGCAATCCTACCAGCTACTTGAAACAAATGTGCACCAGTATACCAAGCTCAGTCAAAACCAAAGAGGAAAGCCATTCTAATCAGTGACCTGCACTGGGAAAAATGCCTCCCAAAACAATGGGTCCATGAACACAAATAAAAACAAGATATGTGAACAAGGCTTGCATGATACAGACCAAGTCAGAGGCAGAGTTGCCATGAAATGAAATGATTACTTACCCGCAGAATTGACTGTACTGTCTGCAGAGGATAAGTGAGGGTGGTGGCAACTGCTTTGGCTATTGCACCAATGACAAAAGCATCCAAGGATGTGAGCTGTTCAATAGATAAAGAACAAATTTACTTCCACATAGTACCAAACCAGCCCATTTGTATTTGGGAATTCTGTACTGGTACCTGCTACCAGATTATCTAAGGATCTTTGGCATAAAGATAACATGAAATCTCAGGGTCTTCTTATAAAGTGTTGGTCATGGTTCAATTAATTGACTTTCCCACATCTTAAGTTTATTTGTAAATTCCTCCTGGTTTTGCATTCCTCAATATAACTAGGCTACTAAAACACAGTTGATATAAAGCCACACAATTAGACCACTTCAAAGCACCAACAGTAGACAAAAGAGAAGGAAGTATCCTTTCAATATACCATCAATCAATAAGCATCTCTGTTTTTGCAACAGTGAAACAAAAAGTCATATGGTGCTTGTAAAAAAGTGACACATCACTGTATTCCTGAGACATAATTGCTACACTCCCAGGCAGAATTTTAGTCTTGATGCCATAGGCTAAAAATCTCATCCCCTTTAGTGAAGAACCCCTGCTGAAGCCCACCCTCAGCTCCACAGCTCACACTGCTCCAGGATGCACCAAATACATTGTTACAGCCTATGCTGATCACAGTGCATCTCAGTCTAACAGTGTGAATTAATCACTGAACATAAGTAGATGCCCAAATCAAAACACACTCAAAATATATTTTAAAATATATTGATTGCAATCAAAAATACACTCACACATGCACACCTTTAAAAAGGTCAACCTGATATATTTAGGACAACCAGGAAACGACCAAATAGGAAGAAAAATGTTTTTCAAAATAAAAATTACCATTCCTAGCTGAAAAAAAAACCCCAAAATTATACCCCCTCTTCACTGATCATGGACAAAGAAATGCCCTAATTTAAGGTGGAACTAAGTAACTCAAAAGAAACAACATACTTATTTATGTAATAAATACATAAATAAGTATGTTGTTAGCCAAAAAGAAAATAACAATGCAGATGGAAGCTAAGCTCATAATTCAAAAAATGTGCATAATGTAACAGAGTAGATCCATTAGGTACAAAAGGGGTGCTACAGCTGTAGTATTAACTAAAGACAGCAAAAAACCCAAGCCTCATTGATGATGCAAAATTTCATGTAAAATAATCTCACTATGTCTTGGGGAAGAACAAGATGGCTTGGTAACATACTGGCATGACCTAACATTCTAAAATCACAAATTAACAGCAAAGCATCCTAAAGATATAGTATGTTAGGACATTATCTGAAATGTAATACAAATGCTTTCCAGTTTGCTGGAACATAAAAGGAACACGAGTTCAGCTGAGATTCTATATTTGATATAGACAAGAAAAAAAAAATAAGGAAAAAGAAGAGCAGTATAAAGCAGGGACAGAAAAGTGATTGTACTTCTATTTAGAAAATCAGGAAGGTATGGCTGCAATGCTATGTTTAATTCTAGTGTCCATCCTTGGAAAATTATACTAAGATATTGAGGTCTTCAAGAATCAAAATGGTTATTATTTACTGCAAAAATGGTTAAAAGCAGACTTCAAAACAGTCAGTATGTAAATACTTATAAAAGATATATTAGAATTGAAATCTCTGTTTTAAATCACAACCTGTGAACATATGCAAGCAAATGTGGATAACAGGTTCAGTTCTATTTTTACAGGTAGAAGAATTTATTAAAGCAATCTCTTCCCTATGTACATGAAAGATTCCCATCACATTTCATGATGCTGAACCCTTTTTAGACACACTAATTCAAAAAACCAGTTGAAAATACAAGAACCAAAACCAAATCCACATTCTGAATGTGTTCAAATGATGCATAACAAAAAACCTGTCTTGTAACAGAGCATGTTCATCAGCTGGCCTCAAAACATACTCACTTGCAGCTGCTTTTTCAAAAGCTTTCGTTTAAAGCCTTCATAGAACATAAACTGTATGGCAGGATTGAAGACCAGCAGCAAGGAGGGGAAAGTGCCATTCCACAGAGCTAAGACTCCTTCATCTCGTACTATTTGATGAAAAGCATCTGAGACAAAAGGTGAGAAAAAAAAATCATTAACATTTTGAGCACAAAACTCTGAATATAAAAGATATGAGAAGTTACTCTTAAAGCCTAATACTCAAAGCGTATAAAAATCAACTGCAGTCCTTTATGTAAGCATTTTTATCTTCCATTTTAACCCAGAAGTTAAGAGTAAGGTAGTGACAACGGAGGTTCTTGTTTGCATCACCATGAACATAAACAAAACTTATCATCTGCACAAGCAGCCCCCTCTTTTTTTTTTTTTTTAACAAGTGTGGCATTCACATTAAGGTCTTCCAAACCTTCTTCAAAATAACAGTAATGCTTATTTGGTTGGCTGGTTTTAAAAGGAGGACAGCCTGAACATGTGATTAAGAGATTAAGGTGAGTGAAGTTTAATTTTCAAACTGTTTGTCCAAACTCAGACTCCCAGCTACCACTTCATGGGGCTCACTACTGCTCCCTTATCTGTATGATAACATATCTGCCCCTGCAAAAGGTATTTTAGTTACAGGAGTGCACACTGCAAACTCTTAATTGCCATCACAAATGTAAAAAACAGCCAAGTGCAGTTTCCTGTAAAACTCAATGACTGCAAAGTGACAGAGTAGCATAGAGATTACAAGGTGAAATCATTTACATGAACAAAAGTCTTTGAAGTCCTTGATACATTTAATTTCATGAACTTCTCTTTGGCTGAAGACAACAACAGGTGCTTACCTATTATGCCTCTGTAATTGGTTGGTACAATGTCTTCATTTCTGAATTTTGCTCCCTGCAGCTTCAGGCGTGTGTTCACTACCCAGAGAGGGGTGGTCAAGAGAACATTCACTACTCCTAATGCAAAACACAGCACAAAGAAAATCAGCATGAAAAAGAAGATTTCAAATGTTTTCTTATTCCCTTTTCTCCCCATGATTCACATGCTACTGAAATTTCTGGTAGGAAGAAGGAATATAACTAACACAGCATATGGGAAAAGTAAATGGTAATTTGTACCCTGATTCCTGTAGCCTTTTTTCCAAAATATACTCACATGGAATTTTATCACAGACATATAGCCACCTGAAGAATTTCCTTTTTACTTCCACCAGCTATTCAGACAGTCATTATACCTACACTGAAACTGTAAGAAACTACCAACTCCTCCCCAACCCCCAAAAGAACCCCAAACCCAGGGGTCTTTTTTACAGGTAAGGGTTTTTTATAATCAGCTTCATTCTATGCATTTGGATGAGCAATAGTCCCTGAAGAATATCACCAGCAAACACAAAGCCCACAATGGTAACTTTTCACAGTGGGTGTGCTAGAAAAGTCACTAATGTTATCATACCTTCAAAGAAGGCACTGCAGCATCCACGTAAGAGGATAGAATTAAAAAGAACATATGGTCCCACTGGACCTGCATTAATCTAGGGACTTCCTGTCACTTTCAGGTGACAACCCAAAACCAAGTCTGAAACTGACACCCAAATGCTTACATTGAAATTTCTTACCATAACTGAAATTATTTCAAAATTGGCATATGTCTTTTCCTCTGAAAAAAACTCAACTATCACCTCTTCCTCACTTGTCTTCAGCATCTTAGTGCTGATGCTTAGATACCTGGTAAGCACCACATCAGACACAAATATCCTAAGCCACAAGAGTACTTTGTGCTCTTGTGCTTTGTGTTAGAGTGCTTTATGCCAGAATTTACAACAGGAATGGTTTATGCATCTCCTTAGGAGGTGGGATGACACAGAGGAGCAATCAGAAAGAAGCAAATCTGCATACAGTGGGAGGGCTGAGCACTCAGTCTGGCCTCCAAAGGACTTAATAAAGAAAATCATTAGATAGAAAATACCAAAATGACATTCTTGACAAAACGGAGATTTTAAAGTATTACCTGCAACAACCCCAAGAACCAAGTCTTTTCCAGTGGTCGAATGCTGACCTTTGACCCAGAGGGCTTTAAGACTATTAAATGTATAAAAATAAACAAAATTGGAGCAGCAAAGGCTGGAGATGACAGGGAACCATCCTCGATATGGTGCCAACCTAATGGAGAGCAAAAAGTCATAGTAAGAATCAGCAAAGTATTTATGTGATCTGGCTGATTTTATGTGTTGGTGGAGGATCTCAGAGATACAATGCTGTATACTACAGGAAGTACTACTTAGATATGTCTTTATCAGCAATGGTAACAAACCATACTTAACTCCTGAGTAAGGAAAAAAGTATCTGGATTCTCACACAAAATTTAAAAATTGAAGATGTGGTGGAGGATCTCAGAGATACAATGCTGTATACTACAGGAAGTACTACTTCGAGATGTCTTTATCAGCAATGGTAAGAAACGACCCTTAACTCCTGAGTAAGGAAAAAAAATATCTGGATTCTCACACAAAATTTAATAATTGAAGACTAGTTACTGAAATTCATATACTGCTCCTAGGAGAATTTGGCAAAGGATGCAACCTGGGGACAGAAGATACACAGGTGGAAAGAATTTCTAACAAATGCCTTACTGTAAAATCTAGGGCAAATCAGTCAGGTAAGTAAGAAAAAGACATTACCTAGTTAAATTTAACTAGATTAATTACAGACAAAAAACTGAATATCATCTAAACCCGTCTTGATTTAGGAATGATTTAATAACATCTGCCTAACAAAGCTCCCCTCTCTGACAGGCCTGATGATCCTGTAAAACAGGGATACTTCAACAGCTGTCCTACATTCCCAACACGTTCTACAACACATCCAAAAAGATAATGATACACACCTTCACTGGAGTTGCACAGAACAGGTAGAGAGCCAATATCATGTTAAAAGCATAAAAAATCACCCCAACAGCAGTCACTATGGAGGCTCTTTAGGATTCATTAAATACTGGGAGTATGTATAATTTAAGGATCTCCAATAAGACTGTAAAAGATGCAAGGCTGGTAAACACCACATCTGACTTTTCTTAAAATGTAAATGCTACTTTTTCATCTCAATCCATTGAGTGCTTCTCCCTCCCACGTAGCTGGGAATACACCTCATTGTTACAACTGCTTCTGAAGTTACAGGCTTAGCTAAGCATACAGTTACAAATTAACTGGTTAGGCAGTTGTTCATAAGCCAAATTAAACCAATTCCTTTATTACCTGTCTCTTCTGTGCTGCTAAAGAAAGAAAGAAACATCCTCTAGGGATTATGTCCTCTAACTGAGTATTAGTTTGGGCTTGGTTGATTTATTAAGAACGATTTCTGATGATTTTCAAATTTGTAGCACAAAACACAAAACTAAAACAAAACCCATGAGTTGATTACTTAAGTTGTCAGTAATAACATCCATGATTCACTGCAATCTTGAGAAAAACTTGGTGTACACTAGTGAACACCTTTCAAATCACTTAGAAAAGGACAGAAGTGCAGGGAAGAAAGCTGTTTGATAAACTTCTGCAGGAAGTCCTTCAGCTCAACCTATTTGCTTTATCTAGACAAGAGAAGCAGTCTCACAGAAGTATGGTAATGAAACAAGACTCTACAAGCTAATGTGAACAAGATGTTTATGATCTCACATCATATTTCAGATTTGTTGTTGTTTGGACTTTTTTTGTTACTTCAGACACTTCTCTAAATTAGTACCATTGCTTTGCTGGGCCTTCCCAATACCTTTGGAAGAAGCAATGTTGCTCTCTTGCCAAAGCTACTGATTTTTCTCTTTCATAGGCAAAGTAGGATGACCACTTTTACAGTCTTTCCACCTTGGTTAACTACATCATTTTTCTTTTTCACTTTTTTCTTTTTTTTAATTGAAGTTTACTTGCCACCCTCATGTGACAGAGGTAATGTGGGAATGTGAACAGGAGAGATCAGCTGGCAGAGAACTCCTCATGCATACACCTGCCCAAGTTCAAAGGTGACACAGCATTATGGGTCAAGTTAAACTTTTGTCAGCTTTAATGTCCTGAAAATGCTAGTCTACTTAGGAGTTCCAGGGATTCTGTTAGGAAAATACTTCTAACAAGGACAGGCAAAAATCTGTTTTTCCCAGCCAGCTCAGCTCAGACTATGACAAACACTAAAGCACAGCACAGCTGAAAGTGAACTGCTTTTAGACAGATGTTGAATCCCACCAGCATAAAGTGTCATGTGTTGTTTTCTTCTACATGCTTAGGAGAAAATAAAAACCTTCCAACTGGGAAAGATGTCTCAGTTCTCTTGAAAGTGGTTCAGTTGCCCAGGAGTTTCATCTTGGTTACTGAGAAATTGACACACCCAAGAATCCAAGCAGACAAAGCTGGTTGATCAGGTATATGAAGGTACATTTGCATTTCTGAGGAGGCACAGCTACCTCACTAATGAAGGCAGTTACATCACTGAACAGATCAATTGCATAAGGTGCTCAAGAAAGTTAATCTTAGTTAGCTAAAGATGAACACATAAGATTATGCAAGTCATATCACACTTGTGTGGAGACATTTCAATTTGGAATAAAAATCTGTCCACACAGATACATGCTAAGTGTTCCACTTTAAAAGCATATTCAAATTAGTTTTAGAGCTTGTCTACAAGAAGACAAACAAAATCAGTATCAACTCACAGGCCTTCTTCTTTTATTATTTCTAAAAGGACAGCCGGTGTTGTCTTTGACTTCCGCTTCTCATCAACTGGAAAGCAAAACAATCAAACTTTTAGATTATTCCAATTTTTAGCATCTTTTTCAAGTCCTTATCCTTGCAATTTTGAATATACCCTACAAGCACATGTTTCTTCTTCCTCATAAAGGATAGGAATACTCTATTTCTCCTTATTTTAATTTGCTAGGTAAGACTACTTCCTTTTTTTATTCTTCCTCAGACTGACAGGTTCTGTTGTGCTCCAGAGTATCTATAATCACAAATTCCTAACAGCTGCAACATGAACTGAAAGTAGGTTCCCCTTAGGTAGAGGGCTAGAATTGGGCCTGCCTAGCTGCTCTCAAAATTATTCCTTAGACAGCAGACTAGCACCAGTAGCAGAGCAATCTCCTAGAGCTCATCTGCAAACAGCTAAGCCTTAGCAAAGCAGTCTCCTCCTGCACTGAAAGCTATTCATTTCTCAACCACATACTTCTGACGACCTGGCTGATAATCTGCCTCCAGTTCTCAACAGAGCTTTTGTCATAGTTCTAAAATGCTGGCTGAGTCTGTGACTCTTGATTAGAGGACAGAGTTTTAGAACAACACAGTTTATGTCCCAGATGCATTTCTGTAAATATTGGATATTCCTAATCCCAATTCTAACCCTGACTTTTCTCTTTAAACCATCCTCTGGAATAATTCTAGACCTGTTTTTCATTATATTGCCCCTGCATTTTGAAGTGTTCTCAGCAGACAAAAACAACAATGCACAAATATAATCCTGTGCAATCTCACATCTTTGTTTTTGTCTTTGGTCTTATATAATCATTTAAAAGCCACAGAGCACACAGCCGTTTCAGCTAATTAAAATGTTGCCCAACTTTCAAAAGGAAGAATTACCTTCAGCTGGAAAAACAGAGTTACTGTGACACAAGTAAGACTCCAGTTCATGTAGAACATCCCCTCTACAACCACCCCTACAAATGCCCAGGCCAAGATGAACAGAAATGCCATTGTACAAAGAAACTAAATTTTGACACTTACCCTGAAGTCTAAGCCTAGCTGTATCCAAAGGAAAAAATACAGTCATTGCAGTCATACTGCCCTGAAAAACAAAATAAACTGGCTGTATAGTGTATCAGTTGCTTATACAGTGCCTGCTAGACTCTTTGTAACCCTTCACTTCTCACCCACAAATCAGTCTGCTGAGTAAGTTTAAAAAGGGGATAAACCCCACACGACACATTTTTTGTCCCATACTTAAAATGAGGGTTATTTTTCTCTTGCATTAGATCAAGCTAAAATAAAAAACATTAAAAGTTTTTTGCCAAAACAGAAAGTGTTTGAAGCCTGAAAGTTTATGGCAAAGTAGTGGCATCAAAAAATAAACACTGAACTTTCTCTACCTCCTATTAGCATCAAAAAGGCCCTGGCTTGGTGTAAACCTGTTTTCCATGCATCAGGTGGCTGCTGCAGCTGTGGCACCTCTTCTATCAGCAGCCGTGCAAACTGTTTAAATGGTGGGAAGGTCTGGGATACAGCAAGTCACTCAATGCTGCATTTAAACTACAGTGCACAGTGTGACTTGAGCTTTTCTACAGCTGTCTTATGCCATACATTTAAAGCTTTGCCTCTGGAAATACTCCAGCTCCTCAGCAGGCTGCTCAGACCCAGCTCAATAACCAGCCACAGAGGATTAACTTTCTGGTGGTGTTTGCACACTAAACAATTCTGGGTTGAAGCCTTAACCAGACCTAAGTTTCTCCAGTTTTTTAACACTAGGTAACATATGTAAGACTTGGCCTCAATTACCTGGTTATTTTAACCCATTTAGTTTGGGCTCTTGCCAAAACAGTTCATTCTGCTCTCCCATGTACTTGTCCTGTATTGTATTATTCTCACCTACCACGTACCCACCTGGACAGCAAGTGGATTAATGAACCCATTTGGCTGACTATTTCTCAAAAGTGTATCTCAGTTAGAAAGTTAGTGACAGCACAAAAGAAGTGCCAGAAAGAGCCATAAGGGTCCTCCAAATGGGAGTTGCATTACTGCAATTTTGAAGACAGCCTCAAAACGCAGTTACACCTACACACAGAACAAGACTGCACAGTCACTACAACTTCCAGCCTTCCCTGTTCCATCCTCCCAAAGTGAGATTTATCCTGGATCCCAGTCTCAATGCAATGCACCATGCAGCAGCAACACACACACACACTTGCACTCAAAATTAGAAAATGGAAACGAGGAAATAATTGGGTAGTGTCACACAGGACACAATGGATGTGTGGCCACACGACACAGAATAGTCTATTTCAGTCGGAAAGGATCTGCAATGATCACCCAGCCCTGATGTCCCCACCCCACGTTAAGTGCATTTCCCAAATGCCTCTTGAACACTGACAGGCATGGGGCACTGACCACCCCTCTCAGCAGCCTGTTCCAGTGCTTGACTGCCAAACTGGCTTAAAACTTACATAGAGCTACAGTTCAAGAGAATATCATGAGATAACTAAACTGACCTAACAAATCATTGCACATAAAAACTAGTTTGTACCCTCTCCCCTTATTTTGCTAAATTGAGGGAAATAGAAAAGCCAAAGTTACTTTTCTCCTGGGTTTACAAATGGAACAACTCAACTACATGATGAGGAGGCTGCCAGAAGCATCATACAGAAGAGACAGAATTTCATGGCTGGAAGAAATGACAAGAGAGATAAGCAGCACCAGTCCTTTCCCCAACAACAAAAGCCCTCAAGAGGGATTCAGATTCCTTGCTAAACTGCATTGAGACCAGCAGGTAAAATTACACTAGTGAGTGCAGAACAGATGCTGCACTCATGCAGATGTATTACCCTGCACTGCTGGAAGGGTGAGGCTCCACTGTCAGCCTTCCCACACCGCCCCGTCAGCCCTGGATCTCGGCAGTTTGCCAGGTCACATTAGCACTGAATAATCACAGGGACAGGTACAGACTGGTTCGTGTAATCCCAGGCTCTTGGTCAACTGTATTTGCACCCCTGCCTCCTCCAATCTGGCAGCACAATTTTCTGGGCACCTACACAATGATGCAGACACAGAAATGAATCTGGCTGAAAAACTACTTTTTCCACTGGGCTTCTTCTTCAGTCACAGCAGTTCACTGACCAGTCACAGCACCCGATAAATAACTGTGCAGTAGCCAAGAGGTGGCCAGAACAAATGGCCTGAGGTGACTGCTTCCAAAAGATGTGTGCAGGACCACAGCCTGAAGCTTTATAAATAATAGTAATTACAAAAAAATGTGAAACATATAAAAAAGTTTAACTGCTATTTTTCAGCCAATGAAGCAGCCTGACTGCTCTTTAATACTCCCATAAAATTCTCACCCCTACAGCTTTTGCAACAGGAAGATTATGTTGTAGCTACATGCAGAGTTAAAGAATACTTACGTAATTCAATTAAAGTTCACAGGAAATCAAGCACTGTTTTGTGCTGGGTTTTTTTTTCACTGTTCACAAAACTATTCCTTCATCCCAAATTTGACTAGGTTGCCTAGAAGGTATATCAGCTTTCAGCACATAGGAATACAAATAAAAGTTATCATGTTGTGGTCTGACATGTGCTTCTGGTGCCTTAGCTCAACACAGTTCTGAGTCTATGGCTGGATTTATAAGCTTGGTTCACATCACAAACTTTCCTCAGGGGCACAGCCTGACTACAGCAATCTGTATTTGAAGGGACAAGCTAACAGCAAGGTCTAGAAAGTATCACTGACTTCTGTAGAAGGCAGCAAAAGGAAAATGGGTAGTATTTCAATAATGGGATCATTTGAGAAAGCTCCACTTTTTGAAAGTGGAAACAAAAGCCCCACTGCCTTTGATGTTTAAGTAAGCAGACTTAAAACAATTTAAAGAGCAGACAAAAATCTTGTGTTTATTTATAATAAAACCAAAACTTCCCTTAAAGCCCTGTTTTTCCTTTTAGAATTAGCCTTTGTAACAGAATCACTGAATTGTCAGGGTTGGAAGGAGCCCCTGGAGATGACCCAGTCTAACACCCCCCCACCAAAGCAGTGTCACCCACAGCAGGTGACATAGGAATGCATCCAGGTGGGGTTTGAATGTCCCCAGACAGGGAGACTCCATGGCCTCCCTGGGCAGCCTGTTCCAGTGTTTATCGTTCAATGACATTTAGCAACTTTCATCCTACAGGAGACACGAGGCGTTCTTGCTATCCATCAGTATGCCCAATCCAACATGCTACATGCACTAAAATTCTTAATCTCTTGGAAGCAGAAGGCTGATTTACTATTTAGAGCTAGCACTCTGAAAGGAAAAATTCAAGGCTGGGCACACTAGGAAATCTACATAAACGAAATGTGATTTTTTTCATTTACAAGCGCCACATGAAAAATTAAATCCAGTAATGGACACAAACCTCCCCCGCTGCACTGGAGGAGGTTTATGCTTTGATCAGCACTATGCGCTGCCTCACCCTGCGCAGCCCCAAGCACTCAGGAGGCCGTGGCGGGAGGACGGTGCTGGTGCTGCTCTGGGCTTACAGCCGAGGCGCTGCCCCTCTGCCTGAGTTTACAATTTCACCGCTGCAGGGATGCCCAGCTCCGGCTGCGCCAGCCCGGCTTTCTGAGGGCCGGCTCCCTGCAGCTCCCGCTGGCCCAGAGGTGGCTCTGGCTGCTCCGGCCCGGCGCCTGCCCCCAGCCTGGCCAAGCCCCGCGCCGGTCCCGGCCCCGGGGAACCGGCGGGGGAGGCTGGCGTCCTTCACGGGGGTTTTCGGGAAAATACAGCACCGGGGTACCCCCGAAATGCGTTCTTGTTCCTTCCTCTGTAAGCCTTTTCTCTCCTCCAGCAGCCTCGCTTCTCTTCGAGAAGAGGCCGCCGAGAGGGGACCTCATCGGTGGCTGTCAGCACCCGAAGGGAGGGCGGTGAGAGGAGGGATGCAGGCTCCTCTCGGTGGTACCCGGACAAGGGGCAGAGGCTGATGCACAGGAAGTTCTACCTGAATATGAGGAAGAATTTCTTTACTATGAAGCGACCACGCACTGGAACAGATTGCCCAGAGAGGTTGTGGAATCTCCCTCAGTGGAGATGTCCGAGAACACTCTGGACACAATCCTGTGCCATATTTAATACAAATAGTGCCATTATTTCCTTTTTTTTTTCTTTTTTTTTTTTTTTTTTTTTTTTTTAGCAATTTCACTTGAGAGTCACAGAACAGTCTGAGTTGAAAAGGACCCAGAAGCCCCATCATGTGCTCCCTGTTCAAACAGGGAGGCTGGACCAGAAGACCCACTGTGGTCCCTTTTCCAACATTACTCATTTTGTGATTCTGTGATTTCCTTTCCCAAACATTTAACATAAGCATTTAATTACAACGCGGAAGCAATACTGAACTTCACATTCTAATTTTGCTTTTTGCTAACTACAGTCCTACTACCGACTACCTACCTACACTACTACTACCTACCTAAAGTTCGGTATCTTTTCAGTGACACTTTTTCAAGACAATAGTTTCTTCTTATTCCACGTGGACCAATCGAGTCTGATGCATTTTCAAACACCTGGAAAAAAGGAGCCTTGGGAGGATCATATTGGCACTCTACATGTTAAAGGACAATGTAGCAAGGTGGGGTTGGCCTCTTCTCCCAAAAAAGAAGCTACAGGAATGAACAGCTTCAAGTTCACCAGGGGAGGTTTATACTGGATATTAGGAAGAAATTCTTTAATGAAGGCATTAACCAGCACTAGAACAGGCTGTCCAGGGAAGTGGTTGAGTCACTACCCCCAGAGGTATTTACAAGACATGTAGATATTGCACTTGGGGATATGGTTTAGTCGTGGATGTGGCAGTGCTGGGTTTGTGGTTGGACTCAAACTAAGAAGTCTTTTCCAAACTAAACAATTCTATTATTCTATTTTGTTTACTCTTTTTCCTAGTCTGCAAGCCCTTGCTCCTCCTTTGCTATCACGCTGAGAGCCTGCAGCTGAAGCACAGTGCTACAAAGAGAACATCTCCTGTGGTAGCTGAGGGTGGAGTGAGAAGTCCCAGCAAGAAGCAGCAGACACAAGGAGCTGGCCAAAGCACAGGGGAGCTGTGGCTCACTGCAGTTAGGGCACAGAGACAAGGCTATCAGACACACAGTTTGGGAAAGTATCAATAATCCTACAGCCTCCTTTTACACTTACGTAGGAGAGGTTCCACGTGTAGGAAGGAGCTGAGGAAATTAAATGAGTTTGGACATGCCCCAGTTCATAAGAGCACTTGGGAGATGTCTATCATATCCTGCTAGATTTTTTGCCATTCTCATGTCTTATACTGGTTTCCAAATTGCTACAGGGTTTTGTCTGTGTTAACAATCACTCCCCTTTTGTTAGTTTCACCTATACTTCAGAAAAAGACTATCATTAAAGATGGGAATTAATATTCTCTTTAGCTTTGTATCATGTTACTCCTGGGCTCTTTGGTTTTTACTGTTACTCCATCGTATCTTTTTCTCTCTTTCTGAAAGAAAGAATAACTTCATAACTTTTTCTTCACAATTGCAATTCCTATTCCTTCAGCCTCAACTCCCCAGCTGCCTCTTGTTTGAAAGGCAAGAGCTCCTAGTGCTTACATCTGTGGTAGGAATGACCATACCATCCATTACTTAAACAAGGACAGGGCAGTTGTAACGTCACACTCTTCCCAAAAGCTTCTATCACACAATTGGGTAAGCCATTCTCTTTGGAGATGTTCCTTCATCAGGTGGCTGTTAACAGACTCCTTGTCTCTACCCTTCTGTGAGAAAAATCCCATTATTTTCTCTGAGGGAGAGCAGGTATAAAGAACACAGGCTACTCTACCTAATGCAAGTGTTTCAGTCAGAGAAAAATAATTTTCCAGTGCAGTGCCCCAGCACATCCCTGTATGCAGATTTTAGATGCTGATACCAGCAACCTAAGAGACCACAATTCTTTTATACAATGCTGATACCACTGATAGTCCCAAATTTTTTTTTTGTTATGTAATATCTGTATGGTGGATGCACCACTTCTGGCTTTTATACAATGCTGATACCACTGATAGTCCCAGATTTATTTTTTTTTTTTATGTAAGATCCCTGTGCTGGATGCACCACTTCTGACTGAGTGACATTACTTTGCTTCAGGCATCACCAAAAAGGAGACCTGACTGAAATCATCCCTGCAGTGCAAACCCTGAGAATCATCCTAAGCTGCATCTTATCCAGAAACAAAGAGTTCAGGCCTCTCTTATCAGGAGATCAGCACCAGCCTGGGCTGGGACCAGCCAGAACTGAAACTGCTACAGCTGCACACCTGCACACACACCAAAAAGGGCTCTGACTAACAGTCAGTCATTTTAACCTCTAAAGAAATGTCTGCAGCCCCCATGAGCTCACCTGTACAGTAGCAGGCTGCTCAGCAGTGCTGTCCCCCTCAGACAGGGGTGGCTCTTAAGGTTAATGCTCGAGGTTGAAAGAGTCCCTTACCAAACATCTGAGATCTGTAATGAGGAAAGTGACATTTTACATTAAACCTTAAAGTATATTGTATACTTGCTGCAGCTTTTATAAATCTAGCTGTAGCTTAATTATTGGATGTACAGTAAGTAGTAGAGTGTTTGACCAGTGTTAATTATTGTTTAAACAATTATTTAAAACATTGTTAAATCACTCTTTAATTACTGTTCAATTATTGCTTAACAACAATCCTATCATCATTCACTTTTCATTTAGGCGTCAATTAATTATCTTTGATCATCATTTAATCATTAATAAAATGGCTTTAGTTACACCCACCTTGATACACTCTTAATAACTCACCTGTGACACACTCCTACGTACAAAACACTCAGGCCTTAATTTAGAATGCAGGTGTACACAGGTCACTAGCTATCTCCTGTCACTAAAGCAGGCAGGAGCAGCTTCACAAATCCAGGAACAATTATGCAAAAAGTGACTGCACAGTCAGTCACGAACTTTTGGGAGGAATGCCTCAAACAGGACACAGACTGGCATTACTGCTGTTCTTTGTGGGTTTGTCCCCCTTGTGTGAAGGGAAGTTTTCACCAAAGAGTCAGTTTGTACTGCAGACTGGAATTCCATCATAAATGTGCACCCAGATAACTCTACCCTATTTCTACTGTATTTAGCAATATTCTTAATAAAACACTGTGCCCTGTATATATTGCAAAACACTGTATTAACAGGTAAGACAACAACTGCAACATTCTAAAAGCACCTTACTTTATTGCTGGAACATACAGACCTAGCAAAGCTGTCCAAGAAATATGAGGGCACACTACAGAATAACTTAAATTTAATGCCTTGTATTCTACCAAGGGAAAACAAAAGGCAGGTACCTAAAAACCTGCATAAAGCTATCTACATAAAAGGTGTCCTGAAGACATGGCCTTAAGGGCTTCACATAAATGCCACAAAATCCATCAGGTTTCCAGGCAAACACACAACATGCACAAGTGGGGTTCAAGGAAGTTGAAACCACCTACCTTTCCTCAAATCTGTCAATTATACTGGAAAGCCTGGAAGAAATGAACTAAATTAAGCAACTACAAGTACAAACATATTCTCTGTACATTAAGTACATCTTTGTCATTCCTTGCTTGCGAAATTCTGCAGGTTCCTGTACAGGGAATCAATCAATCTTGAGAAACTTTACTTTTGATGGATTTTCTTTGGCTGACCCAAACTTTTGTTTCTGATTCACGACAAGGAATGAGGATACTGTTGGTGACTCCAGAGGTCAAACTCACTGCCTCGGCACTGTGTCCTACCTTTGCAAGTAAAGAATGAATTCTGAACTTAAACTATTTCTATCCTAGTACTCTCCTTATTCTAACATTAATTAAAAAACAAAATAGAAATACATATCTCATTTTTTTTGCACAGAAATTCAATTCATTAGAGAGTCCAAACATGTCAAGACAGAATGACAGAATTTAATTACTACTTTCAAAATTACTTTCTGAATCTGTTGCAAAACTTTATCTCTCAGAGGTGGATAAACTGGATCATACTCCCAGTACCTCATAGATAAAAGCAACTAGAAATTAACAAATGAGATTGCATGTGCTGACAATTTGAATTAATTAAATAGAGCAATTTGGTCACACCAACTTGTCAAGATCAGGCTTAGGTATTAAGGCCAAGGTAAACCATCCTCTTCCAGAAGCAAGCGTTGTAATCACACATGTATTAAAAAGCACACGTGTGTGTGAACTTTGCATGAACCAATTTTGACTGAGCCTCTGTAATGATGCAGAATGTTCCCTATGCACTTCATCTAGGTCCAGGGATATCAGAAAAGTTGGAATTCTTTTTAAATTACTTGCATTTGCCATTATTACATTTAACCTCCTATCACAGTACTTGCTCAACTTAACTAGACCTAATGTCCCTCAGACACCTTTAGTTTTATATGGACTAAGTAATTGTCAAACACAAATTTTTGTTGCCTTGATCTTGCTTTTTCTCTCAGACACCTGATAAATGTCTAACATAATGGCTTCTGAAAAACCTTTTCTTTTTCAAGAACTCTTCCTCATTGTAGGATAACACACAAGAAAGTGTATGGGCAAATCATCTTGTAGAACAGCTGTGTTCATTTTTCCTTATACACTCTTAACAGCAACCTGTATTTTAGACCAACTTTTAAAAAGTCTGAAATAAGAAAGCACAGGTGGTTTTCTTTTTCAAATAAGAGCTAGACACTAATAGCTAAACATCAGAATGAATTTTCTCTAATGAGAGGCAGTGCAACTGGCTGCAGCTCAGACACTTCACTCTCAATATAGTACTCTGATATTTTTCCATCTATTTTTGATGATTTGCTAAAAACTTGTATGTTCAGCCCATTTAAAAGCTAATTTTATTGAACAGCGTGCTGGTTGTTACATGATTTCAGATATGATATTTTTCCTTCTGAAATGTCAAATGCAAATTCAACTCATTTCTAGAACTCTTACCCACCAGTGAGAATATTAGAAAACTAAATGTTTCAATAATGGAATCCAATTTACTATTACCTGCTTTAGACCTCACCTCCTTGTTACTTACTTGACACTTGAGTAATAAGTACCTTGTTTTTCTGGATACCTTTGTTCCATGAAAATTATGTGTACCATCTGGACTGCTGCAGCTGCTGTACTTCAGGAAGAAAATGCAAGATAAACTGCTAACTTAAACCCTGTAATCCTTCACCTTTCTTTACACACAGTAGCAATTCTCATTCCTTGTAGGCACTGAAATAAATGTTTATACGTTAAAAAAAAATCCTGTGCAACAACAAAGGTGCCAAAGTTGTAATCCACTTAACAAAAAGAGATGTAACACATTCTGCAAATACATTTATTTATTTATTGATAAGATCTCAAGTTTGTCTGAGATCATACATCTAGGATACAGCTTTCAAAAGTGTGTTTGTACAGCAGACATATACAGTAGTAACACTATGTTAGCAAAATTACAAATGACCATCTGGATTTGGTTTAGCTTTACAGGAGAGTCCTCAGTATTTACATTCTCTGGGACCTCGGGACCTCCAGTCAGTAGGGACAAGGAAAGGTTTATCTTACATGAAGTTCCTGCTTGTGAGGGTCACATAGACTATGATGTACCAAGCTTTGAATCACAAAGTGATCGGTGACTTGTAGCCTGGTCACTTAAATTTATTTTTTCTTGCTCCATAGTACATCTACCAGCAACCACCTGATCTGCTTCATTTATTTGCCACATTAAAACTGTTCCTGCTTCCTCTGTATTTGCATTTTCTTATATCACTACTGACCTCTTATGATTTGTCTTGTGGTGCTGAACATGGAATTGTCTGCATTCAATTGCACACCACCATTTTTTATTCCACTTCAGCTCTTTGGTAATCCAGAATTACTTTCTTACAATGCTGCCCTCACTCCATCATGTGCAAAGCAAGGTTGAGGCCCACCCCTGCAGAGCTCTGAATACGTTTCACAGGACATCTTTCTCTAGGCATCAGAAGAAAACACTGCTGCTGTTTTCCTAGTGAACCACCCTCCAGCCCCAGGTTACCAGCCATTGTCAGTACCAGTAACTGCCAGGTCAGACTGCCCTGGGGCAAGCAGGAAACAATCCTCCAGCCTCTGCCACTAGCATCCCTCAGCCTACCTGCCCTGAGGGAATTTCAAAGAGGCCAGGGCTAACCTGGCTCCAGCTCCCCCTGGCTGTGTCCAGAACCTCCCATCCATATGGGTGAAGGACTCTTCCTGGACAGCAGGTGCCATGAGCTCCCATAATAATCTTATTTCCTCTTCCATTCCACAGAAGAGGGATGTACAAGCATATGCAATAGTATGAGCTTTATACAAAAGCCCTAGAAGTCACACACAAGAAAACAAGGTGGCATTTAAAGACAGGTATTTTAAACTACATATAGTACTTGCAAAAAGCTGTTTCTGTAACATGGCTTTACCTTTATGTGGGTTTTTAATACTCATTGACCCATTCTCCTGCAGCCTATTGCTGCTCTGTCTAGCTTTGTCCCATCTGCCTTCATCCAGCTTTGAGAGTCTGGCTCCTACTCATCCAGTCACTGCCTTCCCACAAAGACAAACCAAGCCACCTCAACAGTGCCACAATGAAGGGCGAGAAAATGTCCAAAAATTTCTGGTAAAGGCACCAAGCTTTGCATTTTCCACATTACTATGCAAAAGGACTCCCTGTGAATTAGAACAGCCTGGATGTGGCACCTGAGCTGACACTTGCTTTCCCTTGGGGCAGCAGCTGAACCAGAGAGGACAGTCAAGTCACTGGGACTCACACAGGAGCAAAGCTATGGGACTCTGCTACCAGTCAGCTGCAGGTACATCACAGCACTCCTGGGCAGCCTGGTCATTGAATCTGGGCATGGGATCAGCCAAACAGCTCAGTACAGGACTTGTGCACAAGGCAGGAAGGCACACCTGAGCCAGGGGCAGGACTGGCAGCGCTCTGCCCCAGCTGCTCTTGGAGAGACAAACTGCCAGCAGAGCTGATTATTGCCACTGCACTTACAACAACCACCCCTACTCCATGCTCCAACAGAACAAATAACCTGAGGGATCTGCCAATAAATACAGGGGCAGCCAATCAAAATAACAACTTTCCTCATTTAACTACTTACATCCCACATTTGGAACTTCCTGTCTTTGCTCATCTCTTGTGCAGTTAGCTTTCTGCACTTGTACTTCTGTTCAAACCAATTTAGCTGCTTAGATGTCCACACACCAACTCGGGGAACTGAGATGAGGTCCAGACAGCTCATCAATTTACTTGCTGAGTAACACTAAAACAAAAAAAAAGCTCACACACCAAGGGAGTCATAGGATGTGTACTCCCAAAGAACAAGAACTCAGCTAAACTCCTAAAGCGAACACCAAAATGAGAGAGAATGCTTTTATAGAATCAATCAGCTCTCAGTAAGGGCAACTGATGTGTAAGCAAGCAGGCAGGACACAGATATGACCATTCCTATTAGGTAGGAGTAATTTCCTACTTTTGGCTACCCATGGGAAGATAGACACAAACAGCCAAGTTGGAATAACAGGAAACTGTAGGGAATAAATCTATATTCAAGACACTCTAATTTGTGCAAAACACATATGCACTAGCCTGAATGAAGAAGTCAAGCCTTAGCCTATATTGAAGGGTGACCTACTTCACATATCTCTTCTTGGGAATGGGAGATCAAGACTATGACCAAAAGCTATGCACACAGCAACACACAATTATAATTTGAGTTCATTTGGTCATTTAGACGAGCCCTTAGGCATTTTGTTCCAATTTAAAACACAAGTTATGTATACAGTTTGAATAAAGCACTTCCACTTTTAAATTAAGCAAAATAGTTTTTATCAGAAAGTTACACAACCCCAAAAAGCTGAGTTTTTCAAAACCATACTTTATTTTTAAAGGCTAAGAGAAGTATTCAGAACTGTATTTCTTAAGCAAAAAGATTCACATTTCATTGCGCAGGGTCATTAGTGGGAGAAAAAGCATTTGGGGATTTACTTTTTTGCAACTGCTGTTGAGTACCTACATCAAACCACATTTGTTTAAAAATGGTAACATCAGTTATGGCTCAAGATACAGAATTACAAAAGAGTAACACAAACCTTGAAATTCAAGAGGTGAACAGGTAACTATGGTAATTTTTTACACATAAAGATGTTTTAGCCAAGACAAACAGAAGCAACAACTGTCTTTATTGGCAGCCAAATCCACTGAATATCATCAGGACAGACACTGCATCAAAGATACCCATGCCTCTAACACAAATGCATGTGTTAGAAGAATGTTCTGTCTGTTCCAATTACTTCACCTTTTCCTCTGTATCACATGCCTCAAAACCATGGAGGTATGAAACCACAACAACAGATTTATTTTTTTTAAACAAGAGGCTACAAGAAAAGATGGAAGACTACAGAATGTGGTGAAGAAAGAGTCATCACCTCTACACAGACAGCAGGACATTGACCAAGAAATTTTAATCAGTGAGCACGTAAGAATCCAAACCGATTCAGAACCCAGAGGTGCAATTTTGTTGGGTATTTTCCCCTTCACCAATCTGTAACTCTGCATGTACATGTTCTGGATGGCTTGCATTCAGTGGGACAGAGGTAGTGATGGGAACAAGATTCCTTCCCTAAAGTTTCCAAATAGATGCAACCTGGTAAGCATGGCCCCAAGGAAGGGTGAGTGCAGCCAGCAGAGGGCCTGCCAACTGGGAAAGGACAAGAGCACAAGCACAGACAGGAAGCTGCTCTCCCATTCCCAGACTGAGAAATAAAATGTTACGTAAAGGTGCTGGACAAGAACTGAACAAGTAACAAGACATCTGTGCCTCAGCAACATGTACTTCATGCCAGGTTGTGCAAAGGGTAGAACTGTACCTTTGCTGCACAGTTGTGGTGTCAAAATTATTTAGTATTTGCAGTACTGCCAGAAGTTCCAGTGTGTAACTAGCTAGCCTGATTATACTGATAATAGCTTTAAAAAGTCTATCACCCATTAAAAAAAAAGTTGTATTTGCAGACAATTCCTTTATCCAGTTAATTCTTCAGACTTGTCCCACCTTTGCTATTTTTCTGCCCTAAGGGGGATTAAGACAGACTTCAGTTGTTAAAGTTCTTTCCCCATTGCTCAGTGAGAGCAATAAAAAAAAAAAGAGCATGTTTTTATCTTATACTCCTGAAATACTACTATTTGTTATAAGAACATTAATCCAGAGAAAACTGTCTGTAATACTTACAATGAAAGGTTGCAACTGTTGGACAAGAAGGGATGGTTGAAAACTAGGTCATCTGAATATAATTTGAGTTCTACAAACCAATATTTGAATAAAGTCAATACCTGGGGCTAGAGAGCAGTTCTCCTTAGAACACCCCATTTCTCTTCTTAAGAAGATCAGAGGTAAAATGGTTTATTTTATTGCAACACTGGTTAGCCAAATCCAATCCTTGCCATTCAGATATGATTTTTAAGAACCAGGGATTTTATGGTTTACTGCCAAATTTGGCAGACAATTTACTGATGAGATTCATGACCTTGGGATTGCTCTGGTACTTGGACATATTTGCTGGATTCTGGGCAACATCTTGGAATGCAACCATAACTTCTGGATCCTGCAGGACAAAAAGAAAAAAAAAAATTAGGGCACTTGTAAAACAACTCTACAAAAGTGATTATGTAGTTCCATGTGAATCTAGTCTTGCTCAGCTTTTATATGACAAGACTACATTAGACTTCTGGCAAGAAGTCTCAAAAGACAACCCAATAATACAGTGCATGCTGTTAAAGCTGTGTCACTAAACAGCAGAGTCATTACTGAACTTCTTACACTAATAGTTCAGTGTATGAGAAAGGGAATCAGGTAAGACTTCTGTTTTCCCAGAACAGGAGCTATCAAACACACCTACTGCATTATTTCTGTTCAGGCATCTTTCAAATGCATTTTGAAGGAGGTAGGAGTTTGATGAGTGTAGCATGCAGGATAGGATAGCTCTACTCTGAGCAACAGCTGATTCTCATTTTTTCATTCTAGCAGCAGAAACCTGAAACTGTTGGGTTGTGAGCAGACAATGTGGCAATGTTTGGCTTTTAAAATGCATCTAATTCTCAGTCATTCCTCATCTCCACTGAGAATTCACACTTGGAAAAGAACCTTGATATCTCACATCACACTACTGTGTTGCAGTTGATAAACACATATTCAATAAAGTCAGTGTCCAAAAAAACCCTCAGTTTTCTTTATTTAGTATGAGATGCATTAACTCCTTTTTCCCATACTTCTAGTATACCTTTGGCCTCCACCAAACTCGAACTGGTTTTACTTGTTTTACCTGTGTGTGTTTTGAACATGACTCTGTATGTAACACTTAAACATCTCAGCCTGGAAAACTGTTTCCATTATAGCACTATCTACAAAAAATTCTAATTTTCTTTGATTCAACAAAAGTGTAAGCAGTTTATTATGTTCAATACAAATCACAGATGTTAGCTCTAATTTCATCTGCTGCTCTTTCTAGGACATTTAAGTATTTTCACCAAAAGACACACTGCTTCCTAGACTTCTAACCCACTGCTACAGCAGGCATGTTCTTTGGAAATCATCACCACATAACCAGTGTGCTCAGAGCTGTCTGTGCTACCATAACACCATCCTGTATCTATTCCAGCATCAGACCTCAGTCCAAAGCTGTTTAACAAGTCTGATCCTAAACTGCATTTGCTAAGTGTGGACTCTACTGAAAGCACCCACACACCTCAATCATATTTTATACATGTTGGGAACCAAGAGTCCAGTCTTATGGGAGGATTTACAAATGTCTTGTCTCCCTCACAAAAGATAATCTGCAAAGTATATGGCAAATAGAATGATGAAGTTCAGAAAAGGAAGATTAGATACATTCTCTCCACTTTACAGGATTCCCATGAAAAGCAAAAAAGGCAGACTTTCACAACCTCAGAGTTCTTGAATTGATTTCAAAATATGGCATATGATTATAAAGATTGTCATGTTGTTAAGTCTGTGGTTTCACTTATATATTAATCTGGAACAAAAAGCAGAATAATCTTAGTCACCAGTTTGTGTCAAAGCACTCCTAAATGAATGTTAAATATCCAGTTTTATGCTATGTGCTTTACTTTCCTATAAATTCACAGCAAGGAAATGATTCTGTATTTTTGTGACTCCCTGGAAGCTCTCAACCTTAGAGTGTGCTTATAACATCCAAGGTTTGACACTGATGAGCAATATTATCAAAATAAAGTGGAAGACTGAGGATATCAGCATTTCTGTAGGGAAATGTTTAGTGCATAAGGTGGAATGGTAGCCATTCTATTAATGGTACATGAGAGACATTCAGTTTTCTAATGCTCTGGTCTTTAGTCGCAGGAGAAAAAATAATACTTCCAAGAAAGAAGTTATTGCTACTTTTTTTTTTCCAACTTCACACATTTTGTTGGAAGTCTGTGTCTAACATATGGCTACATGTCAAATAAGGAATCCATAGGTTCATCTTACACATCACTTCTTATAGAAAGAACTTCTATGTGACTCCAAAATGCAAATGTTATGTGTCTAGAGAAAGCAGTTGTATATGCAAGATATGAAGTACTAGACAACCCTCTGGAGAGACAAAACAGTAAAATAAAACACACTAAAATTTCAGTCAATTCTTCTGGAGACTAGAAAGCTTAGGGGCAAATGAGCTAAAAAAGCATGCATTAGAAGTCACTGCAAAAAGTCACAGCTTGCTACCATTAAGAAGCTGTGAAAAGAAATGCAAGAGAAGTTTTGCTGCTTTGAGAAAAATAAGTCCTGAAGAAATAAATCTTCATGTAATGGAAGCAGAAATCTTCCTCAAGAAAGAAGTTTTTGTAGTGGTTTTCAGAGATCACAAAATCACAGAATTGTTAGGGTTGGAAGGGACCTCTGGAGATCATCTAGGCCAACACCCCTGCCCAGGCAGGGTCACCTAGACCAGGTAATATTTATGCCAATGACAAGCAATAACTCCCCTAAACATGTCCACAAGCAGTCATAGCTGGCTCTTTGTTTGCTTCTATGGATGACAAGATAAAGTTAACAGTAAAATCAGTTTAATCTGGCCTGTCTTCAGGCACTCACAGTTGTCAGGTTTACTGAGATGTTACAAGACCCAAGCACATTTCAGTGTTAATTCATGGAGAATAGTCTCCAAAATGATGAAATCATAGCAAGTCCAAAGAGACTGAGGTAGTAGCCCTTTACTCTTAAAATTCTCCCATTTTGGCACTAACTCCTCACTATGAGAAGCTTCTACAGACTAACAGTTACAAAGCAATTTTGGAGCAACTTGTGTGATTCAGTATGTTCAGACTGTTTTGTTACCTCATAACAGATGACATAATAGCTGCCAACTTACATTAACCAATAACATATTCCAGAGCTGCACTGGGCAGATGCCAAGCAGTAGAAACTACTGTCTTTTCAAATTACAGCTTACATGGCCAATTCAGAAAAGACCAGAAAGCAGAGTTGGACATTTTAAGAAAAGGTGGCAGCGTAGACATAGATCAAGTTCTAATAAATCATATCTAGATAGCTGTACATACTAAAGCCTGCCTATCAGAAAACACTGATAAAGCAGAAAACACTGTCAACATACATACTTGCAAGAGTCCTGCCCTATGCTGGGGCATACATAATCAGCATGCATAGCGTTTTCTTAAGGGCATGTGACAAGCACTTCATATTTAACTGCACTGTTTTCAGCAGCCTCTCATCACAAACTCCATTGTTAGAGCAGGAAGTAGTCAGGTAAGGAAGACAGCTACAATCAAGGGCCCTTTCTGCATGGTTTGCATGCAAGCCAACACTGCTGACTGTGGCAGCCTAAGTAAAGGTGTGTTTTCCAACATCAGCAACCATTAAGGGAACAAACCCATGAACTTTTGCATGGAAAGTGATGACTTTTTTGTGATTCCAGGGCATACTGAATAAGCTTCTTTTGTGATGCCTTCACTTCAATGAGCTGAGGACAAAATGTCACTCTACTCACAGCAATCCAGAAAAAAGAAACAAGACAGTTTTGTACTTGATCATATTAAAATGCAAATGTAACTACATAGCTCTGACTTCTTCTAGCCCATCTGCTCTTAAAATGGTGTTGTCAGACATGTTCCCTTTGTTGAAATACTTCTCTTGAGTAGAGGTCGTTATCACATTGAGTAATTAATCAAACCCACCATGGAAGTAAGCTTTCTGAGTATGATTTCAGAAAATGCCAGATGAAGAACTATTCTAATAGTACTTTGTCTAAGACAAAGAAAATTTTTATCACAATATTATTATAATATATTGTGTAAGAAAAATAGTATCCATTTTTTTTTTGTTTGTGCATAATTATCCTTCTACGAAGTGTGTGCATTCAAAAAATGAGCAAGTGAATTATAAAGTGTGGAAAAGGACCATTTGAGAGACTTTCTCAAAAGAGATAGATGACAACTGCATATAGCACAGTTTTGCTTATTGTAGACAGGGGCCAGGGTTTGTGTGTCATCTTTAATTAAGCTTCCATTAGTTTGCAAAACAGCTAGCATTTAGTCCAGACAGTCTGGTGTCACACACATCAGGAAAGAATTTTATGACAGAAAAAGCAAGCACCCCATTGCTATCCAAAAGGTCACATCTTCCTGCCTCCCCTTAGGCTCACAGGTTCTGTTCTTCCCTTACTGGCAACGTGTAGCTTTGACTTTAACAAATACTCACCTGCATGGCTGCAAGAACTTCTGGATCACTGAGGATCTCATTGAGGCCTGGCATACCTGCCATTCCTGGCATGCCTGCAGCCCCAGGAAAGCCACCTGAAAATCCAACACAAGAAAAATGTTCAACTCACCCATACTGTAATTATGCTCACTGAGACCAAGACTTACTGCCCTTGCACATCTCTTAAGCCATGTCTTCCACATAGGCTACAGCTGGCCCACTGGATGGAAATTGGGGTCGTCTCCTGTTCTTTCTGTTAAGACCTACATCTTATTTCATCCATGTTTTTAAGCCAATTGAATAGGAGGCTTGTAATGAGTACAGTTCTTTTCCTGGTTAACTAAAATGACGCAGGTCTCAAGCTCAGGAACATAAGGAGTTTGAATGCCTGGGGTGAACAATTTAGGGCAGAAGCAGCTCAGTATTATGTCCCAGGCACATTCCACATTTGGCAGGAACTTTAGGTTTTGAAAAATTGTACCACCAATGGAAAAAAAACTCCAACAAAACCCCAAGAAAAATATCCCTGAAGCAAAATGCTTGAAGTTCTCTTATGGAATCCTTATTCTGCAGCTTTCCCAGCTGTGCTGAGCATGACACATATGGTCTCTATCTGGCTGCTGATCCAGCTGGAGCACACACACAGCCTATCTCAATTCTCAACTACATCTCAGTCTTCAAGAGCATGAGTACTTTTGTTTCTCCCCAGTTCATTGCATAACATGGAAAGCCTAATTTTTGTGCAGCTGTCAAGGATAACTTTTCTGTAAGGTAATCTGCAATACCTCCTTAAAAAAACTATTCTGTTAACAACAGCTTGCGATCAGCACAGATTTCCCTCATGTTCAATCCAAATTTTCAACTTTAAAACTATTGCTCTTAAATGGATTCAAGGCACCCTGAGTAATTTAGAAAACATTTTATTCTCATTTTTAAACACATTATCAAGCAAATTCTGCTTCTTTTGTCTTCCCAGACCTAAATCCTTTCATTCTCTTATTCTTCAATTATTCATGTCTTTCCTCTACTTGCTACACAGCATCAATTCTCTTCAAGAATCCCATCCCTCTTACCACAAGTGCTCCAAGAGTTATTTGTATACAAGTTCTAAACTTCACATAAGATTTTTCTCTCTGTCTTGAGAACAAAAGCTATAAAAACTGCAGTTATAATATTCCATATAGAAACAACAACCACCTCAAGTGTTTGTGCTTAAAAATACAATACCTGGGAAGCCACCTGGGAAGCCACCAAACTGAGCTCCTCCTGCCTGTCGCCTTGCTTCTTCCTCCTGCAGATGAAAGCACATCATTCCACACAAAACAATGGAACTGCAGCCTGTTTTCTACTGCTCAACTGGGTTTAGGAGAAAAAAAAACAGCCGAGACTGTTTCAGGCAGATATGCCACCACAAGAAACAAAGTGCTCTACTATCTTCAAAGCCACTGACAAGAAATTGCTCTATTCTTAATTTTGCACATGATTGCAGGTTAGTTATGCGGGTTATGTTTCTACTGAATACAAAGTGTATGATTTGTTTTAGCTCCCCAACTGTATTTTTAGAACTACCACCCCCCACATGTTAAAATACATCATTAAAGCACAAAAAAAAAAAAAAAGGGCAAGCAAACTGTGCCAGGAATTGAGGAAGAGAACCAAAGCATTATTCTGATTTTAAAACCTCCCACTTTGGGATACATAAGTACTTTAAGTGAAAGCTATTCTAGAACAGTCACACAATAACTGTCTTCTTGAAATACAGGATTAGTAGAGATTCCAGAGACTGTTTTTGTCACAAGCAATAAAACCAGATGAACTCAAATGCCCTCTTCTCCAGATTTCACTATTGGTTAAGTATCCAAGACAGAAACCAACTCTCTAAGATTTAAAACTTACATTTAAAGTATTTTTTCCTTCGTAACTAATTTTAACTAAAATTAACACTCTCCAAATTATTAAGAAATACTAAAGCCTGAATATTCACCCTTTGTGCTTTCTCATGCTCCTCCCGTGCCTTCTTCACTCTTTCCAGTCTTTCCTTGATTTCCTTTTCTTCACGTTTCCGCTCATACTTTCGTCGATGCTCTGCAATTTTCTGAGCCTGTCACAATGGAATACCAGGAGTTCCTACACATTTCTAGCATCTCACAAAACGTATTTCAGTACAAAACACATGTAAGCACAACCAACGCATTCTACTAGTTCTTAAAACTAAGATCTGATTTCGCATCCCAAAAGCCTCTCTGTTTTAGGAGCCAGTTGCTACTTCCTTCCCATGGCACTCAGGCATTCATGTCTACTCAACCCTGACTGGATTCACCACAACATGCACTCTTAACATATTTTTTGCAGTAGTTTTGAGACTTGCATTATTGTTAGAACTTGAATATGTAATTATTCCATGTCCCTTTACGCTTTTATACTGAAATATTGATTTCTCTGGGGCCAAAATCAGCAACTGTCCTGGAAAAAGGCACAATAGGAAGTATAATTCCCACTGGACACACACACTTTCTAGATAGTGTTATCTCTGTTTCAGATGCCTCTACAGCATGTACAGACCAACACAAGCAGAACAAATAATTCCTCAACCAACCAAGACTGGGTAGGTGGGGAGGAAGTTTGCTTCCTTTTACTAACTTTTTCCTCAAATATATTAAATCTATAGTCCCAGCAAAAGACGAATTCACAATTAACTTCCCAAGGCTCCTCACTCAGGGCTCCTTATAGCAACAGATTTGAGGGTAGCACTGGTTTCCCCACAACAGAAGGTATTATAAATAATTGCAAAAATGTTTCATGATTTCAGAAACAGTATATGATGGTTACTCTGTAATATTCCTGTAACTGAAAAACACATAGCAAAATCCAGGTGCAAAAACAAAGCTACTACTTAGACCACGGATACTCTTGTATTCTTTTAGAGAAATACTCTTATTCTTTAAAGGAAAAAATTGCTTTTTAAGTAGCAGAACTTTGATACAATTTATTTTAGTTAGGAGACACTCATTCCACACTACATCATTCCTGAAGTGCACCTACCAGAGAAAGCACACTGGAGGCAGCAGGAATGATAGGGAGTGAATACAGTACCTGCTATCAGATCCTGAAGTCACTGACATTTAATGGCACATTAACAGAAATGTTAAGTGTTGTTTTCTTTTTAATGAAGCATAAATAGTTTTCCAAATTTTAGATTTCTGTTATTTCTAAGTATTTCTCAAAATGAACAAAACGTTTTTAGAATTTGACTTAGACCTTTTAGCTGAAAGTGCTACAAAGTAAAAAAGTCTAGGGAAGCTGGAAGTGAATAAATTAGATGAACACATCATTTTCACTTACTAAAGATTATGAAAATCACTCATGAAAAGATCCTATGTTTTTCCTAGAGCTACATACACAAATTCCCATGCAGTTAGCAACTACACATCAATGTATCACATGTACTCACTCTGCTGTTTCTGGGCTCAGGCAGATTAACTGGGAAAGAAAAGGCTCCCCCTCAGCCAAGCATTAAGTATTACTTCTTATGAAAACCAGTTGAGACCTAAGACCTAATTAAATCAACCACAGATCAATAGCCTCCAAAACAGAAGACTAATAGGTTGTAAAATGGTTTCCATTGTCATTTTGCTGGAGACAGCAAAGGCATGATAGAAAAGCTGAAATTCTTAGACACAGGACACAGGGATGTTTATGCATGTGGGGGTTTAAGCTTCACTGGCTGCCAGATGCTCACTAAGCCACTCTCTCACTCCCCCCTCCTCAACAGGATAGGAAGAGAAAATAAGATGGAGAAGCTCTTGGCTTGAGATAAAGACAAGATCACTCACCCACTACCATCATGGGCAAAACGCACTCAACCTGGGGAGGATTCATTTAATTTACTGCCCATTAAAAATGGAGCAGGATGATGAGAAAGAAAGACAAAACTAAAGCCACCTTCTTCCCAAAGCTCAGCTTTACTGCTTCATTCCCCTCTCTTCCACTCTGAAGAGCACAGTGGGATGGGGGCCATCATCAGTTCATGATGTCGTATTTCTGCCACTCTTCCCTTTTCACACCTTTTTCCTGCCCCAGCATGTCTACCCCACAGGATACAGTTCTTCACACACTGCTCCAGTGTGGTTGTCCCCACACAGCTTAAACAACAGACTGATCCACCATGGGTCTCCCATGGGCTGCAGCTCCTGCCACAAAACCAGCTCTGTGTAGGCTTCTCTCTGCCAGGAGCCTGCTCCAGGGGCCTCTCCATGAGCTGCAGATTTCCTCAAGGTAGATCCACTTCCTCTGTCATGGCTGCAGGGTGGATCTGCCCCACTGTGGATCTCCATGGGCTCAAGAAGGACAACCTGCTTAACCATGACCTTCTCCACTGGCTGCAGGGAAATCTCTGCTCCCATGCCTAGCACACCTCCTCCCACTTCCTTCTTCACTGATCCTGGTGTCTCTGAGGGGTTGCTTCTCTTATTTTTCTTCTTTACTGCCTCCCTCTCACAGCTACATTGTGTCACACTGTATTTTTTAACCCTTTCTTAAATATCTTACCACAGAAGCACCACTGGCATCACTGACTCACTCGGCTTTGGCACCAGCTGGAATTGGCTCCCTCTGACCAGAGGGGCAGCCTCAGATCTCTCCTTACAAGAGGCCAGCCCTGCAGTCTCCACCTTCCCCCAAACATCCTATGTAAATCCAATACAATGCAACAGCTGCCATCTGCGGGGTCTCAATCACCTCCAAGGAACAGGCAAAAACATGAAAAAGAAAGCCTGCTATCAATAGTGTTACAGAAGTGTCTCCTTAGAAGACTGTTTGGGTCAGTCAGGGGAGAACAGCTGAAAACCAGTTGTGCAGAGCTGAGGCTGCCCTCCTGGGGCTGACTAATGAAAGTGCAAACCACAGCAAAATGCTTCCTTTGGAAAATGTGCTTAAGGTCAAAGCTTTGATCAACTCAGAAATATCTTGGGAAAAAATAAATTATCCATTATCTCTGGCTTTTTGGAAGGTTTTTAGTCTAGATTCTAAAATACCTGGCAAACTTCAACTGCTTCAGATTATTCTGTTAAAATTTGAAAAAAGAATATTTCATATTCCTGTTACATGCCCAGCCCCATACATTCAATTTCTCTACACATAGCCATAAACAGTTGTTACTAAAGACAGAAGTATTTATAAACTCAGTCTGAAGTGTTGGAACATAAACATAGTTCTTGCAGACAACACCTGTTGAAGAATATGAAGGCAGCTGTGCCACTCAGACAAATCTAGGAAAGACCTCCAACATTCCTCGCCACTTACTCTTGGCTGCACCTCCTTCAGCATGGCGCTTGCATCTTCATCATAATCCAGTTTACAAGCTAATGCAAGATCATGAGCAGCCTCCTCCCAGTGGCCAAGAAGTCTGGAATTCAGAAGACACCAACAGTCAGAAAGGAAAACTGAACACTTATAGCTCTTCAAAACATTTAACCATGCATCAGTCAGAATTTTACCTAGAGCTACAAGGAGTTTAAGAACCATAGTGATTCCTCTAAGCTGCACACTACAATACCATTAGAGGACACTTGCTTGTTTCATATCCTTACATTAGCTTTTGTCTGAAGTAACAGTAAGTAAAAAACTCTCCATGAGATCATGTCATTGTCTGCTACAAAGAATGATCTGACAGGGAGAAGGGTACCTAGCTAAACACATGAAGCACTACTACACCTCAGGCTCAAGTGGACCCTCTTACTCAGCACTCAAACCTCGTGACTGGATGCACCACATCTTAAAGCAGTCATGTCAGCATCTGAGCACACTTCTTTACTATGAATTTATACATACTCTTGACAACTAAAAATTTAAGCAAATGGTGATATTACTACATAGTGAAAGCACTTCTGCTCAGAGACAGAGGTATTAATTCAAACTATTCCCCAATCTTCCTATTTTTAGGCTTCACACTGTAAATTAAAACTGCAGACACTAACAAACTACTCTCTAAACACTAAGATGCTTTTTTCAAGTTATATTAGCATTTACTTCTTCCACTTTTATATAAGCTGTAAGAATTATCATATTTTTTCTTGATTTATTGCTATTTAAAAAAAAAGTTGAACTTTTATAGTTGGTGGGATGCCTAACACCATTTAAAATAATTACACTGTTTGCTTAATAACATTTCTCAATTGCAACAAATGGTTCCCTAACAACCAGGCATTTCAATTTACCATGTAAGAGAGCTCCAGGGTCTAAGGGAAAAGGACAGGAGATAAATGTTCAAGACTTATATAGGTCAGAAAAAAAACCCCAACAAACTAAGTGAAAACAAAAGATCTCCAAACAAATAAAACAAGCAGTCCTAGACCTCACCATTTTTACCAAATGATTAGAAAATGTTATTCAGAAAAGCAGTAAGCTATTAGAAGTGAGAGAGAGAGAGAGGAAGGGTGAGCGCAGGGGAAACAGTAACAGGAGAATTACTCATAAACTGCCATCAAATCACCATCATCCTTTCTATTCTCTAAGCCACATACTCATTACAATGGTTTCTTGGCTCACAGCTACTGTTCTCAGGTACAAGACAAACAGTTCAGAGGCACAGAGAAGGAGAGACTGTGTGAACAAAACTATTCCCCCCAAGTAAAGATAATATCAAGTACAGGTGCAGTTCATTACCTATGTGCTTTCCCCCTCCATTTATAGGTCTGTGCTGAGTCAGGATTAATCTTGATGGCTCTGTCACAATCTCTAATGGCAGCATTTGGCTTCTGTAGTTTCACAAAAACACTGTGGGAACAAGAACATTTATTATACATATTGAAATACCAAGTTACTAACTTAAGCTGGAAATAATTTTGGATGACTAACAGGCAGGCTAGTGAGATAATGCATTTGAAGAGCTGAGTTCAAAAAGATTTCACAGTGACACAGATAACAAAGTGGCTGAAATTTAGTCTCACCCTCACTGTAGGTGAGTCATGAGCAAGAACTGAAAGCATTAATTGCTCAGGCTCAAGCCTTGCCAGCAAGAATCAGTGCAGATGAGAAGACACATACGTGCAAAGGACAGTTCAGCTCCATGGTGCTTGGGGTCTCTGGCCAATGGCAACTAGCAATTTGAACAAAACAACAATATTCTGCACACCATATTGCACAGTCTTTAACACAAAGAAAGCATGAGGAGTTACACAGGCTACAAGGATCAACAGCTAGAGTCATGATGAAAAGGAGGTAGGACATGAGTCATCAAAATCAAAAGCAGCAAAACAAACAAGCTCAGCAAGAAGCCCCAATCCCTTGTCAGTTAAATGTAAAAACAAATTTTTACAGCACATAAGCATATCAGATTAAACAGTAGAGTGGTACTTTAGGAGGTTCAAGTAATTAAAATTAAAACTCTCTTAAGGAAACACTAGAAAACATTGCTGAACTGACAAAAGTATTCAATATTCAACATATTCCATGCCAGAACTTCTACAGCTACATCTAAATCTACACCTTCCTTTTACATGTATTTGGAAACAGTTTGTCAACAATTCCAGTAGATAACTTCATTATTAAGGCTTCTTATAAACCAAGCACAAAGTCACACATTGTCTTCTAGGAACAAAAAGGTGGACAGGGTGTCAGGGAAGTGTCCCAAAGCTACACCTCATCAATGAGAGCCATTCCAATGCTGCTGGCTCCACAAAGCCCCTAAACTGCCAAACACACAAACCCCCCACAACCAAAACCATGGATTACTCCTAGCACTTGATCAGCATGGCAAGTTTTACAATATCCTAATATATTATTAATTTCTTTCTACAACAGACCAAATTGAGGGAACTTTTAAACTTCTCCCAACATTCTTATTTTTCATTGCTACACCCAGTCCTGAGAAGATAGGACACTTAAAGAGATTTTAAACATACTGTTATGATGGCAACAGCAACAGTGTATTAAGGTACACAAGTGGTGTTACATGCAAAAGCTCTGATAGGGAAAGGAAAAAACCAGCAAGGCAAGCACCACTCAAGAAGTATTACAATGGAACAGTATTTTGTATTACAAAGGACACTAATTAATCTTATGAAAGTTTATGTTCTCTTTGAATAAAGTTGCTATGGGAAAGATCCACTAAATTATCATATCATCCATGATTAGTGGTCCTTTGTGTAAAAACAGAAAAAAAAATCTGCTTCTGCAACCCATACTTGTCAAGCCTTCCTGAAGAATCAGAAAGATAAAGATGTTTGTGTGTTATGAATTTATAAAGGTCCCAAAGCATCATCTGCAGTCTGGTAGTTGTAAGTAGCAGTAAGGTGGGTGAAAAATGGGCTGAGACACAGATGTGTCCTCAAACACACAACTGTTGAATAGAACCTGGTCTACTAACAAATTCATTTAGCAGGTACAACAGGGAGAGAATTCACAAGATTCTTAAGTTTGCATCTAAACAGAGTGTCATTTCAATCATCATCTTAATCCTACAATACACTTCAGATTTTACAAGTGTTTGTAACCCAGCATTATTTACAAGTGTATGTAACCCTTTTACAAGTGTTTGTAACCCAGCATTATTCTACCTCAACATACCAAAAGCACTATTGTTGAGGAATCCTTTCAGTGCAGGAATACTCCATGTGCAGCTGCAGTGTCAGCTGAAGATTGGACTCCAGGTGGTGAGAGCCCCAGGCAAGAACTGGTGTCAACCTTTGCACAGGGACTGTGGCCCAGCCAGCTGACTGGACACTCAGACATGACAGGAGCCCATGACCTCAGACCTTCACAAGCAACTATCAAGGTAATAAAAGCCCAGGGCTTTCTTTGTTTGGAATCCCTCCTGAGAGGCACCAGCTCGAGCTGTTAATTTGTTATTGCACCATGATTAAATTATTTTAAGGATCCAGATGGCTGAGAGTCTGCTGAGGGAAACCTAGGGTCAGGAGAGTAAGGAAACCTGATCTGACTGTGTGAGTGTGGGGGGTGTAGCTGCAAAGGCACTTCAGTCCCAACTCAGGCAGTGCAAGTGTGACTGCCAGGGTGCCTCCTGGAAGGTCAGACAGGAAAGTGTCCTTAATGTTACCATTAATGCATTCCTTAATGCATTTTGGAACACCATTCTGTTATTTACTCTCTTACCAAGATTCTTTATATGGCTGCTACAGCAAGTCTGGTGAGTCAAATAGAGGAGGAACTGCATGAAATGAACACTTCCCTTTCCCTCCTGTGGTTGAAGTTTACACAGATCCTCAAGTTGCCTTATATTTAGGCTCCTTAAGGAGAATAACTGAACAGGCAGAAATAAATCACTAGGTTATGACTCACCTTGCCCTCTTGGCATACAAGATGGCCAAACAAGGATTCAGCTTGATAGCATCTGTGAACAATTCAACAGCCTTCTGAAGGTCCCCTAAATATAAGTACCAGTGAAGTTTCAATGATTATGTAATGAAATTACATCTGAATTCCCAAACCTGCCTTATACAGTGTTATGTGCCTAAACACTTCTAAGATAGAAGATTAGCAATGAAGTAAAATCACTTTCTCCATCTTGCTATGTTACTGAAGCACAAACTCTGAAATGAATGCTTGAAGAGATATTTTCCCAGGTGAATTTGTATATTTAACTTTGAATGCAATCAAACAGAATGTCACATCTTTACATTTTTTCAGTGCATTAAGACAAACCACTAGAGACACTAATCATAATATGGAGGGAATTACTATAATGATCAATTTGTAATTAAGATGCTGTAGTACCTCCTTTTCCCTTCCACCTTTCCCTAAACTATGGCTACATTGGAAAAACAGTACTTGAAGAAGTTTTCAAGTTCTAGATAGTTTTGGGTATCCTCCTCCTCAAAAGCATTCATAATGATCCAAGATATACACCTTGTTTTTTGTAAGAGGAAAACCAAAACAAATGTCCCTGAATAAGTACTAAAAAACAATTTATCACCTTCACTGAGAGCATTTATCGCTTCCATCTTCTTTTCATTAGCTTGATCCGCCATCTCTTCAGTTACCTAACAAAATAAAATTAAAAATACACATACAAACCCCAAAATCTGTAGAGTCCAGGCCAAAATTACTACACCAAGACCTTGCCAAAGGAGAAAGTGCTTCAGTGGTTCAATTCCAGGACCTTAATTTTAATTTGTATTGAAATCATACATCAAAAAAACCCAAAAAACCTTTGCTTTCAGCCTGAAGACATTAGTCGACACTATTTTTGGCTATAAAACACTTGAAGGCTAAGTTGAATAATGGTAGAATTCTACATATCTAGTTTGCATGGGTGTTTTGATAAACTTCTTTGGCATTTTCTGACCTGATCATCCACATGGAACTTTTTGATTGACTCTAATTTGAAAAAGAAAAGAATGTGATTTTAAGCCAGTAAGTTTTCTGTTCAGAAGAAAATTAGGCAAAACAACAGCTGGTTACACAGATAATAGAGCATTCATTCTCCCTCAGCTGCTATCCTTGATTACACTCAAACCCTCCTATCCTTCCTACTGCTACATTGAAAATTTGCTTACCTCCACATTTTCATCTCCCATCTCTTGAGGGTCATCGTTGTCTGGTTCAATCACTCCCTCATTATCAATTTCTGGGGAAAACAAAAAACAAGGCTAAGCTCCATCTACAGAGACAGGATTTTCAGAATAATTTTTAGATTGGCAAAATGCAATCAAGTCACTATTCTCCCCACCTAAGTCGCTCTCTTCACTTTCTGGTTCGGGTGATTTAACCGGCTCCTCTGGGTGTTCCTCTGCTTTGCCCTGAGAGAGACACATATTTGTAAGCACACATTATTTCTGAGCAATACTCTATTTCCACTCTCATAAATAACAATGTATTAGAGAAAATAGTTCAGATGTACTGCAATCTGATTTAAGATACTGATCTCCTTTTCCCTTCTCTCAGATTAAACCTATCATGTATGCAAATATTTCAGAGCCCAAATCTGCACTCATAAACTTCTATTATTGGTAAAGCTGGTCCTTCAAATTTTTTATTTCAATAGCCAAAACCAAATAATCCAAATAACATCCAATTCAGATCCAGTTTTGCAGTGATTACTAACCAACCTTTCCAATCTTCCTGCCTTCCCTCACACATTCTCTGGATCAAAAATTCTCTCAATTTAATACCATTAAGCTAATGTCTTTAGCAGGGAACAATGAGCTGATGACTGATCTAAATATTGTTTTCATTTGCCAAGGTCCGAGATTGTTGCCACTTCTATATAGAGTACTTTTTTTTTTTCAAAAATTTCAAATGTTTTACTGACTTCTAACTAAATTTCATCTGAATCCCATAACTTAGGACAACCTGTCTATCATCACAGATACAATCTGCTTGTCTTTATGCTTTTCTTGTCACAGACTACATTCAGTACATACACACAATCCCTCCACATTGCTCTAACTGGCCAGTAACTCCAGCATCCACTGTCTTGTTAAAAAAATTAAAAACCACCTTTTTTCCAAAAGTATTTCAAACTTGAAAAAATCCTATGATTTCCACAATATTGCCTTAAAAATTTGATAGTTCCACTGATCACTTCATTACTTATTATGCTCATTAATACTTCTTCTCACAGAAAGATTATGATATAATCCACTAATGACTAGAGAAATGGTTTCTAAACAGACAAGAGAAAACAAACAAAAATAAAGAAATCAAGACTCTGTATGGCATTTGCATTGCAGAGAACATCAGGCATTCAGGATTAGGGAAATGGAGCATGACAACACTTGAAATTAACTAGGAAGCCATCTGTAACAAGTCATCTAAAACTCACAATGGGCAGCCTTCAGACTGAACTCTCACATTCACCCCCTTATCTGAGTGAAAACTGACAGCAAATTTTCCCCTTCTGCTTCTCAGTAATGTTGCCAGCATCAATTTTCAGTGATAAATTCTTCATATCTCACCTTACTTGTCTCCTCCGTGGCGGTATTGGCTGGAGCAGGCGGTATTGTGCCTCCCATGCTTTTCAGCAAAACAGAAAAGACAAAACAAAACAGTAAGATTATCAAAATAGTGGCACATATTTTACTGATACAAATCCTGATAATCTCAGCTTTTTGTTGTAACACAAAACACGATGATCCATTTCAGTGTCAAAGCAGCAAACAGAGTGCACATCCCCCACACATATCTCTGTGCAGTGCAATGCACACTGTTGTACAACTCCTCTGAGACTTGTACTCACTCGCACCACCCTTCACCCACCCACCCTTTCTCACAAGCAAAAGTTGCCTCTTGGCTCCAATAGATTTTCTCCTTTAAATGTAACTTATGTTTCAATCAAAACTAGATATTATTATTATAGATATTATTAAAATTAGATTTTTTTTAACAGTGGTCAAACAACTAAAGAGAACAGCCTAAAATGCCTGCACAATTTAAAACAACCCTGCTGCCTAGAAAAAAAAATTTCTCTTACACATTGCAATATTTCTGCTTTTCCTTTGCCACAGTTAAGGATCAATCTTGGTGGAGACAGCATTCTGTCAATATAGAATAAACTTCCACATGCTATCGACTTTGATTAGCAGCCAGGAATAAGCAGATGCTGAATTCTCCAGCTCTTAGATAGAACATCTAATCATACCTCTGACAGCACACCACAAGGAATAGCATTCCGAGGCACCCCCTGCCCCACATTTCCACCTACTGATGGTTTTCAATAAAAATATTTCCATGGAATCAACAACCAACTCCTTGGAGTCCCACACAACTGGTTAGATGGGATGTAAGGGAGAGGAGGAGGTGGGTAAGGAGGCACTGGAAGGATGAGCAGGAGGAACTGGAAGGATGTAGGACTATCTGCTTTCAGGAATTAGTGCAACAAAGAACTGTATCCTAGGGATGAGAAGTTAGAACTTCTTATGTCAAGCTACTGCAGTTCATTCTCCCCTCCTTCCTCCCTCCTGTCAGCAGCACCTCAGAGTGAGGCCTCGAACTGGCTGAAAACAAACCTGAATGAGGCAGAACAGGAGAGGGATAGGGATGAACTGGGGGAGAAAGGGTAGAAGGCGTTGCAGAAGGAGTTGACAGGTCTTGGCACAGGGCCCTGCAGCAAAAGGCAAGCAAACAGCATAAAACTGCTTCTCATTTACAAGGAAAAACTCAAAAAAACCCCAAACCAACCAACAAAACCCCTACCAGTGACAAACACCAGCATGTTCTGAAGCTATTGCAACAATCTCTGTGTCCCCGGGATGTTGACATTACTTAATCAAAGTTGTACTGCAAGGACTAAACAACTGCAGCCTGAGAAATCATTATCCAGCCAGGAAGAAAACACAGAACATGGACTAACTGTTCCTCCTAAATTTTTGCCCTTGTAGGCTGACAATAGAACACATAATTCTATTAGTCTCTAAAAGCCAAGGACAGGACTACAGAGACCATCTAGTGAAGCCTTGGAACTTTTCTTCTGCATAAAGAAAACTACAAATTACAAAGCATTTTAACAGAGCTAACAGCTAACATCCATGGTATTAGCTGGTTGTAAATCTGAAACCTTAAATCACCTCAAGACTGAAACAACTGAGTCAGTCTCCTCTGTTCTCTTCATTTCCCTCCAAAAAATGTCCAAGTTTGAGAAATGTTTACTAACATACATGCATGTTTTATAATATGCTATTTCATGAACCACCAAGGCTAAGCAGTTTCACTCACAATACATGAAAATATTCTTGCTGCCCTGGCAATTTCTATTTAAACTGCAGTTATAATCCCAAAATAACTCAAAAGCAAGTTACTCTACAATCTCTTAACCCAGTATCTGATAGCAATGATTGAATACACAGCAGGGATATATGCAAAGTTTGCAATGTATTAAACCTCAGCAGTACATGGAAACACAGGGCACTCTTGTAGGGAAAGGCAGGTACTGAGCTGTAGAAAAAGCACAGACACACACAAGACACACAAAGAGTTTAGTGTGTGATGCCAGTAACACCTGGGAGCTGTGCAACAGTGACTGCACATTTCCACTCACCAGGGCCATGAAAAGTGTCACGTTTGTGACTTGCTGGAAGAACTGCAAATGTGACTTCTGCAACCGCTTTTATTACTGACAGCAAAATTATCTTTAGAGAGAAACTGGATCACCATGAATTCAAAAGGGTAAAAACTTATTTGAACAAAAAAAGGCAAAAAGCCTTATTCATCAATTAGGGATTCTGTGGTTTATTTTTATGGCCTGCTATTGTTTCTTTGTTCGATTGCAGGGTTTTGAAACATGTTTCCTTTAATGACTCATCTCATAATAATTCAAGTAAAACATTTGTATTTTTATGCAATTATGAAAAAATGGGCTTGACAAAAGGAATGTCAAAACACTTTCCAAACACAATCACGCATTACTACCCCATGCTTTCTCTACAAAGAGCATCAACATAGAAATTAAATATAACAGCTAGGCAGAATAAGGGTTAGAAAACAACAAGTGAATGAAAACAGGCAAGACCAAAGGTTACTGATGCAAAATTAACAGCTAATAAGAAATAAACATCCCATTCTGGCTCCATGAGTAGTTAGCAAAACTTAAATTAGAATCACTAGGTTTAAGAAAAAATAAATCAAAGCGATTAGCAGAATTTTAGTAAAAAAATTTAATGATGGGTTTTAGTATAATTTAGTCATTATTCTAATCACTCTTAACACTACCTAGGTAAACAAATGTATGTCTTTCAGGCCCTGTAATGCACTTAACACTTCTACTGCACACAGCACTATTATGTACAGGCAGAGGGAACCCCAACTGAATTCCAGACAGTTTTGCATGCTAAGTAATTTGGGTACCACTACCACCACCCAAGTGTATTACTTAGGCAAATATTTAACTTAAATATGTTAAGAAAACCAAAAAACTTGAGAGAGCTGTAGGAGGTTCTGCTCTGAAGTATTTTTTAAGATACAGACATTCAGTGAAGATTTTACATGTAAAAACCATTCCATGGCTCTAAGTGTAATTACTGTATTAATAAGACAAGCACCAGATACAAATTCTAAAAATTAATTTGGAAATTAAAGCCTTTCCCATTAACACAGAGAAAGTCAGATGGTCATCTTTCCATTCCCTAACACCTTCTTAGGCAAAAAAGAAGTCAGTGTTCTTCTTCTCCCTCTTAAAGTAATCTGTCCACACCTTCAGATTTAACAACAGAAGTACTGGAAGAAGCCCAGGGTAAGGCCCCCAAGTATTTTACGCAAGAGCAGAAGGAATAAATCCTGCAGTAGGATGAGACAGACATCAATCTCCTTCCTAGGCAGAGGTATATCTACTGTCAGTACTGCAAAGCCAAGTTCAGTTAAATACCAGTGGTTTTACAACCACAGTACTACTCAGATGCATAAAAAATGTAAGTATCACTGAAAAAATCCACGAAAAAATGCTTCTTTATAGCCATTTTCATTACAGGACATACTGTGAAACGCCAGTGTTTACTTCTCTGTATGTATGTACATATATATACATCTATACACACAAAATCCTGCTGTTTCAGATTAACACAAATTTTCTAAAACAAATCCCAGCTTGTCACTGGACAAAAATCCTTTAAATTCTCTTTACTCAACATGTGCACCTGAAAGCATGTCCCTCATTTCTCAAAGAGTTCTTTAGCACAGCACCCTTAAAAGCCAAGCAGAGGCACCGTAGCTGAACAAACACAGGGGTTCTGTGGGTTCTCTGCCAGCAGCAAAAATCCCAATTCCAGCCTCGTGCTTCGGGGCTCTCAGGGTGGAACCCAAAAAGAATTTCTTTGGGAAGCATCTCTTAGGGCAGGCCCTGCTTACACAAAATGTGCACCGCAAACAGCAGGTACCTGAATGGCTCACGGGGAGCGGAGAATTCGACCACCTTTGAGGCATTAAACTTCCAAGAGCAAAGCACGTTTTGGACAGGAAGGGCAGCTGCCAAGTGTTTTGTGCTTTTGGGTACCAGGATGTAAGTCAACGTCACTCACCTCCCCACAAACTGGGCTCCCTTTTGAGCCAGCCTAGCCAACTCTGCTGCGTAATGCGAGAATTAGCTCCCTAAGTATTACTCTGGGGCTTTCCAGGCTGGAAAGCTGAGCCGCTGAGACGGCCGGGGGGCAGGCTTTTCGCGAGGGGAACAGCCAGAGTTAACGAAGCAAAACAAACCGAGGCGCGAACAAGTCCTTTTAACGCGGCACGGGCAATCCCGGCGGGACGCGGAGGGCGGGAAGGCCGCGGAGCGGGGCCGGCCGCGCGGCGCGCCCGTGCGCCCGCACGCGCCCCGGGACACGCCCCCCTCCCCTCACCGCGTCCCGCGCCGCGACACCCCTCCCCCCTCGCCCCTCACGGCCGCCTCCTCCCGCGGCCCGGGACCGACCTCTCCACCCACTCGCGGAGGAAGGCGAGCTCCGGGGTGTGCAGCAGGCCCGGGTTCTGCTTGCACAGCCGGACGAAGGCCCGCAGCTCACTCAGCTTGCGCGAGTCCATGGCGGCACGGCGGCGGCCCAGGAGCGCTCGTTCCCCCGCCCACCCGTCGCGGAACCTTCCAGCCCGCCTCGCCCGCCAGAGGCCCCGCCCACACCGGGCTGGCCCCGCCCACTAGAAATGGCCCCGCCCAGAAACTCCACGAGTGCGCCCACAAACGTCGCGCGGAGCGTGGAACCTTCCAGTCCGCCCCACCCTTCCCATCCCATCCCGAGGCCCCGGCCCCGCCCACGCAGCTCATTGCGGCAGGCCGCCCCGGCGTGCCGGGGGAAACGTTCTGGAAGCGGCAGCCGTGGCGCCCGCGCATGCGCGGTGCGGCCCCGCCATGGCGCGGCTCCCGCAGCGGGCGCTGGCACTGGCGGCCCGGGGCTGGCGCGGCGCCGCAGGTCAGACACCCCCCTGTCCCGCACCCCGCTCCGCCCCCGCAGCTCACGGCCCCGCTTTCGCTCCTCGGGTCGCGGGGAAGCGGCTCTCCCCGGCGGCGCTGTGGCAGCCCCGGTCAGGGCTGAGTCGCAGGGAGGAACGGGCAGTAACTCGAGTAATAAAGTAGAAAGCTGCTCGCTGCCTTCAGGGTGTTGCTTTATTTGGTGCCCGCTGTGCCGGTCTGGTTGCGAGCTGTCCCGTTTGTCTGCTGCGTATGTGGAGAATAACAGTAGAAACACCAATTTTAAGCTAGACGGCAAAAAAACCTGCATTTTTTCATTTCACCAACGGGTTTCCAGTCAAGCATCACGTAATGAACGCTTCACGTTATGACTATTGGTTGCCATAACGTGAATAATATAATAATAATAGTCTTCAATTAGAGGCTAATCCTGCTGGCTCCCACGGCAAATCCACGGTCTGCGTGTTTTGCTGTGAGCCCCGGAGTCTCAGCTCCTGAAAGGCAGATGTTTTCTTGTGTTATCCTTGCTCATGCTGGTGAAGGGTTAAAAGTATTTGTTCTAAGAATGGCAGCACAAATTGTTTTTTTAGTAGGCATGTGGTAAGTAACATAAAGAGCAACCCCTTTCCAAAACATCAAATAGGTTTTTACCTTCTGACTACCCTCTCCTTCCTACAGGTCTGGATGGTTTGTGTTCAGGCACAAGCACTTCTTCAGCTGCAGAAGGCTGTGACTGAGAACTCTAAATTTTCTGACAATTCATTTTTCATTTTAGATTTTGTCTTATTGTGCCTGTTCCCAGCTCACAAATGCATACTTGTAGTTGTCTTTAAAACTCACCTGCTTTGGCTGTGTGTGGGTTTGGAAGTGGGATTCATAACTGCAGAGTTTGGCCAGTGCTGCTGCCATGGAAGGTCAGTACACAAACAGGGACACTCAGGCGTCCTCCAGACAGGAAAAGAAAATCAAATTCCTATATAAACCTGTGTTATTTGATGGTTTCTTTGCAGCATTATTAGTAAAAAACAGAACTGGAAAAGCCTTGAAAACTGTAATTGTTCCAGGCGAGAGAAATTTTTTGAAGACACAGTAGGGAAGAGACAATATACAGGTGTGGTGCTTGGAGCCCCGTGGTGTTTGGGGGAAGCAAGGAGAGTGCTAGTGCCTTGTGAACACCACTGGTATGAATTGGGATGTGCAAACCAATGGAGCTTCCTGGGTTTTGTTGCTGGATTGTCAGGTTTAGCATATATCTGTTTATTTCTAGCTGTTCCATGAATATTTGATTGTTGTGTGCACATTGTTTCATAAACTGTCTTGATGCACAGCAAATGGAGAAGTTAAGGAGGGATATTTATGTCACATAAGTGAAGGTAATGCTGCTAAGATTCTGATAACTAGACCACAGTTCTGCAGTTTCCTAACTGGGAAGTTTTGGGTTTTGTTTCTGATAACTAGACCACAGTTCTGCAGTTTCCAAACTGGAAAGTTTTGGGTTTTGTTTTTTTTTTTACCTTGACATGGTGCATTTCTTTTCCTCTAGTTTGCAAGTCATGTGCTCTCCGAAGATTTTCCATCCAGCCTGCCCAGCAGAAGAAGATTCCAAGCCGGTATTTGGGCCAGCCCAGCCCCTTCACACACCCACACCTGCTCAAACCAGGTGAGGTTTGTGCCCTGCCTGAGCCAGTCACCGATATTTTCTTGTCTCCACGTTTCTGAGTGTGTTGATTTGCTGCATCATAGAGTTGTCTGTGGTTTCAGGTTTTTATGACTCCCTTCATTAGCCAGTAATTATATTTAGTAGCTAATTTCCTTGTCTGAGATGATACTGATTCCAAAAATAGGTTTCAGTGTGATGGCTTTCATAGCTTTCTTTTTTTCTCATCACGTTCTCAGGGTTGTTTACTTGGGTGCTGCAGACCTTTTCTGACAGTGGCATTTTGTGGACTTGTCCTGCAAATAAATGTGGTTTTTTATTAAGAGGGAGTCTTTTGTGCAAGCTGAACTGTCAGAATGGTTCATATCCCATGTCTTGTGAGTCACAAAACAAAGGTGCAGTTCAACAAGGGTAGATGGGGAGGGACATTGATAAATGGGCACCACTTGTCTAAAGAACGTGCCCTGTTCAGAGGAGTATTCAATATGAGGAGAAGGAGAAAAAGAAGCTTGTGACTATGAAATTAGACAGTGGTGATAGAAGCTGAGGTTGTGCATCTTTTTGAGATTCCTGGAAATGAGCATGTAGGCACAAGATCACCACAATTAAATCTAAAAAACAAACAAACAAAAAATTGCAGTAAAAATATATTCAGGACTATGTCTAGGAAAACATTGTGTTCTGCCACACAAGGGAGAACAGGTGACTGTGTGTGTGTGTATAGATATGTGTGTGTCTATATATAAACACCTGTATTTAATTATAGAATAATTCAGGTCAGAAGGAACCTCACAGTTAACAGGTTTCCCCTGTGCTCAAGGCTGGGCTAACTTCAGCATTGGATCAGGTTGCTTAGGGCACTCATTGCCAGCTCACAATAAGCGAGGCAGGTTGCTTAAAGTGCAGCCAAAGCCCTGGAAGTGAATTCTAGCTATCCAAAGCATTTTTCCATTTAATAAAGTAGAAGTGGTTTCCTTAAAATAATATGACATTGTTTTATTGCAATTATTGTTTTAGAAAGCAAATGCCTTTAATGCAAAGAGAATTTCCAGGCCTCAGAGCTGGAAGCCAGCGGGGATCCCCATGTTTCACCCCACTGCAGCTTCTGAAATTCACTGGACTGTGGCAGTTAAAAAGCTGGTTGGAATGCAATGGAACATAGGAAATCTGCAGTATAACACTGTGGAACTGTGAGGCCAGATTGCATTAAAACAGTTTCTGTGTTCTGAGTAAAATAAATGTGGTTGGTTTGGTTCTTTTTAAAGGATAACACTGTGGAACTGTGAGGCCAGATTGCATTAAAACAGTTTCTGTGTTCCCTGTCATTCATGGAGTGAAATAAATGTGGTGGGTTTTCTGGGTTGGTTTGGTTCTTTTTAAAGACTTACATCTAATAGGTATTGAGGATATCATTGAAAAGGTGTTAAAATTAATGCAAATAGAACTTCCCCCTCCCGCTGCACTCATGCAAGAATACACTTGCAGTATAAGTCAAATGTCAATTTTTGTTCTAGAATTGCCACTGTGTAATACATGAAAGAGGAAGAAAAGATTATAAAAGTGGAAAGTTAACAAACGGTATCAAAATTCAAACTATGTTAAGGTAGGGTATTAGCCAAAGATACTGATTAAGGCTCTTATATTAATTTAGATCATACTTAGGGAGTCTCAAAATTTTAAAAATACATACTTCAGCTGTTGCTGGTTGTCCCTTGAACTTCAGTCCTGTTTTGGTGAGTAACTTGATTGCTGTACTTCATGTCTTTTGGGGCTGGAGCAGTTGAAACAGTACCTTCATCTGAGAGATCATTTGCTTAGTTAGTGTTATTAGAAATACAGTATTTAACTTCAGAAAAATTGGAATTGTTAAATATTGGCAAAAGCTACAAATGCCCTGGAGAAGATCCCTTCCCTTAACAGGAGTCTGAAGGCAGCCTGCAGTCGGTGGTTTGTTTCTGCTTGGAATCTTGTGACTGGTTAGACTCTGCAACCTCTGTGCTTCTGCCTGATCTCCCAGAATCTCTGACACTCAATCTGCCCTTTGTGGTTTAGAAATAGTCACTTTATGAGTTGACTTAGTGTGTAATTGAACAAACATTCTAGCTTTATCTGAGGAAATTAATGCTCAACCTCAGGAGGCAAACTTCTGTTCAATGTCCATGCTGTAAAACCCATCAGTTTTTAGGAGTCAAAGTTCAGTTTGCCTTGCCCCTTCCCCTTTGTTTTTTCAGATATTCTCTGCAAACATTTGGATGTTTGTTTAAATCTGCCAGGTTTTGTGATTTCTACCTTTGCACAGAAATATGTAACACAGCATCCAGTTGGTTAAAACCAATGCCTGTCTTTGCATGATGGAGAAGCAGCCTAAATGAGGATGTGCTGTAGGGATGGAAGCTGAAGAGGAGCAAGGGAAAGGCTTGTGAGGGGTTACAAAGAAGGCATGCACTTTTAAGGCATCAGGGAGCAGGCAAGAATCAGGCATGTGACTAGTAAAATACCCTCAGTGCCTTGAATTTCTCCATCTGATTTGTTTTGTGTTCACAGGAGAAGTAACCCCAGGACTGTCACAGGTGGAATATGCTCTTCGCCGACACAAACTGATGGTGTTGATCCAGAAGGAAGCCCAAGGCTGGGATGGTTTGGACCACACAGTGATTCTGCTGTCCAACCCCACATACTACATGAGCAATGACATCCCCTATATTTTCCACCAAGACACGAATTTCCTGTACCTCTGTGGCTTTCAGGAGCCTGACAGCATCCTGGTGCTACAGAGCATTCCTGGCAAAGCACTGCCATCTCACAAATCCATACTTTTTGTGCCCCGGAGGGATCCAAATCGAGAGCTGTGGGATGGGCCCAGGTCAGGCCCAGATGGGGCAATTGCTCTCACAGGAGTAGATGAAGCTTACACCATTGAGGAGTTCAGGCACTTGGTGGCCAAGCTGAAAGGTAACAAAAAATAGAGAGGGAATGAGATGGGGATGTGGTTTGCAGAGTCTGAATGGTTCAGGTTTGGGAGGTGGTCTGCGACATCAGTTTGAAACTAAAATGAACTTGAGGAGGGACAAAGAGTATGGCTGTGGCAAAGGCAGTTGGAAGTTCATGTTAGCTCTTTGAGGGCCACCAATGGATATGTAGTTTTGAAAATTTCTGACTTTCTTGTGTATCCATGTGAATGCCAGTCTGCATATCTCTGAAATATTAAGGAGCAAGATAAGCAAGACCATGCTCCTGTTTTAGTGATATCTGTTTGCTGACAGAGTCAGAAACAGATGATCTATAGTAAACTTGAACACTTTTTATTCGTAGTGGACTTGGAGAACAATCCACACAGGGAGCTTGTTAGTCCACTCACATTTAGCAAGATGATGACTTGCCCATGAAATACAAACATTGCTGTCCTTTAGAAATACTCTTTTGCATCTCCCATCACCATGTATCCTCAATGCTTATAATCCAGGAGGAACTTAAATGCATTATAAAACAAAGCTGAAGAAGGCTCATGACAATATAAGGGCAAGTGTGACTTTGGAGGGATCACACAACTAGAGGGAGAGAATTCTGGAGTATTAAATACCGTCTTGGAATCAGTTATTTTGTTTCAAAAAAGGATGTCTTGAAAATGAGTAAGTCACAGGGCAAAGGATGATCAAAGAAAGCATGAAATGTGTGTGAGATATGGGCTGAACAAACCTACTCAGCTTGTAAAAGAGAAAACAAAGTATGAGATGTGTATAGTTGGGGAAAGCACAGATGATGACTGATTAATTGCTGGTTTTCCTAATTTAAAAACAAAGAGAACACTGGATTAAATTATCACATAGCATGGTGTGGCACCTCTTGCCTTGTAGATCATTCCTGGAAGTTTGGAATAGAAAAATTTAAATGGAGTCAGAAGTTTGTAATTCTGTGGGGGAGAAGTCCATGAAAAGCAGTAAATCAGCTAAGGGCAATACTCTTTATTGAATGCCCAGTTTCTTAGACACTTTTTGTAAGCACATGCTAATGGTTACTTTCACCAAAGAAGGAGAGCCATGGTGGACATCAACAGTGACTCACCATGGCTTTTCTACTCATTTGCATTTAAAATGTTCCCTTGAGTAGAATGTTGGTGTTAACTGATGTTCTGAATAAATTTCCACTGTGAGTGTATCTGGTGTATCTGTTCTCAGTAAACTCATCTTTGAATGGCTGAAATAAGCAGTTGTTTCCCCAATTGTCCTGAGCTGTTTTTGATAATGATCCTGATTCCCTGCAAAAAGGTGAATTGCTTTCCATGGTCAGTGTGGACAGGCTGAATGGGAGAACGATTCAGAAGGTGCACTATGATGTGATGGCTGCTTGGCTTGCACAAGTGCAGCTTTGACATGTGAACTCTGAATGGATCTGAGCCAGATGCATATGTTCAGTGATGGTTGTAAACCCGATTATTTACCCTGAAGTGGGGATTTGTCCAATCTATATGCTATGAATTGATAATCTTCCAAATTTAGAAGAGATTGCTGTGAAAGTGTCTGTATAGTCTGTCAATGTAGATTCAGAGAATATTATTTTTCTCAAATACAGCAACAGATCTAGTTTTAGGAGTGAGTCAGTTTAGTATGGGGAGGACATTTCTGCATTTATTTTAGTCTATGTCAACTTTGTTTTGTATTCCAGGTGAGTCCAACATGGTTTGGTATGACTTGAGAAAACCGGTGCATGCAGCGCTGCATGCTGACTACATGCAGCCCCTGGCTGAGGTGAAAGCTCGCAGCAAAAACCGCATCCAGGCCGTTCGGCATCTCGTGCAGAACCTGCGGCTGATCAAATCCCCTGCGGAGATTGAGAGGATGAAGATTGCTGGCCGGGTGACAGCAGAGGTAATGGGGTGGTGAGCTCTCCTAATGAACCAGTGCATTCCCTTGATGAGGTGACAGGAGTTGGAAGGAGAGCTTTGGTTACCAATCTGTTACCAAACTCTTCTGTCTCAACCACTGGGCTTGACTTCTGCCACAGGACAAGGGGAAACTGGGAGACTGCTTGGACTACCAGATTCTCTCAATTAGCATAACTCCAGTGAAGAAAAGCCAGCAGCTGTTAGACTGTGTTTAAAAGCAAAGGCTAGCCTTTTCACTGTCCTCCCAGCTTCCTCTCTGCTTTCCAAAATAATTTTATTTCCCATCTATTATTTTTATTTTGAGGAAACAGGATTTTTATGAAGATGTTTCCAATGTAAGTTTCTGCATTGCCCCTTCACCCTCAAATACCTTTTGAACTCATTGGCCACTTTTAAACAAATCTCACAGATAGCCAGGTAGAAAAGAGAGGCACAGGTTGTTCTCCTCTGAAGGAAAAGCTGCATAAGGCAATCCTATTATACCTTGGGGAATCCACAGGTGAGACAACTTCTAAAATGACAAACCATAGGATCAGCCTCAATCATCTAATCCTTTCTTTTTTTCCAAAAATTAGTCAGTCATCCCCTAAATACAGTTTTATACATCTTAACTGGTTCTAGTCTTGACAGCACTTTCACCAAAGAAATTGGTGAAACCCTCTGGTTCTGGGCCAGCTGATTTTGGGCATTCCTCAAGACACAGCAGGTGAAAAAAGAACAGTTCAGACTCCTTTGCTAACTGAAAGTCCCTTCTTTTTCATAGGCTTTCACAGAGACGATGTTTGCCAGTAAATCCCCCGTGGATGAAGCCTTTCTGTATGCAAAGGTGAGCACTTTGTAGCTGGCAGTGAGATAGAAGGGTTGGATGTTGGTTATCCTTCCAGGAAACCAGAAATGCCAGATCTCTTTATCACGTCTCCCACTGTAGCACATTTATTCACCCAACCCTTGTGGTGCCTTGGACATGCAGAGGAGTCAGTGTGAGGAATTCTTCAGCTGTACTTCTTGTACCCTTATTTAAGGAGTGTAGCATTTGTCTAAGTTTCTCTCTGTTGATGTCTTTCTGTACTGTATTGAAATGCAAAGCTTGCTAAACAATTGGAGGTAAAGTTTTCACCTTATTCTGTAATACAGGTCTGTTGTACAAAATTTAAGTAGTTATAGCACCTGTTTGTAAGGCCTGCTTCTCTTGCCTCTAGCCTCTTACTACATCAGATTACCACAGCCATCTTGAAGCAGTTTAGATGCCTCTCAGTTACAAAATAAGGAATAATTGGCATGCACATTTGGTAAGGAACTTTGTAAGAAATTGCAGTGAGATGCCTGTTCAAGAAACATCAGCAGGATTTGACCCTCTGTTCCTACATGGATGGGCCTGTGCTGACACGGCACTGGCAGTCCTGAGTTGAAAAGACTACTTTAATTATAGTGTATTTTACAGGTCAGTTTTTCAGTCCAGACCAGGATTATAAAACCTGTGCTCCATGTAGGCATCCTGGAGTGTTCTGTCCCCTGTGATTTTGGTAACCATAGAACAGACATGCTATTAACATGTTGAGGGTCTTTGTAGATTCTTCATTTCCATGCTTTCATTAGCTTCATCATTCAAGAAGGGTAAAGATCTTGAGGCTTATGGTGATTTTTTCTTCTATCCCCTCAGACATCAAGGTAGTGCATGCTTTTAAACTTTCTTAGTTTAACAGTCATGAGAAATAGATAACTGCTGTAAATATGCTGGTACTTTGCAATTTTAAAAGACAGAAGCAAACCATGACTGTTGTCAGGCTGACACAGAGGATCTTTCAAAATTCACAAAGTTGTATGGCAAATAACAGAATTACTTGAAATAAGAACAAAACTTCACCTGGATATATGGCAATGTAGTGAAGGTTTGAGACAGTATTGAACAGCTTGTACCAGAAAGAGCTTCCTGGATATCCAGTAAAGACTTGAAAAATTCTTGAAAAATTGGATGGTTCTGTATTTTTTTTTTTCTCCAGAGTCCTTGATAAATATTTAAGACTGCTTTAGAGAAGCAAACCATGACTGTTGTCAGGCTGACACAGAGGATCTTTCAAAATTCACAAAGTTGTATGGCAAATAACAGAATTACTTGAAATAAGAACAAAACTTCACCTGGATATATGGCAATGTAGTGAAGGTTTGAGACAGTATTGAACAGCTTGTACCAGAAAGAGCTTCCTGGATATCCAGTAAAGACTTGAAAAATTCTTGAAAAATTGGATGGTTCTGTATTTTTTTTTCTCCAGAGTCCTGAATAAATATTTAAGACTGCTTTAATTTAGTCAACTCACTTTCCAGTTTCACTTTGTATTGTACAAATTAAGAAAACAGTTGTAGGACAAGAATTATTATGGTTCTAGGGCAGTTAATCACCTGAATCAGCACTAATGGTTTCCTCTTCTCTGTATTGTTCCTCCAGTTCGAATTTGAGTGCCGGGCTCGTGGTGCTGACATCTTGGCATACCCCCCTGTTGTTGCTGGTGGCAACAGATCAAACACTTTGCACTATGTGAAGAATAATCAGCTCATCAAGGTAACCCTTGTGCTGTGCAGTAACTTGAAATGCAGTGCTGTGATACAAATATACATTCCCTAGCTGCTGCTTGTTTTGACTGAACAGATTAAAGCACTTAAATACATATTTTTTAAGTGAGCAAGGGCTATATGCCTTGGTTAATTTTACTGTCAATAGCACATTCAACTTGTCTTTCTTTCCTCTCAGTTCTTGCTGCAGTATTTTCTGAACAGTGCGAGGACTTGCAGACAGGGTTGCAGATAATTTAGTGAACATGTTTGCTCTCACAGCAGCTTGCAACACTGGGGGCCTCACAAAATAGGGGAGCCACTGTCACAGGCAGGGCAAAGGCCCCAGAGGGATCTTCTGCTGTCACTTGCATTCCTTGGCCTTGCTTTGCAGTATAAGGGCAAAGTGCATTCCTGCTCTGCTGAAGCTGAAAAGCGTTTTGGTTCCATGTAGCCAAGCAAAGCAGGGAAGGGGAACAAGTAGGGAACAGATCAGCGTTAAATGTCAAGAGGTGGAGAGTAATGTGTTTTGTCTTATTTTGAAGATTCTCATTGAATTGAGCCCTCTCCAGCTTTCCTGACAATAGGTCTTTAGATTCAGATAAGTATTTTCAGGGGCAGTATTCCCTCACTGCTCTGCTCACTATTTACTTTTCAGAGGAACATGTTTTTCCTCTGTCTTAATGCAGAATGAAACTTTCTCACTAGCATTGTCTTTTCTTGAAGCTGGGACGCTAGCAGACCTTGAAATGATCTGCAGAGACAAATGTACAAATAATATGACAGGCTGCTTTTGACAGGAAGAAGCTTCCTTTGTCATTCTGTCATCCAAGGTCAGGCGTGCTGCTGTAACTCCAGTTGCTTCTGTTAAAGTTGTTCAGCTAAATGACTGTCACTTGGTTTTTTTCCAAAACTATTAAGTAGAAGATTAAACCCATAAACTTGACTCTTCCTTTGTGTGCTGCTTCCTACAGATCTTGTTTCTAAATAGGCTAACAAAGTGTCTAATTTGAGAGGTATCTGAATGTTTCATTCAGCCTTTTCCTTAGAGGGCTCTGCTTTAAAGAAAGAGGACAGGCACAGCATAAGGCATTTACTGGACAATCAAACCACAGGCTGAATTCCCTTTGTCAGTAAATTGTTACTTAGCTTGTTTAATTGCTTGGAAGATGGCAGTTGCTGCAATTTCAGATTTGCCTTAAAGAATTCAACCAGCTATCCTGAAAAAGTTTAAAAGTACAATATAAATGGCCTGTCTATTCAGTGGGATAGTGAGGTCTGCTCACTGCTGGTTTATCTGCTGTGTGTCTGTTTGTGTCACTTAACTGTACAGAATGATAGCAGCTAGTACTGGAAGTAGCACTAGCAGTGAAATTTTGCTGCTTTTATCTTTCCCTTAACATCCTGCAGTTATGCCTGGTCGTTCCACATGTCTGCTGGCACAGTCATGGATCTGTGGACTGAATCTCTACATGTAGTGTAAATCTGCAGAGAATTTACTCCAAACTTTTTTAACATCTTACTGCTCTATTTGTTGTTAGCCCCTTCAAGGAGGGAAGGCAAGGCAGCAGTTTTGTTCCTGGCCCTTTGTCGTTCTTCTGTGTGACTTTTTGGAGATGTGTAGTCATTGATATGGAACAGCTTTGCTGAAGTGAATTGGAGATTCACATCTCCAAAAAAATTTTCTTCATCTCTAGATGGATCCAGAAAGATATGTTGAAACAGTCAAGAAAGTCCTAGAAGAGAAAGGGAAGGTTGTACAAGCTATTCACCAGTGCATTTACAGCAGTGATACACTGCCAGATTTTGTGATACAAAGTGATTTTGCTGGCTCCTCATATCCTAGGACAAGGGTAAATTTGTAGTTGTTGGTGATCCCGAGGGAAGCTCAGAAATCCTGTGCTTTTGTTGCAAGCCCCCTCTGTCTCAGTCACTATAGCTGAGAACTTCTAGTGAAAGGAGTCATAGGCATAATTTGCTGGAGTAAGCAATCCGGGTGTGAATAGCACTTGTCTCAGAGAGCAGAATAGTTCAAGGCAAATGCCTTTTCTTTACTCCAAAATCTTCATCTTAAAAGTTCAGACAGTATATAAATATAACAGTCAGAGACTACCTTACAGAGCAACAGTCCAACTGGAATAGCCTATTTATAAACTGTGGTACCTGGGGTATTACTTTGCAAAAGGAATTCACATTTCTGCAGCTGCATTGTGAAAAACAGAAGCATAACCTCCTTTCCTGCTGTCAGACAGAAAAATCAATTAATAGCTGGACAGACCCACAGAGCATTCTTTCCTGTAATTCTGCAGGATGGTGAACTGGTCTTGCTGGATGGTGGATGTGAATTTTCCTGCTATGTGAGTGACATCACACGTACCTGGCCTGTCAATGGAAGGTATGCTGCAGTAAGTTTTTTTGAAGAATTTTGATAAGTTCTTAAATAATTGATGGATTGAGTGTGTGTTTAATCATAGTTTTACCATGTCCCATTCTGTGCTGCTTCAGATTAATCAAATTATATCAAGTAATCGTTCAGCTGTATTCCCCACTGCCTCATTAATTACTGCATGAATATATGTGATTATTGCTATTTTCAGCTATTGCAGCATGCTTAACGTGCAGAGAGGGCTTTTGTACACTCAGCTGTGGCTGACTCCAGTTGTGTGTAAGAAAACAGGAGTTTCAGTTGATGTGTTCATAGCTCTCTCTGCCAGTTGGGAATTTGCTGCTGTGGCCTTTCGTACAAGGAGACAGTTGCTTTGCTTTCTGGTTTTCCCCTGCTCCATCCTTGAACTGAATCTGTACCCAGAATAGGTTCTGGGGACAGAACCTCTTTCTCTTGGAAACAGAGATTTAGTTGTGTAATATTCCTTTACTCAATGGCCTTCAGGTTCACCAAACCCCAAGCAGAACTGTATCAAGCTGTCCTGGATATCCAGAAGTCCTGCTTGAGCCTCTGTTCCCCTGGCATGAGTCTGGAAGATATCTACAGCCTCATGCTCAGCCTTATTGGACAAAAACTGAAAGACTTGGGTGTTCTGGAGAGCAGCATCACTGACAGCCATTTCTTCAAGGTACTTCAATTTTTTTTACTCTAGTTTACCCCTGTTTACTCTAGTTTACTCCTATTAATCCTGATTGTTTTATCCTTGGGTAGTTTTAGGGCTTTAATTTGGGTCAGGAATGTGGTTTCAGGATGTCTCTTCTAATTACTGCTACAGGGTGCTTTAATTCATGTTGCGGGCTGGTCTCAGCACAGGAATGAATTTCTCTGAGACAGGGCTAAACTCCAAGATGTGATTCAACCATTTGGTGCACAATTTGGACTGAAGTAATCCCCAGTCTTATATGCACATAGTGTGAATATTTGTTCCTTGGCTCTTGCTGTTTCACTGTGCAGATCCATTCCCATTGCTCTGCACTACTTGCCAGCACAGAAGCAGCTTTAGAGCACAGTCTGAGAGGAACTATGGGCACATGGGCACTAACACAAGATTCTGGGTCCAGGATGACTGCAGGCAGTTATTTGTACTTTTGTGGTCTGTTTAACATCACATAAATCTGCAGTGCCACCAAAAGGTGCAGCCTATTCTGTCATTCCACCTGCTGCTCCTTCTGCACCATTTTGTGTCAGTAATGGGACTCACAGAGCTACCTGGTGAACGAGACTGGGCAACTGGTCTGCCTTAGAGCTGAACCTGCAGATGAATAGGACTGGTTTCAGTTCGAGAAGTTTATCCGGTCACTCCCACTGCAGAGCCGCACGATTGCTGATGCCAATACCGCAAAGATGGCGGAAGCAGGTGACGGCACTCCGGCTTTTGGCAGCCGGACAGGTTCCTGCCGGGTTTAGCTGTGCGGTGCCGGTGCCATGGCAGCCCCGGCGGACGGAGCGTGTGGTGCCGGGTTCCTCCGGCAGGTGGAAGCACAGCCAGACGGGAGCGGCGCCGGCAGCCCAGTCCCCTGGGAGCGGGGAGCGTGGAGCAGGGAGGAGATCTCGCTGATTCCCGCTTTAGAGGGAGGGAGATGAGGATGGTGTGGGGGGTGGCCGTGCCTTGTAGAGGTGGATTAAAATCATGCTGTATGTGCCGAGTGAAATCGGCACAGCATTCACACTTTCACAGCCCAGAGCGGCTGTGCTCACTGCTGTCTGTTCTGAAGGTCTGCTGATGGGAGTCGTGCAGGGCTGGATGTTTGAGGGATGGGAAGGGTTGGGCAGCAGGGCTCAGCGATTTGAAAATTGACACCACGCTAAGATGGTGATGGGTTTGGGCTGTTCTTTTCAGTGCAGGGGAAAGTCAATCTGCAATGTGCTCATAATTGGCACCTGGTACTGGTGGGTTTTAAGGGCCATCCAGTTCAAGTAAATGGAATGCAGGCCTAGACATGGCAGTAGGACTGCTAGTTTTGTACATAACTATTTTGTCTCTTTTCCCTATCTTTCGTATTGGCGCAAGTTGGGCTGTGTTTAACTGCCTCTGTGGCACTTGTTCTGTGTCCTCTTAGGCTGTTCGAAAATACTGCCCTCATCACGTGGGCCACTACTTGGGCATGGATGTTCATGACACCCCAGATATATCCCGGTCGCTCCCGTTCCAGCCAGGCATGGTGATAACCATCGAACCAGGTAAAAGCAGTCAGCGGTGGACAAAAACATGCAACACTGAGGGCAACAGTATTGCCTTTCAATAATTAGCTGGTCCTGCAGACCAAAGCATTCAGATCCCTTCTGGTGAAGCTGGAAACTGTAGCAGTACTGGAAAGCCTTAAGTTATTCCTCTCCCAAAGTCATTACGGTATTAAAAACCCTATTTCCTTCCCAAACATAGCCAAAGTAACACGTAGTGGGAGTAAACTCAGGAAGCAGAGTAGTGTAGAGCTCAGGCTGTGCAGCATAGGTGAGCTGCAGTGCAGAAATCAGGGTTGATTCACTTGTTCTGTGTTCCTACCACTGAACTTCTACCAGTCACTGCTAGTGTCTCAAGCATTGGAGTCTGCAATTGCAGGGATTCACAACTTAGCTTTGCAAATTAGGCATACTGTGAGGAATCTTTCTTTCTCCTTGTCACTAGATTTGGAGCTGTCAGCTGGAAACTTATATTTAATGCTTGTCTCTTCTCTCTCTCTATTCAGAACATTTTTAAAGTCATCATTGTGAATGTAACACCGAGAGCAAGAAGTGTGAAAAGGCCAGGTGTAGCTATGGAAATTTTTATTAATGTGCTGGTATCTGTAGGCACAGAGGGACACTTTCCTTTCTTTGCCCACCAACAGCCATGAGTGAGAGGAATGAGAGTAACTTGCCATACTAAAAATTCTCAGGATCAAGCACGTTATGTTGCTGAAAGTCCAACCCCACTCTCCTGGTGGTGCAGTAAGGGAAAGGTGGTGTTCTGGAGAGTGTTGTGTGTTTTAATTCCCTTTCTTCTTTCAGGCATTTACATCCCCGAGGATGATGCGAGTGCTCCAGAGAGGTTTCGTGGCATTGGTGTGCGCATTGAGGATGATGTTGTGATAACAGAGGATGCACCTCTTGTCTTGTCTGCTGACTGTCCCAAGGACATCTACCACATTGAGCAGATCTGTGGTCGCAGCTCATGATGCCCCTTCCCTGCCTGTTTCATCCTCCTTGGGAGACACAGCCCCGCAGGGATGCAGATCCTTTAGCTGGCTGTAGTTGTCAAGTGATGGAAGGCATGGACGCTTGATGGCTGTTTCTAAGACTGGGACTGGGCAGTGGAATGCAAAAGGCTTGGGTACTGGGGGATGAAAAAACAAAGTAACCTTTCCTGTGTGCAGTTTTCTTCTGATTTGTGCTGATGTGGAACTGTTGTATGATGTGGGAGTGGGTTCATCCCTCTGCTCTGTGGATGCGTGTGTTCTGGGGCCCTTGGGGGGGTTGCATTTTGTCAGTGCCACCAGATGCATAGGTACAACAGCTAAGACCAAGGCTCCTTTCTTTCCCCCCTTAGCAGCAATTTCACAACAGTCAGATTTTTAAAATGAGGCTTTTATAAATGCTGGTTTTGAATGAGAAAGTGTCAGCTTGAATTTTATAGAACCATGTAAGGAGAGAGTCTGGTAATTAGGGAGGTGGGTTTGGTGGAGAGGTGGTTGTATCTGAAGCCAGTGGAGAATTCTTTTAGTATTTTAAAGATAGGATGTGTTTAGGCCTTGTTCAGGCATATGCAAAATAGGCCTGCAGCAGGGAAAAACAACTTGTCTTTCAGCTTATTCGAGTGCTTGATAATTTCAAAATGTACAAATAGGGCTCAAAAGGTTAGACATTCTTGCTGTCTTCCACATTCCCTTCCTTTTGTCCCAAAGGTCCATTCCTTTTTCCTGCTCTGAATCCCTCATTACCCTAGGAAGCAGGGCCATGTTGATTATGCTGGATTCCACTGGTGAGCTGTTTGTTGTCACCCAGATGTGAGGTGTCCAGCTCTGGGACAGTCACAGCACCTTTCTGGCTTCTGCTTGCTGTGTGCTGTAAGTGCCAGCAATTTCAGCAGTGTGCTTTTGAAGAGTCTGCCCTATGGAGAGTGTCAGGTCTTTACGTGGCTTTTATATGGAATTAATTGGAATTAAAAGTAATTCTTCTTTTCTGAACTCTGAGGGCATGATAAAAGCTGACTTTTGGGTTTTTCCCAAAGTGCTCTGATAGTATTTTTGAAGCAGGTGAAAATGTTACTGGGACTGGATGAGGAGTAAAGAGAGGAGCTTTCTACCTTGAACATCAGCCTACCATCCAGGCCATTGTATGCCATAGTAAATACACCTACTAGAGGCAAGCACAGCATCTGTATATTTACTGAAAATACTTAGACAATCAGCTATTTAACATGTGTGAAAAATTCCTCTCATCAGAGCAGCTCCTGTTATTTACACTTGCTGTTGCACCACCTTACTTCTTTTCTTATGGAAGCTTTCAGTGCTCTTCATCTGTTACTCTAAATTTTCTATTTCCACTATGTCACTACTTCCTAATCCATTTTACTTTCTTATCAACATCACTGCCTCGTCCCCAGTTTGGCCTAATTGCCCAGAATGAATGTAGCCAGAAGTGTGTGAGGGAGGTGGTCAGGGTTCTGGAGTTTGACCTCTGCCTCTGGTGCTGTGTACTCTAGCAAAATCTGCTTTTTTTTCCCTTTTTCCCCTCTTTTTTTTTCTCCCCTGTGTTTCACTTAGTGAAGGCTAAGTGGGCAGGGTCTTGCATCTCTCATTGCATTCAACGTGAGCTGGGTGCATGCGCTGGGGTTTGAATTTTGGCACCTGAAAGGCAGCCAAGGCATGCCATAATTTTATTTTTTAAACATGACCAAAAAATGCTTTTGCAGGGTTTAGTGTATCAAGTTTCACCTATTAAAGGGAATCTGCTAATCTCTGATGGCAGTGCTTGTTAAATACTCCTGTGTTGCAGTGATAGCTACAGCCTAAAATGTTAGAAGGGAGATTTCCTAAGTATGAACACAGACCTGATGAGTACTTTTGACATTGTTGTGATCTCTAATACATTTCCTCCAATTCCACCTGTTAGAGCCATATAAACTGGGCCAAATCTTGGAGATTTTGGAACTATGTAAGCAGCTTAAAATAACATTAATTGAAGAGATACATGTGTGAGCTGATCTGCACATCCACCCACACATCTAACAGAGTTAATAATGGTACTTAATGTAAATAAACCTTTAAAATGCATATACAAATTATTTTTAAAATAAAACAATTTGTAGAAAGTAATTTCTCAGGCCATCGAGTTGCATGCTGTTGAATAAATACACGCACTGCCAAAAACAGCATTATTTTTCAGGAAGATTCATTAATTGTGTGTGACCTGTCTTGGACTTGAAATAATATTGTCAAATGTAGGCACATGCTAATTCCTACTTCTGTCAGGAAAATCCTGCAACTTGTAAACACCAGTAGATCTTAGGAATGCTGCGGGTGAATGTTTCTGTTAGGAAAGAAGTGTTTGTGACTGCTGATTGCAAAGTAATGGCTGCTGACTGTGTCTGATTTAGGCCATGCATATTCTGTAATTCTTCCACTGTGTTCAGCCATTTTTTCAGCATAAACTGCTGCTGGTTTGAATCCCTTGTTCCATGTAAAGGGTGCATTTCACAGAAGGTATTAAATCTGCATCCTATGAACCTCAGTGTTTGAAGGTTTTTTCTCACTTGTTGCAGAGATGAATAATCTGTGACCTGCACACATGCTGCAGTATCCCTTGCAAACAACCAAATCCTTGAACATTTTATACAACCCTCATCAAGAAACCCTAAAGAGTTTGGTTCTCTGGGTGCCGGCATGGCACATACTTGTGGTGTGCCTCCCCTGGCACTGATGCCATCCTGCCAGACTGCTTCTGCCACAGAAGAGATTCCTCACTGCAGCTCTCAGTGGTGGCACAAGTCGACAGCTGCTTGATGAGGGCGTTAGTAGGATCACGGGGAGTGAAAGAGAAATTGAGGTATACACAAGTTCATGTGGGGAGAGATTTGATTTCATGTGGTAACGGTCTTAAGGACATCAGAGTATGAGAAAAAACGAGAGCCAGCCATCCCCATGGAGAAGCTGCTTTGCTTCCAGAGGAACCCTGAGAGGCTTTTGGCTTTCCCACTTCACCTTCTACCAGGGGACTGCTTTGCTTTGCAGAGAACTAGTGAAGTCCTGTTGTTAAATGCAGTCTGAGCAGAAGTACCAATTTGCAGATTTGCTTCTGTCACTGAAGTGGAACGAAATTTGACATTTAACACAATTTGGCATTCTTCCTCTATGTGGAAAAATACAGTATGTCTTTCCTAAAATGGCATTCATTATTTGAGAAGGAGCATGGTGTAGGAAGTAGCAAAGTGAGGTAGCCCAGTAAAGAGAATGGAGATGGAGAGGTTTGGGACTGTACAATGCAATAAGAGAAGAATCAGGAGAAGGTTGTGGTTTAGAGCTGCAGGAATGGGTGCCAAGGGGGGAGAGCAAGGAGAGAACAACGGGACATAAACTGGCTATTCAGTATGGTGTCAGAATGGTGCAATAGCTCCAGAAAACTGGTTATTCTGTTTCATAATCCTGATTGATTTGTCCTACTCAGTAGGGAGGAACAAAAGAGTCAGATTGTATTGATGAACTTGGTCTTAACAGTTAGTTTAATTATTTCTTTTAAAAATCAATAGAATTATCATATGAGAAAGTTTTATGCAGTTTCAGATTATTGATTATGTGTCATATCTTAAGTAATGGGAAGGAAAAAAGTATGTTTCTAGGCAAAATCTTCCATAATGATGGAGGAAGCAAGGCTGAGGTTACATGCTCTTATGCTATCAAATTATTGCTGTGGAAATTGAGTAATTACTCCAAGGAGAATTACTATAAGGTGAAAAGAGTTAGGGTTAAACTTAGAAAAAAATCTGTATGAGAAAAATTACCAAAAAAATTTTAATTGTGATATTTAATACATTATGTAATTGGATAGCAAAACACTGCACTGACATAATCATCCTTTGGACACTGACACAGTGCTGGCTCTAGGACTGGGTCTATAAAATTCACTGTATTTAAGAGATATAACAATAAATTACATTTTAAAGCAGTATTTATAATTGAAACAGAGAGTGAGGCACCGTGAGCTCAATGACACTAAATTTCAGCTCCTTACTCCTTCTCAGTTGTCCTGCTGCCTTAACTGCCTGGGAGATATAACAATAAATTACATTTTAAAGCAGTATTTATAATTGAAACAGTGAGGCACCATGGGCCCAATGACACTAAATTTCAGCTCCTTACTTCTTCTCAGTTGTCTTGCTGCCTTAACTGCCTGTCAGCTTTGAGCCTTCTTCCCTAGCAGCAAGTAGAGCCATGAACCCCTATCTTCCTGGGACACCTTATGCCTCAGCCTACCTGGTTGTTTCTCTGAAGCACCACCCAATATTTGGCTAACCAAAACCAGGCTGTTCAGATGGCCAGAAAGGAACAAGGAAGAATTTCCAGCTCCTCCATGTGTGTGTTACCTTCGCTTGCTGACTCATATCACGTATGCCATTTTAACAGCCATGACAGAGTTATCCATTAACAATGGCAAAGGGGAAAAAAATCCTGTCTGGGTAAGTCTAACAATGAGATTTTGAACAAAGAAAAAGTTAACAAGCAAGCTGCTTCTAGACCCAGAAGTGAGAATGTCTACTCTAGGCTTCAATGTATTCCTTCCACAGGATGCTGGGGAAACAGGTAGCACTGCAGGAGCAATGTGCAGTTTTGCTTGGGAGCTTTTTGCAGATTCTGGTCTCAGACATGCTGGGGGGGAGCAGAACTGGCAGTGGTTAAAGCTCTGTATTGGGTTTTTTCCTCCCAAGACCATAAAGAGGCTGTGGCTTTTTAAAGGAATCTCAGTTTCTCATAATTTAGGCAGAAATATCATGGCAGCACAGGCTGAGAACTCTCAGCCTGTGGTTCAACTAGGAGTTGTTGGCATTCCAGTGAAAATTTTTAGAAATGCAGTTCTTTCCAGGGAAATAGCTCACTGGAATCTTTTTTTTTTTGTGAGTAAACTAGGCCAATATGAACAATATTTTGTGAGAGGGAAAGAGGCTCAGCTTCTTTTTCTTCCCAGTATAGCTAGGCTTCTGTCTCTATGTGCCTTTAGGATATTAATGCAAAATAGGATCAGCCATTGATCCAAGTTCAGATTATATGATCTGACTCTTGTACCAGGAAATAGTTAGCAGAAGTCAGGTCAACTCTTATCATGTGAATATTTTACTCAGGTAGTGCTTTAAGCTGGGGGATAATATGCTTTGCTCTTTCAGTCTAATGTGCACAGAGAGTGTATCATACAACATCTGTTTTGCCTATGGGAGCTACAACCAGGGCCTCTGTAATTAATAGCATTACATCTCTGCCATGAGCACCCAGCAAATTATTAGAGTCATTCAGAGAAAGCACAGCTGCTAATGGCACAGCAGGGGGTTGGGTTTGAGCTTTTTCTACAAGTCTTGTTCCAGTCTACAAAATCTGTGGTTCCTGGCACCACCTATGAACATCCTTCCTTACCACCTCTTGGCAGAATGACCATTTCTATTGGGTGGCCTCTGTGAAGTTTGTGGTGGCATTTCCGTGCTGTTGTCCTAATACGTCATCAGGATCTGCTTAACAATTTTAACATTGTTTTTTGGATGGACAAGGTTTGGTATGGAATCCACAGTTCTGCTGTGGAGCCGGGTCTGGCTGGCTCCTTTCAAGCTGTGCCCTTGCTCCATCAGCCCAGTTGCTCATGTCTCCCTGTCCTCAGCAGGACAGAGAGGCATGTCCCTACTGACAGCTCAGGAATGTCCTCACATCCCCATGCACCTGCTCCTGTCACAGAGGCTTTAATCTCCAAATGTCCTTCTAACTCTTCCCCCTGTGCATTTGCAGAGGTACCAGCCTGGAGGCAGAAGCTGCAGCCTATGGTGTGCTTGTTGCACTGACCAATTGTCAGAGTCCATATGGTGCCACTGACGCTCCTGTGATGCATTGCAGTATCTGGTATGTATATTGCTTCCTAATTTATGCTTTATCCTCTTCTTTTTTCCAGAAGATGAGCTGCTTAACAGCTACATGGGTGTTACTGTGGTGACTGTAACCAAGCAAAACCATGCAGTTTGTGCTGAGATAGTTCTACATTTGTGGACTTGGAGATGATTAAGAAATGTTTAAGGGCTTGTTGTGTTTTTTTGTCTTCCCTGCAGAACAGACAGAGGTTTCTCATTAATTTTCACACCATGAAGTAGAAAGGTATCATTCATCTTCAAATATGCAAGTGTATTAATATCTATACACAAACATCACACATTAGGCAAACAAATGTTGTGACTTCTAGCTAGTTAGAGATTTAAGAGATGTTTTCTCAAACCGTAATTAAGATTGTTTAAATATTTGACTCTTCATTTCTTTGTGCTTTGTTTGAATTTCTTCTTCTTTCTAGAAGTTCCAAGGTTTATAATTCTCCATGTATGAATAAAGGCATCATCTCTAATGTATCTTACTGTAAGTTACTGCTGTATAACCTTACCTTTGCTTCCATCTTCAGGAATTTTTTTCACTTTTATAATATAATTTCCCTGCAGTATAAGGCTTTTATGGGAGACAGCATTCTGTGATTCTCACCTGAGGAGTGCCTTTGCAAAAAAAGGTGAGAATGTGCAATCTGAAAGATGTGATTATTACTCTTGCAGCTTAAAACTGTAAACTGTGAGTTTTGAACTCAAATGCACCATTCTAACTTAGGTTTTTAGGGATATAAAATTGAAAAAGTATAGCAATTAATGGAACTTAGGATTGTAGTACAAACTTAAATTCCTAATAAACTGATAACTATAAATTAATCTCAGCAATTAGACAAAAAAGCTATTTTCCTCTAGTGTGCAACTCTTTAAAATTTTACTAAACTTTACTAATAAATTGGGAGACTGATAACCTGTTTCTCCAAGCTCATTTGAGACAAGAATTGCACCAAATGCCACATTTCTGAAGGACTCAATGTTTAAATTATTCATAAGCTAATAGAAGACTGAGTTGAAATCCTCCACAACATTGCCTATATTCTGTTAATACCCTGAATGAAAGAGTAGGAGGGAGATCTTTCATCAAGTACTTCGAGCACCTTTCTATTACAGCCATTGCATTTCACCTCCTCAGTTTAGTGCTGAGCCTGGTAGTTCATCTGTGACAGCAACAGGTCCCTCAGTGAGGCATCAAGCCTTGGTCAGAAGGCTCATGGAGGGAGAAGGATAAGGTTGAGAATGGCTGCTTTCAGTCATGTGCTTCTGCTGTGAACCACAACAGGTCCCTCAGTGAGGCATCAAGCCTTGGTCAGAAGGCTCATGGAGGGAGAAGGATAAGGTTGAGAACTTCTTTCAGTCATCTGCTTCTGCTGTGAACCATCCCATCATCAAAAATTTATGCACTTATTTCCCCCACCCCTATAATGCCTGAACAGGTAGTATAGGGAAGATAAGGAGCAGCTTTATATGTTTAATGAACCTGCTCTGGGTTCAGTGTAGCCTTGACAGTGGAACTGTGACTGTACTTCTGTGAAAATGTCTACAACTGTGAAATTCATTCACATTTCTGAGTCCACAGAGTTGCACAACAGGGCCATTCACAGTTTAGCAAGAAGAACAAAGAACCAGAGAGGAAAGAAAGAAAATGAGCAGTGAAGAGACATGTGTTGCATGATTCTCTCCTCTGGTAGAAAATATCTTGGATGTGTACAAACACGAAAAAGAAAATCAAGTCTTGTGATAAATAGTGCCATCTCCTTTTTTTTTTCCCCCTTATGTACTTAACATAATTTTGGTGTGTTTAAAAAATTAAGTGTAATGATACAAAAGGGGCTGCAAAGTGACTCCTCTGGAACTGGATCCATACTACACTGGGATCTGCCCTGCCTGCCCCTCTTTTTGCCATCATGTTTGTTCCCTTAAAATAAGCAACTGTACAAGACACAAGCATTGTCCAGACATCATCTAAGTATTCCCTTTATTCCCTGAATCATCTGGCTTTGGTCACAGACTACTCATGCCAACACAAAGTGAAATAAAACTCCAAACCTGAAGAGTAAGTAGAAAGGAGAGAACCAAGTAATCCTGTGAATTGATGTTGCCTTTTGGGTGACATTCTGCATTCAGGATGTGGTGTTTCAGGCAAGGCCCAACCTTGTCCATGTTCTGTTACTTTTGATCACTTCAACCACCTCAATGGCAAAGGCCTTGCCTTAAAATCCTCATTTTTTCTTGCTATTGCTTTACATTTGAAATCTAACAGGCACAATACAAACTTTGTGTACCTCCAACTTTTCCCCATGCCACTTGGTATACTTGCATTGATCTGGCTACAGTAGTAGATTCAACAGATAAGAGATATATATGTGGCAGAGATGTTTTCATCCTGTCACCTGGTATTTTCAGAACATTTCTATTGGAAAGCTTGCTCTAGATTGTATACTGGAAGAGATGAATGCCACTGAATGTAGTTAAAAGGAGGGATGACCTTTTAAAGGACCCGTAACCGGAAATGCCCTGGAAAAATTTATGGGGAAGGTCTGATGTGGGCATCTTGTCCCAACCCCAAGCACTAACCAAGAGGATGTCTCTGTGAAATATTATTCCACACCTGAAGGAGAAGGGTTGTGAGCCTATGTACACACACCATGTGCTTTTCTGCACACTTCCCTTTTCAATTCAAACAGGAGGAAGAAGATACACACTTACATTCCTGTCTCCAGTAATTAATTGAAGAGAAGTTCCTAAATCACAGAGCAATTTCAACCTGAGCACTCAGTGATGGATAATTCCTATTGCTTGTTTGGAATTATTACTTTCTCTATCTTCTCAAGCCAGTCATGTCATTATTGTGTTCTCTTTTCAGGCTCTTCCAGTCAATCTCTTGTAACCTGCTTGCACACAAATCATTATTTCATTTTATCTGAAGGTGGCTGGACTGATGATAATATTTAATCCATTTCAGGAAGTTTTAGAGGTCATCAGCATCAAGGAAAAACAATTTCCCTTAGCTTCTTTACTAAGTGTGTTATTTTTTCAATAAAGTATTCTTTTACCACAAAATAGAAGCATTATTGAAATTTATACTTGTTGCAGATATCATATCCTCTTCCACTAACTTTGAAATAGTTACATAAACTAGAAGATTAAAAACATTTTTTATTATAAAAATCTGGGCAAGGAAGAAGTAGATTCTTTATTTCTAGATTTTTTTATGCAATAAACACATTTTTTTAAAGAGTAACATTTTAGGCAGAAGATAAGTGATTAGGAAAATTTAACAATATGAATTGCAATTAATTTTGTAGCTGTTTAATATATAATGATTTAAAAGCATCCTTTTCACTGCTCCTAGTGTAAAATCTCCCAAGTAAAGAGCTGAGGTTAGACTAGTCTTGAACTGGCATGTTCCAGTGGAAGTGTGATTTCTGTACAGGCTGCTAGTACGTATCATACCCTCAGCTGGTCTCCATAAAAAGGCCAGCTGAAGTATTGCTGAGCCTGTGGAAACAGGAACAAGTGTTTCCAGTGTTATCCCAGCAATGTTTTAGTTGCTAGTAAAGGACTTTTGCTCCCATGAATTCCAGTCTTGATGGAAGTGACTGATGTTCTCTGTCATACTCCAATGAGTATTTGAAACATTAAGAATTAATGATGCATTCAAATAATGGAAAAAATTTCTTCCAGCTGATCTGGCTGCCCCTTTACTGGAAGGATCATTCTCCATGTGAGGGTGGCTGTGACTGTGCTGGTAGGGTGCAATGGGCAACAGGCTCCCTATTTTGCATGTGGGGCAGAAGGAAATGTCCATTCTGTGAGAATGCAAGGTCCTTCTTGCATGTCTCTATGAATGTAGTATTGCTAATGGCAGAAGCCACAATTCCCTTTCTAATTAAAATGCTCAATGTTACAATAAAAAGATGCTTTCTTCATTTATTCTGCAATTTTAGTTAAAATGAACTAGTACAATGGGTTTAGCCTAAAGCATGCAGTGATTATCGAGAAACACTTCATCCATATGTTATATGTTTTCTTGGGGAAAAAAGGAAAATTTGACAGCTTTCCATCTGTTTTCTGTGCTTCACAGTAAATTAAAAAGTAATAATAAAAAAGAATATTAAAAATTTGTTGCCTTTTTATATACTCTTTCCCTGACCATTCAGAAGTTGAAATGTCCCCCATGTAAATTCAAAGCCAGCACACAGATATGTACTCTGCTTTGCACACCTACTCTTTTCCATGAAATATGAATAAAGCATGCAAAATACTGCCACAATCATCTGTTAAAAAATAGTATTGCTCACAGCCATTCTATAGAAGTCCTTCAGATGTGTGAGCAGTCTACTGTATAGCCACAGAGTTTAGAGGATAGAATGACATTAAAACTACTCATGTTCAGGTTCCCTGAATTTAAGTTGAGAGGCAGTTTTTATCAGGTGGGACAGAGGACTCACTTCCATCTCAGAGAAACGTATCTTTGAAAATTACATGCATACCTTGGTGGCATATGCCTGGGAATCATGAAGAGAGACCAAAAAAATTAACTTTGCAAATTTGTACGCATGTATGATTTCTTATCCTGGAAATAATTTGATGTTTTTTTCATATACTTTTGAATTTGCAGAGAGATGGTTTCTATGGAGTTCCCTGGTGTAAGTTACATTAGCATTTTATAGGCTGCCCATGTAAACTCTTGAGTTTCATGGCTCTCATTATTAGTTTTTAATATAGCACAGTTCATACTGGCTCTTACTGCTGTCTAATTTTGGTTGGGTTTTTTTGGTGGCTCCTCAGCTGCAAGGAATGTGGTCGACCCTTTTTTGAAACTTTTCTTGTCTGTGTAAACCTGCTATTGGTGTCCTTTTTCTTCCTTGCCTATTGTAACGCTCAAAGAACTTAAATTGCTTGTATTTGTCATGAAGGTCAATTATTCTAGATAGCAAACCCAGATCTCATATTACAGATGGAAACTCAGAATTTTTAGATGACAAATGGAAGTCTCTTCTACCTTTGTACCATTATTTTTTATTTTGGTTTTTCCACAGATCTAGAAATCCACAGTTGAATTGTCTAAATAAATTATTTTAGTAAATAGTGCTTCTTGTTCAAAGAACACATGCAAATAATTCCCAGCCAAATGTTAGTAATTGACTTCTAAGTTAATGTGCTTTTTGAAGCGATCCCAGTATCACTCTTCTCTTTTGGGCATCAGAAATTGTTTAAAGCAACATGTGGTTTCTCACCTTTCTGTAAGAAAAAGGCAATTTCTACATAGGGTGAAGAAAAATGTAATTTAAATAAAAGTGTGTTTTATTTTGGATACTAATGTTTATAGCATCAGCCCTCCTGAACAGAGAGAAAACATTTTCTATTTAAAAAGACCTTCTTAATGGTTATTCTTGTTACATTTCTATAGACAATTCAGATAGCTTTATAAGATACTGAAAGGAGCAAAGCTTATGATTTCACAAGTCTTATGAGGAAAGGATGTTCTGTCTTGTGCATTAATTTGTTTCAGCAGAATTCCTGGGAATCTGTCCAGCTATATGTAGTAAATGTTTCACATACCAATAAAGTGATTCCTCAGCAATTCAACCACTCAGCACAAATGAGGCTTAATTTATGATGGATATCTGCACCTGTTAAACAGTGAAATAGGCTCCTGACCTAAGTGATTCTTTCATGCTGTTATTTCTCTATTTTTTTTAAAGATCATATCTACCTAGATTCACCCCAAGACACTTTTAATGATCATGATTTCAAAAACATATCCACATTTTGAAATTTCATATTGAAGAAGGAATATATGTGATTTTGAGCTAAAATCATGCGTATATATGAAGGGTTTAGATCAAAACCATTAAAGGTAGGCATAAAACGTGCCTATTACTGAATTAAGCACTTGTTTTGTATATCTAATGATAAAATCAATATGAGGCTCTGTCAGAGGACAGCTCCATTAGCCTCCATCTTGCTAGCATTCAATCAAAAGATTGAATTTGCAAACTTCAAGGGGGAGAAATGTTTCTCCATTTTTTGACAATCCATATTACACTAATTCAGACAGCTTTTACACAGAGCTGCACCAGTTTACTCAAGCATTGCTTTCAATATAATTTCATTAAATCAATGCAAAAGGTTGTGTTGACCTTTTAAGTATATATTTAAATCAGATCAGTGGAGCTTAAATCGATTGGGAACTGATTTTAGACAACTCTTAAGGCAAATAAGTGTGTCCACATGGGGCTCCTCAGCTGTTCAACGAATTGATGTGAAATCCAATTTAAATTAAGTCACTGCAAACAAACCACTGTTGTGTTGTAGGTGAGTCCCAAATGTGCCCTCCAAGTTCTTCGAGAACTTTCCTTCTAACTTGAACAGAGAGCCTAAGGGAGATACAGTTAATGCAGTGAAAGCTGATCATCCCTGTCAGGAAAGCTGTAAAAAGCTTCCAAACAAACATCCAGGTTCAGCCAGAAGCTGTGTTTGTAAATCTGTTCCCTATTGTTTTTTACTCTTTTCTCTTGGCAGCTGTGACTGTAGTGAACAAGGCAGAAATGCCACCACTCACAGATTCTGGCAGGAGGAAGCCTCCTCCACATCTCACAGGTTTCAAAGATCCAAAGTGAGTTTAAAGGAAATCCCTTCTAGTTCATGATTGCTAGGGATTGGGATACCCAAGGTTTTCAACCTTTAGTTTGCCTTTGGTGTTTTCATAGTATAGATTATTCCACTCTCCTAAAACATCACTGAAGGTCTTTACTGAACTGCAGAGAGGCCCCTTGATCTTCACAGCCCTTAAGTCTACTGGGGAATTTCAAAGGTTTTGTTCCAAGAGCAAAGACATGGGAGATGCAAAATGAATTTCACTCCATATTGATTGGTAATGCAAATCAGATGGAATAAAATGGGTATTTGTAGAAGGGAAAGATTACCTGATAATTTCTACCTTTCAACAAACCTGCAACCTGGGTTTTAATGACTGAGTTTAAAAACACCAACCACCATAGAATCATACAGTAAAATGGGCTGTGAGAGAAAACGGGTGAAAGCAGTAAATAGGAGGAAATACTACAGTAAATTGAGGGAAAAGTGGTTTAGTATAAGCAACTACCTGAATTATTAATCCAATAACATGGGAATGCAAGTTGCACTCCTGAAATTCTGGCAGCTATTGGTTCCTCAACCTCTCCCACCCACTCTTATCCAGATAAATTATCATCTGCTCCATTACTTTTCCAGGCCTAGAACTGAGGAAAGTAAGTGAACATTTTTCCTTATATTCTCCAAAATGTTTTGATTATTTGACAGATTTGCTGTTTGAAAGAAGAGTTTTAAGGGCTCTTCTTCAGTTTCACACCCTGTTCTAACAGAAAGTTGCTGTTTGATGGGCATTTTGGAGCTCTCTTTGCCAGTCCAAACCCCAGCAGGAGAGAAGTAAATGCAAAGGTATGTTCTTGTATGAACAAAGGGAGGTAAGGGAATGGACCTTTGTTTTGTCTCCTCCCTGGATTCAAAAGGGTCTGGTGGTGCCTGCTAATGGGTGTGTGGGGTACTGTTAGATTTCTGGCCTCTTTCCAGCTTTCCTAGTTCCTCAAAATTACTTACAATATTCCCATTCAAACTTGTGCAATTGATTATCTTTAATGGTTACAAACTCACAAAAGGTTACAGGATGTGAGTGAACTTGAACATAAGGATCTTCCCTGATAAATTCATGAGTATTTCTGTATATTCAGGTAAAGGAATTAACTCTGTGGTAATAAGTGGAGTAAACTCAGAACTTTCTGTGTCTTGCTGAAACCTCCCCAAGCTGTTGCATCTTGTTCTATTCTTTTATTTTATTTTTTAAAGTCTTGTGGACTGCAGGTTAGTGGGAGTGGGTTCCTAATGCTAGATGTGGCTCTTTCCTCTTTCTCGTAGCACAGGTCAGTGAATCCTTAAACTGGGTTGAAAAATAAAATTTATGAATGTGGTGAGCAGAAGAGGAAAGAAAAAAAACACAAAACCCCCACCATGACTGGAGGGGAGAGAAGAAGGGATTATGTCACTTTGCAGTGATAAATTACTAAAAACAAAAACTACCAAAAGTAAAAATTACCAAAGCAGTAGGCTCTGCACTTACACTTGCTTCTCTGCTTGCTTCTATTTTCTGCATTTCCTGCAGCTGTCAGAATTGGGGAGCTCCAGTGTTCTGATCAGTGAAAGCTTGCTGCCTCAAATGGCCCTTCTTTCAACTGATGTTCTGGAGATGCAGTTGTGCTGAGTCGGAAATTAAAAGAAGGAGTGTTTAACACAGCAAGATACATTCAAGGTATGTTCAGTATAGAACTGGCAGAGAAACCATCTCTTGTGGGATTTGCTTGTGGGACCTAGATGCTGTAATGAACTTTCAAGTGAAGTCCAGAGCAAGGCTAACATCAGTGTATTGTCTTTATCTAGGCATCCATAACGGAAAGTGATTAAATGCCAGAAACATTTTCAATCCTGCCTTCTGAGGACTATCTGAGTCAGGTACCACAACTTTTTGTTACTTCTGGTATGGGAGGCAGAGGATTGATGGCTCCCTCACTCTTGGCTTCTTTTGTAATATCCGTGTAGTTTTTGTACTAGAAATTGCCTTGTCTTTGGGCCACCTATTTTTTCCCATTCCTTTATGTCTTTCTAAGAAGAAATTATATAAAATTAGTATTTTTTTTTTGCCCTGAATTCACATCTGAACTCACTTCAACATGTCCCCTGCCTAAAACCAAACAAAACCAACAGTAACAACAAAACCCACAAAAAAAAAGTGACAGAAAAACTTGAATCTTCATAGTTTTCAACTGTCAAATGGTGCCTTTGCCATGACTACCAGGGACTTCACCAAGCTGCTTTTACTGACAGCAGTATCTTTCCTATTGTGACAAAGAAGGATGGCAAAGGCTAATGAATTGTGTCTTACTGAGCAGGGCCTGCAGTTAGGAACTTGATTCCATTAAGAGATCTTTGGAGGAATTTTGGGATACTATATTTATTGGGGAAATAACAAAGAATATAGGAAGACAAATGCAAAGCTACAGATCAATGGTTGACACCTTCTTTTCAAAAATAATCAAAATCTTTGACTCAGTGGAGGTAGCTTCCAGACCTTTCTCTTTTTAATTTTTTTTAGGTTGATTTTAGTGCTTGTTCCCTCTGTATGACTCTCTCCCCACGTTCAAGACTGTCAGGGAAAAGCTGTAGATAAGAATATGTGTAAACAGTGTTTTAGTGTCTCCCACACAGCAGTCTGGAACTGCCTCCCCTCATGTTTCTGAAGGTTCATGGATTTCCCAAATCAGTAGGAGTTTATTGATTTATATGCAGGCAAGCTTGTGTTACTACTTTGGTTACTCTTGTGCTTTTTCCTGGCTACTGCTAATTAGCCTGGCAGATCTTCCAGTGTTGCTTACATGCAGTAGTAAATGAATGTAACTTGTATTGAGTTATCATAACATTCTCCTTTTTTTTTTTTTGGATACTTCTTAAAAGGATAAAAGCCACTTTGCCACTTTGAAAACTCTTATCTGAGAAATGAAAGAGATCCAGATTGTGACCTGATACTCAGATGGTGCAGTCTCCTGCACTTGGACTATCCCACAACCTCTTGTCACCTCATGCAGTTCTTCTGGGATATTCAGGTCACTCCCTTGCTGCTGCTTTCCTGTTAGTTACCCTCTGAAAGGCTTGTCCTCTCTCTCAATTACAATCCTACCGTGGTAAATAGGTATGATTCGTGCTGACAAAATTGAAACAGTAATCAATATTGATCCAGTAATTAATATTTGGAAATAATAAAACAGTTAAAGGTGTAATGCCAAGAAAGAAAGGGAGAGGAGGGGTTCCCCCCCCCTCACCTTCTCCTGCAGATGTTCAGAACAGGAAGAAGCAAGAGATAACTATTTCTAAATTTAGTTGGAAGAGAGGAGAATTTGGTTGGACACCAGGAAAATGTTAATTATATGAGGTTTATTGCTTTAATGTTAGAACATAATATTATCTTATACTATACCAGCTTGGTGTGCATGTGTAATTAATCCAAAAGGTGAACTACAGGACACCGAGGAAGAGGAGAGGCCTTCCTCAAAGATGACCCCCAAAGAGTGGCACAACCCCCTAAAAGAATGGTGGAGCATGTGTGGTAAAGGTGATGATGAGGGCAGTGATACAAGTGTGACAAATCGAATATGGGAGGAGAGGGTAATGACATACAGCATAAAAAGGGAATTTTAGCTTGACAAGCTTGTACGTGAGGTGATGGGGTCAAGCCCTGCACTCCGTACCCTGTGTGGTTATTTTTTGCTTATGCATTATTATCAGAACCAAATGATTCCTTATTTTAACCAAATGATATTGTCAATATTTCAAGTGTATTCAATTTTATATATATATTGAGCTACTTAATTAAAATTGCTGTTACATTTAATTTCATTTGTTTTTTTTTTTTTTTTTTTAATTGGATAATTAGGTACTACCATGTCTCTGACATCTCATTGGGATCCCAGATCAGGTTAAAGGTTTTCTTTCTTCCATCTTCCAAGCTCTCACGCTTCCCTGTGTATACAGATGATTTGGTTTTTGGTGGGGTTTTTTTAAAATTATTTTTCTTTTTTGGGGTGTTTTTTGGGATTTTTTTGGGGTTTTTTTTGTTTGTTTGTTTGTTTTTCTCAGTTGCTGTAGGCAGTCTCACCCTCTGCTTCTTCAGCCTTGTGAGTAACAGCGGTGCCCAGGCTCCAGCTGCCCTTGGGCCCTCGTGCTGCCTCCCCAGGCTGCAGGCGGCGTGGAGAGCCCTGGCTCCCCCGGGCCCTCCGTGCAGCTGGGAGCCTGGCTGCCTGTGGGACGTGTCCTTTCCTCCGAGCAGAAGCCGGGATGCTGCTTTCTCTCGGGAGGTGGCAGCACAGCCAGACGCGATCAGCGTCTGCAGTTTGACGCCCGGAACTGCAAAGCGGTGGCAGGGAGGTGGGGTTGATGTTGGTAGAGCTCCTTAGCTGGGAGCTAGGATTAGGATGGGGAGCACAGGGGTGCTCATGCATAGCAGGGATAGCTTGAAGCCCTCTCTCGAGGCGGAATGGAATCAGCCCAGCATCCTCACGGTGACATAGTGGGATCCCTCTGTCCTGACCGTGCTCCTCTGTATCGGCTGCAGCCGATGGTTAGGTGTGGTGTGGGGCTTGAGATGCCCGCTGTGGGGACAGTGTCATTTGCTGAGCCTGCAGGCACAGCCCCAGCTGCTTGTTTATCCCTGTGTGGGGAAAGGCTCTGCAGGAGTTTGGGCAGAGTCAGTAGGTATTGTGGGTTTTGCAAGCACCCACTTTCCTGCAGGCTGCCACAATGGTTTTGTGTTATTTTAGCTATCAAGCAGTTTAAGGTAAAATGCCAAGAGAAAGGAAGAGCAACAATCACCATCCCATTAAATGCTACAACCTGCTGCTCTCTCAGAACCTCATATGTTCTTTTTAGCCGGTTTGGGGGCTCCCATTCTCTCATGAGGTTTTAATAATGGATTATAAAGATGGGGTACTATATGGGGTTTAATGTGATCATCATCTGGAAAACATACACAGACGTGGGGTGTTTGGGTTTCCACAGAAAGCAAGCACAGTTTGGTCCAAAAATCTGTGGGATATATTGCTTAATGTACCCCTATGGCTCTGTTCTCTGAATTCAATTTCCCTATGCCAAGCACACTGAATCAACTGGAGATGCTACAGAGCTTGTACAGAGCTTTGTTGGGGCCTGTTTGCCTGCTTCTTGAACTTTGAGAAAGTTTTGTGGCAACACGGAATAACCATAGATTCAGTACTGCCCCAACAGTAATTTGTGAATGCTGTCTGTGGGCATCCAAAAGCAAACAAATCCCAGCTTAGGCAACTCAAACAATTTCACTAGCATCAGCAACTGGAGGGCAGCCAGCCAGTCAGCCCTACAGCTCCTTAAAAAGTAACAAAGTGCACCTGAGTTTTGCTCCTTGGCTGGCAACCACTGACTGGCAAATGGTCCCATATACTAGGTAATTCCTGCTGGATGCTGCTTAGGGCACCATTGAAACCATACCTTAAGCAGGCAGTACTGAGAGTGTGAAGCAGAGAAATGCAAGAGAAAACCTGAGGTTTGTAAGCACTTTGAAAAGGGCCACCTCCCTTTGTTTCCCCCTCTTTGCTCCTGGCAGTCTTGGAAGGCCACATGACACTCACCCCAAAGTGTTTGAAAGTGCTGCAATTCTCTTTCAGACCAGTTCTTTTCCTAAGTGACCCAAGTGCCCCAGAAAGATCCTGTTACATTGGAGGACTAGTCATGATAACTGCTCATCTTCCCTGGGGCTGGGAAACAGAATGCAAACAGCTCAGGCAGGGGGGACTAAGCAAATCCATCTTTCCTGTCTGCATTTTCCTTCTAACTCAGTTCTGGGGGATCCTCCCACTGCCATGTGGATCCCTCTGTCCTGCAGGAACAAGTTGTGTCAGTATGGGCACCACCAGGCCCTCTGCCTGGTCCCTGTGCAGCTGCAGAGCCAGGGCTGCAAGCAGCAACCCCTCCAGGAGCAGTCCAGTCAGCACCACCAGGCCCTCTGCCTGGTCCCTGTGCAGCTGCAGAGCCAGGAGCAGTCCCACAGCAGTCCAGTCATGAACATGCATCCAAAGAGTGCATGTATGGAGAGGGAAGCATTTGGGGGATAAATCCCACACAGGATAATGTTGGTGACTGTAGAAAAATAAACAACAAACCACCAACAGAATGAATATAAAGGAGAAAGACAGTGACCAAAATCCAAGCTATTGGTTTTGAAAGGTTGATAGTACCTTGCTTTTAGGAATGGTCTTTGACAACTGGGAGAGAGTTTGTCTCGTTTTAATTGGGACTAACCATATTCAGTTAGCTGTCACATGTCACCTAGTCTGTCTGTCCCCCTGCCTTTTCAATTTGGCAGCCTTTTCTTTTTCCTCTGTATGTCCCAAAGATTTGAAAAATGATAATGATCCATTCTTCAAAGCATCCCTGGTAATTTGGACCACAGTGTTATATTTCTTTTGAGACTGATGCCTTTCAAAGCTGCAGCTTTTCTTCCTGCAGCAGCTCCTGACAGCCCTCTATAACATATAGCCTTAAGAGGGGAAAACAGGTCTGAGGAAATACACTTTTACTAGGAGGAAAGACATTAGAGGTGGCACTAAAATCAACAGAAAACAGATTATTTCAAGCAAAGAAGGTAGCTTAGCCCCTTTTATGAAGTGCAGGACTATACTGTCACTGATTTCACTTTGAAAAGTGTACTGGAGATCTCTTAATGCACTTGTGAGTAAAATGTACCTGTATACACAGATCAGTAAATATGAATTAATTAAACATGGAGATGCAATAGGCGTTCTGTCCTGCACCATGTTTCCTGTCTTTTTTGTTTTCCTAAGAACACTCCCACCTTTTTAGCAAGACTTAACTCGAGATCTGCATTGCTACATTGTTTTTGCTGCCAGATAAGGAAAGATAAATCCAGACCTCATGATTGCTGGCTGTATGGCTTTACCCCATCGGCAACCACCTCCCCCTGGTGACATCAGCCGAGGTGGGGAGACTACAATTTTACACTACAGTAGTCACTTAAAGTGAAAATGAATGTTTACATCTCTCTGGTATGTGTATGCCCCAGTCTACATGTTTGATCAATGTCCTGGTTTCTTACTGAGAAATGTCCTACTGGAGACATTGCCATACACATTTAGGAATTAGGGTTAGAATTGATGCTTCTATTAATAAGAAATCTTGCAAATTCTGCTTTGAAAAGAGCTATTTTCTTGAAGGGGAAAAGTACTTTCTCAAGCACCCAACTCCCATTTTCAAAATACTCCTTTTCAATAGTCCTGAATATGGAGCAACAGGACAGAAACCTGAATTTGTGCAGCTGCAATTTATAGCAATAGAGATGCCCGTAACCAAGCAGCATCTGGGGAAAGGGGCAGTTCAATGAAATGGGAGTTTTCCATGTAGGTAAGTTAAGGGGTGTTTACATGAGGGAGGGCATTTTTCTTCTTCAGACTTACCTTTATTTTCCGTGTAACTTTCAGGCTCAGCCTGATGCTGCAAATATTTAGGTATGTGCATAAGTCAAGGCACAAGTGGTACATGTCTTTCAAATATTAATCCCAATCCAAACATGAAAATTATTCCAACACATCCAATGACAGCATCATCTTGTTCTTACTGCAGGTCCCTACTTTAAGTCTATTTGCAGACTGCCAGAAACCCCACCCCAGCAAGCAGCGAGTCTCAGGAAAAAGCTGTATGCACACAGCAAGACAGGTACAATGGAGCCAGGCCAGAATGCTGCTGTTGGGCCCAAGTACTTGAGAGAGGTAGAGCACAGATACTGCTTGCCTGTCTCTATGCAAAATAATGGACTTTTAGTGCTTCTACAAACTCCTCTTTCCCACATCCATGGAGCAGCACAGCGTACAAATGGATTTAGAAAGGGCGGCTCTGCAGAGATCGCATCTCCAGGGACCTGCAAAGCTGGGTGAAATTTCAAGAGCTGCAGCTGCGCTGCTGGGGAGTGCATTGCCCTCAGTTTCCGTATCATGGAGAATGCTACCACTGACCCCGCCGGGAAGGTGCAGACAGGGAAAATCCCAGAGCCAGCTCCCGTGCCCGTCGTCTCCATCCTTGCAACGGAGCACACAGGGCTTGGGCACCTCTGGCAGCCCCTTTGAATCCGTGTTGGTTGTAACTACTGTAAGCTCAAATCGCACGCCCTAAGGTGCGAGTCCTGTCTCCAGCAATTCCATGTTCCTTTTTAAAAAAAAACCTGGACTGCGGGAGAACAAAGAGCTACAGCGGCAACACCGCCGGCCCCACCTCGTCCTGCCTCGATTACGATGGGCGAAAACAAGTTAGAAGTTTACTGAGGGCTGAAGCCCCTCATGTGAAGAGGCAGATCGCACGGCACTGTGGCGAGCCGCCGCCGCCACAGCCATGAGGGAACCGCGGCGCGGCCCCGCCCGGGCTGCCCCTCAGGAGCGCGCTCACGGCAGCGCGCTCACGGCACCGCGCCCTCAGCCCCCGCACCTGCCGGCGAGAGGGGGCGTGGCCAGGAGATGACCCCTCCCAGCGCCCCCCGCTCCTCCGGCCCCCTGCCCCGCCCTGCCGCGCACGCGCGCGGAGCAGGACGGGCCGATTCACGCACCCAAAATGGCGGCCGCAATGGATGTGGATACCCCCAGCGGAACCAACAGCGGCGCCGGCAAGAAGCGCTTCGAAGTGAAGAAAGTGAGGCCCCGCCGGCGCGCTCCTCCGGCAGCTCCCGGAGGGACGGGGGGGGGCTGGGGCCGGCCTGATGCCAGCGAGCGGGACGGAGAAGGGGCGACTTCCCGCTCCCTTTACGGAGCCGGGCTCCCGGTTCCGCACCGGAGCGGTGGGAGGGGCGGCGCGAGGCCTGCGGGGAGTCCTGGCGTGCGTCCTAGCCAATGGCTGCGGCGGGCCGCCGCACGTGCAGCGGGAACTGGCCAATCAGCGGGCGCGGCTGGCGGGGGCGGGAGCGGGAGCAGGGGCGCCGACGGGGCCGTGCCGGCCGGGGGATGCCCTCATGGGGGATGCCCTCATGGGGGATGCCCTGCTCGGGGTTCCGCCGCTCGCTCCCTTCTGACGCTGCCGCCCCGACGGGCCTCGGCTACTCCTATCCAGAGCCTGTGGGCAGCTCGGGCCGGCGAGCAGCCCTGGAGTGTTTCCGCCATCACCCCCGGCCGCTGTGGCCCAGCCGCCTGGGCTGCCCCATGTGCTGCGTAAAATACTGCCTGCAAATGCCTGTGGCTGGCTTTTTTCCTCCTTCTTGTTTAAGCAGAGACATAACAACGTGTTAGTGAGCAAATGTCCTCGTGGCACCCTGGCTTTGCCTCCTCGCTCCGAGCAGCCATAATATCGCTCTCCTGTCCGGTGCCACCAGTTGTCAGCTGGGTCACGGTGATGGTCCGAGGCTCTTCACGAGGGTGTAGGAAAGCAGGGTTAGGTTGTGTGGGCTTGCACTAAGGTATAATTTGAGGGAAAGTGACCCCTAGACTGAATATCAGTAAACATTTCCAGTGATTCCTGCTTGTAGATGAGTTTGTTTGAAATGCAGCTGCCATCAGTGATGGTGGAAGCCCGTGCATCTGTGCAGAAGGAAGTGTTTGGGTGATGTAATTGCTTGTCCTTTGGAAATAGGGACAAATATAATGATAGTGGTAGGAAGTGGCATCATTTATGTGTCAGTGGCATTCCTCCTCCCTGGCAAGGTAAGACCTTTGTTGCATGTGTGCCTCAGTACAGGTGAGCAGGTCATCAGAGTAGACCATAATGGAACAAAAGATTAAGTTCTGGAGTGTATGGAAGAGATAAGGGTGCTGAGAACTTTCATCTCAGCTGCCTTGATATGGATGAAGTCCATGAGAGATGAGTACCTCAGCCAGAGGCCAGCTAGACTTGAAGTTGGAGATTAGTATAACAAAAGAGATCACTACTGGTGCATGTCCTGAAAGATCTAGTAGTATTGTGGTTACTTTTTATATCAGTACTAATAAAAAATTGAAGAGCTTATCAAAGTCCAAAACTGCCTATCAATACTTGGAACTCAGTGTTCCTTCTTTAATGTCCCAAACTGAGGGAGGGCAATGAAAACATTGAGATGGAAATGGAGCACAGGAGAGAAGATTTACTATAGTATAGTCAGTGCAGATATATACTGAAAAAATGTAAGGGGGGAAAAAATCTATACTACTTAAGTAGTAAATTAAGATTATCCTGATTACTAGTACAACATACTGGATTACTTTGTATGTTGAAGGCAGACCCATTTATGTAATGAGTTTACAGAAGACCTGATTATGGGTTTTGTCTGGAAGAATAAAAAGGTGCCATGTTTATCTGCATAGCTTACCCTAAAATCCTCAAACCTTTCCCCTGGATAGGACAGTGTTATTACTTTTCTATATGTATAAAGTAAGTCTTTGAAAGGTTGATTTGGTAGTACTTCGAAATTTTTATATCCAGCCTTGCTGATAGGTTGTTGCTTATGAACCTTTTGTAGGGAAGATTTTTCAGGAGTCAGTGGAGAGTAGCATTAGAGATTTAGTTCGTGACCCCAACTGCTCTGAAAGGTGGTTACTAGAAGAACTCCACAAATAATGGGAATTCCTCCTAACAAAAATGGCATCTGGATTGGTCTTTCTCCAAGGGGCTGTCCTTTCCTTCAGAATCGAGGATTTGGCATGAGCTTCATCCTTGGATTCCATTGGATCTGGAATTGTGGGAGTTACCTTGTTTTTGAAGTGGGAAGGAGACATTGTGTCTGGGAGGTTTGTGAGGAACGTACCACTCCTTCCTGGTAACCTGAACTTATGATGAAGAATTACTCTGGACTTCTAAGATTTGTTTTTTCTTAAATATCCCAGCTTTTCTGTTTCAAAAAGTACATGACATTTTGAGGAATAGCGAGGATTTCTGTCAGTGTAAATTGAATCACACCTGTGTTTCTTTTTTCCCCCTCTCTCCAGTGGAACGCCGTGGCTCTGTGGGCATGGGACATTGTGGTTGATAACTGTGCCATTTGCAGAAACCACATCATGGATCTATGTAAGTAAATGGGAAGGGACAGTTTGGACTTGTGTGTGCTGAGCAGCTGAAATTAGCCCAGCTGAGGATATAACTCAGCAAAGCTTTCAGTTAGTAACTAATTCTTCTGCTAATCTCTATTTTATGAAAATGCTGAAGTCTCATAATCTATTTTTTTGACCTCTGTCACCATACTGCTTCTTCCTCACCCTTTTCTTGTAAAGGGTAGGATCACTTGATGCCAGATCAACAGACATGATGCTGCTGAGTGTATTTGGAACACAACAAAGGAGAGAAGGAGTAATAATAAAGAGGAACTGAAATTATTCAGGGTTGACAGGCATTGCTTACAAAGAAAAGTATTATATTTCAGAGTTGGGAAGGCTGCTACGAGTGTCAGCTTCTCGATGACACTCATTAAGATGAAGTCTTGTAACACCCTCTGTGTCTGTGTCTGGCAAGGAAAGGCATGGACCAGCAAATTAATTTGACTCCTCATTCTATAAAACCTACCTTGCCTAACTAACTTAGTACATGTTATAGTAGGGGGAGTTTTGTACCCACCTAGAAAATTATTTGTTCACTTACTAAGGAGAGTAATCAAATGCCAAAATAAAAAGTAATACATTGTTAGTATTGGTTTGATTTTAATTTTTTTTGCTGTGTAATCTTGATGGTTCATTTCTATAATGAAATAGGTCTGTATGCATGAAGTTACTGTTTTCAGTCCCTTAGAGTATTGGTAATGAGTACAAACCTTTTTTTTTTCCCCTCAAAAATGACCAAGTATTGTTGACACTGTAACTGTCCATCTTGTTTCAGTCATGAGGGACAGAAGACCTTTTAGCCTACCCCAGATAGAAATTTTTCTATATTCCTAAAATATGAGGCTCGTGGAAGCCCCCAAAACAAGCCCAGGTCCAAGAACAGTGTCTGGGCATGGCCTGTCCTGATCCCATTGGAATAGTTTGGTTGCACTTTGGTTTTATGTGGACACCATTGGTACCAATACTATTGGCCACTTCCTGTCAATAAGACTGTATGGAAATAAAACACTTGAGAAAAATGAGACTTCAAGTTTATAGGAACAGCTACTGAAGCATGTACCTAATTTTACTTCATATTTAAGTAATAATTACAAAATTACTTACAGAAAGTTTGTTTGGGTAGTTTTTTTGTTGTTTGGTTTTTTGTTTGTTTTGTGGGGTTTTTTTGTTTTGTTTTTGGTTTTAATAAAAGAAAACACACCATAACACACTGGCCTGAACATGGGTTAAGCAGGTTCACTTCTTGGGGATAGATATGTTTGTATTTTGAGCCAGCTACTGCCTATCCATGCTTCAGTTTATTCTTGGTTATTAGGCAGGGAATGATAACACTAAAAAGAGCAGGAATTATGAAATAAGTTGAGGTTCTTTAATGTAAAGGTTTCCTTTTGAAGTGTCTCTAACCTGTACCATCTTGGAAAGAAGTTTCAAAAGAAGGTGGACTCTGGACTACTACTTAGTCTCTCAGGTTTATAATGTATTGGAGAGGAAAGCATTTTGCTGACAGGCAAATGGAATTTCAGAGACTTATTAGAACACAAGTTGCATTTATAGAATTTACAAATGTATAGAATACATATATAAAATCGTGTAATTCAAGATAATTATTCATTATAAGAGGGATGTATTTTAAGCTAGGAGATGCAGATGTGTTTCATTCTATCAATCTGCCTTAAAATTAATTGTACCTTCCATGACAGACCAAATACAGTCTCATATATTTGCTTTTTTTTTATAAATAGCAAATAGGACATATGGGATGAAGGAGAGGTGTGGAGGAGTTGGAAGGAGAATGGACAAATGGTATTTTTCAGTAATACATTTTGTTTATCAGTTCTTTAAAAAATATTTTTAAAAGCCCCACCAATATGTGTGTGGGGGTTAAGAGTATATAGGTAGGTTAGGAAAGAAAGTAAAGAAAAAACTCATAGGTAATTTTTTTTCCTTCTTGAGTTGCTCAAGCATAACATGTTATTAATTGGTATGAGCAATGTTATGAGGAGCCTGGACTGCAAATGACAGACTAAAATTGACAGCATACAGAGTGGAAGGCATATCTAAATTGGTATTCCGAGATCAGTGTTGGTTCTGGATTTGCTTACTTCCTTGTTACAGATCATTAATGTTGTTAAAAACCCCTTTAATTAGATTTTCAAACATAAGATGTGAAGTGATGGCAAATTGAGAAAAAATTAATAGAATGTGCAGGGAAGAACAACACAAGATTTGATTTGATAAAATGCAGGATATAAATGTCTCCCACTTCTAGTGATTAAGAGAAACTTAGATTGGGAAAACGCTAGCAGAGTGATAAGCCAGTCATGGTAATGAAAGTTTGTTAATGTTATAAAGTCAGCCATCAATGCTAAGGTGTCATGCAGTTCTCCTCATGCCTTATGACTCAGTAATAATGTGATTCAAAGGATCCCCCTGCCCTCAGTTTGGTTTATATTCAGTGTACAGAAGGAATTAATAGATTCTCAGTGTTTTGGTTTCATTCTTCTCTGGAAAGATGCAGGTTCTGTTTAGATTTTACTTTAGTCTTTCTTCAAAGGCTTACTCTCTGGTGCTGTCACTGCAACATGGTAAGTTGGGGAGTATTAACACTGTGTTTGGTATATTGCACTATTCTGGTCTAAAATGTGTAATGTCTTATTGTAGTAAGATGACCTGTATAGCTTTGAACTGTGTAAAATGTGCCATCAAAATACTGTCCCCTTGCTTTGATGGTAACATGCCAAGTGCCACAAATCCAGCTTCACAAAGATAGATGCATTGCATAGAATCCATCTCAGGATGTTTATTAGCTGGAGTGGGTTTGGATTTATTTCTTGATGTGTAAATATGCAGGTGATTTTTGCAATAGAAAATGTATAGGAAGTGGGCTGGTTCTTACAATGCCAAGATTCAGAAGCTGCCATTTATATAAGATGCATTTCCACAGCTCCCTGAGTTGAAATGCTTCCATTGCATCTTTCACAATTATTTACAGGTATTTCAGGTTTTAGCTGTCTGTTTCTGTCCTCACCTGGAGATACTCTGTGAAAGGCAAGGCAACAGAAGAGTCATTCCCTTTTCCTCCGGTACCTGTTACTATCTCACTCTTACAACTTCTTTTGGGTCAGCAGATGGTAAATAGCTTCTCTTTCTCTCAGCCAGGCTCATCAGCTTTCATTCTAGGATGGAGATTGCCCATGTGGGTTTTTTGTTTGTTTTGGTTGTTTGTTTTTTATTTGTTGATATATTGTCCTTTTGTGAAATTAAGCAAGTAGGAGACCAAAAAGTGCTTCAGCTTTTGAGAGGCCCTTTTTTAGCAGTCAAAGGTAGCAGTGCTAGCAGTGGTCTCCAGTGTGTTTGATGAGGGAGCTAAACCCAGATGTCTTGTTAGAAGGGCTTTCTGTCACCACCAGAGATCTCCTCAGCCACTTCCACAAAAGTTTGTCTGTCCTCTTAAATTTTTGGGATTGTCATGCTTTAAATTGTCAGTGAAAGTTTAGGTTTGTCAGTGAAAGTTTGAGTAACACTGCAATGAATGTCAGTGGTGCTTCTTTTCCTTACCTAAACCATCTTTCTTCCCTCTCACTCCCAGGCAAAATACAGATTCCTTTGAATTGTGTTCATGCAGCTCTAATGTGAGGGCCTCTTAGAGAGGGGAAAAAAAAAGACAAAATGACATAAAAAATGGGGTAGATGGACTTCATGTCTAATATGCCCAATATTTTGTTTCTAGCAGGGAAAGAGAAGAAACAAGATAAGTATATTGCATGCTGGAGTATTTTCCTTGCTTTCAGCAGAGTCTTTCTGAGTTAAACTTTGCTTGCTCTTTGACTTTTTTCCCTTCAGATGAATTTCCTCATCTTTTCCTACTACTCATCTTCTCACCATTATCTGTTACTGTACAGACTCTGGCCAGATATTTAAAATTTAACATACTAGGCCCCATGACCATGAGTCCATACTGCAGTAACAGTAAAATTGTTGCAAAGATCTCAGGTGTAGAATTTTAAACAAGTATCCAAAGTAATTCAAGTCCTTCAAGAGTCTTGAGCATCTTCCATATTCTTAGCCAGTTTTATTGCTGTATCTATTAAGAGATTCAGGAATTAAGACTGAAGTACTGGATTTTGTTTTCTTCTATAGGGAGGTAAAGGATTGAGCTTTGGACTTCCTGCTGTGGTATATCATATCTTTGATGTAAGCCATGTGATAAATACAGGTTCACTCAAATCTTGCAGAACAACTGTTGTTACTGAGTTTCTTTAGACATCATTTAGACAGTTTTGAGTAGTTCCTCATGACCAAGGTTGATTGATATCTCTTGCACCTCAGAAAAAATGGGCCTTTCTTTTATTTTGTGCACATCCACACCTGAAGAGCATGAAAAATGGAGAAAGGGAAGAATGGGACAGAACAACGAGAGATCACATTTTTCAGCCAAATGTTTGGGATTTGAAAGTTTTTGAATCTTAATTTGGTGAATCAAATTCCTTTTACTCTAATCATATTCAAGCACATGAAGAGTGAACAGAGAACTGGAAGTCATTCAGACATCTTCTTTGCCAGGAAAAAAAAAATCTGCAAAACAAGAAAGCAGCAAGCCCATGTATTGAGTTCTAAGCTGATGATCTATCAGCAGATCTTTTTAAATCATTTGGGCTTGACTCCCAAAGAAGGCATCTTTTAGCAAGAAGTAAAATGTTAGTCTTACAGGTTTGTGGTGCTGATGGTGGAGGAGTTGGAAAAATCTTATTTTCTTCTGAAATTTCTTCTTGAACTGGAGCAGAAGTGAATTGTTCAGGCCTTAGAGTGGAGAACTGGCTTGTAGGATTTATTTTCTCAGTGTTGTTCTTCTTTTCTCACTCCTTTTCATCTCCTTCATCTACACCATCTGACACAAAAGCCCAAAACATAACCCAAACTCATAAAAAGTTAGGGTTGGGGATTCTCCTGGGTACTCAGCTCCAAGGTATAAAAGGTCCAAACCATACTGTATTTCCTATTGTGGATTTTTGGGATGTACTGATCTATCACAAGACTATAAAATAAAGACGAGTAAACCCCAGCATTACATGAGCAAATTAATTTGCAAATAAAGTAGATAATGTCTGACAGGAACATATAAGAATTTGTATTGAGAGAAACCTGGGTAAGAAGTTTAAGTAAATGTACTATCAACTCATCATCAAAAGACATCTCTGTAAACACAAGAGGAAAAAATGAAGATCTTTATCCTTGAAATTTGGGAAACAGACACATGTTACCAGCAGATGAGCTATGTACTCTTGCCCTCTGGAACTTTGGAATACTAAAAAAGTAGAAGAAGGGGTTAATCAGGATTAAGAATGTTTTGATATGATACTTTTGGAAAAACAGCACACATTAAACCATAGCTCTTGATACTTTCTGGTGTGTTAAATACCACAAAAGAGCTCCTCCTCCCCTGCCTACATTTGCTATTCTGAAGGAATCTGCCAGTTAGTACATGTGCATGTACATCTTCAACTCCTTTGTATATTTGTTCAATCTTTATTTCCACAGGCATAGAATGTCAAGCCAACCAAGCATCGGCTACCTCTGAGGAGTGCACAGTTGCATGGGGAGTCTGCAATGTAAGGAGAACTTCTTCTGTTGTGGAGCTTTTGTGGGGTGATGCTATCCTCCTTTTTTCAAGATGTGGGACAGAATGAGTTCTGTAGCATGCTTCACATAATCCTCCAGAAATAAGAATATTAAAGTCCTTATGTTTGCTAGAGTGTAGAAAGGAGAGAGAGAAGAAAGTGAAAGATGGAGAGATGTAATAAGACAAAGAAGCAAAGGGAGGAAGATAAGCCTTAATATTTTTATTTTTAGGAATAATAGATCTGTCATTCCAAGCATGATTTTCCTGATCATGGTTTGCCAAGGAGTTATATCTTTTTCTTTCCCCTGCTAATAGGATCACTTGGATGTCAGCCTGCTTGATTTGTCTGTGTGCAGGCTAATTCAAAAAGTCAGTCTGGGGTAACCAGCTGATTTCCTTCCAGTTTTGGGGGAAGATCAAATCAATTGGTCCCACTAGCATGTTAACTCCAAACTCAAATACCTGTTAGCTAGCCTGGGCCTGAGTTGGAAAATAAACTATTCCATAGTGGAATAGCTTCCTGATCCTCAGTCCCATCTTTACTGTGCTGTGGGATTGAGTTACAATGTGATAGTGCTGGAACAGGACCATAAATGTTGCAATTCTGTCTGCAGAGGACAAGGGCAAAATGTTTAACCATGTCAGGATATTCTAATGTCAAAATTATGTTATTGTGTGTGAGAGTGACCACAAGTGGAATGTTGGTTTTAAGTAGCTGGATGGGGTAAGAGAACAGTTGCCCTTATTAAATACATAAATGAGATTTTTTTTTTCTAATTTTGCAAATTCCTTTTTATTCAGGCCCTGGTATCTCCTGCAAACTGACAGAAAGCTTCCTTCAGCATGTATACATTTATGTCATCCCTGCTAGTCACTCTGAAATCCTCTCTTTTCTTTCCGATTATGCTTCTTATCAGCATCTGCTCTGCCAATTTTGGCAGCTGCTAAACTCTGCACTCCCTCCTTCATCATAAGTCAGTCAGTTAGCACTGAATGCACTGTGGAACAGGCTCCCTGCTGCTGTTTCACTAATGTTTCCTCCTCGCTGAAAATGTGGATCAATTCCTTTGTGTTTATCACCTAACTGACTGATCAGTTGGCCCCACCTTTGCCTGCAAACTCTTGCTACTCTCTTCTTACTCCGATGCTTTCAGTGGTAGTTTTCTCATTGAGATGCATTCATACATTCTGAAATTATGTGATCTGAACTTTGTCTTCCAGCACGCTTTCCACTTCCACTGCATCTCTCGCTGGCTCAAAACTCGCCAAGTATGTCCGCTGGACAACAGGGAATGGGAGTTCCAAAAGTACGTATCCTGCACAGATTGCAAGATGAAAAGTCCACTTGTCCTGTAAATATAATAATCAGTGTCAGATTGGTGTGTCTGAGGGCATAGTTGCTGTTCAGAGAGGTTCTTTCCTTAGTCACCTGGTTCTGAGTGAGCTTTGAAGGAAGTCCAAACAGATGTGGGGTATGTAGGAGCTGTAAAAAGTAGTAATTTCTACTGACATTCTCTCTAAAGAATGGAGAGCAGGAGAGAAATGGAATTACCTAGAAGTGGAGTCTCAGGTGAGTACTGTGCTGCTGCATGAGCAATTTGGATTTAGAGGATGACCTGAATTCAGCTGCCTAGGTTCCAAAGTGTTTCTGCTGAGGTGCCAGAGATCTTATTGGATCTTTCCAGTTATCTTGATGATTTGTTTTATAACTCTGATAGCCTCAGAGATTAATACAGCTGATTTTCTAGCCTCTGGAAGTCAAGTGTCCATGTAGCCAGTCCTGCAGCTTTGGCCCATTTATTTATAATTGCTGTATTGTTTGTTTTATACTGTTTTTAAAAGGTCTCCTGTCAAGGATAGTAGGAGGAGATCCAAGAATGGGTTTTTGAGGGGTAGTCATATTTTGAGAGGTAATTGTTCATTGAGAATAGTTAGGAAGTTTGCCTATCACTTGCTTCATTCTGCACCATCGATCTACTAATCTTTTCTTAACTGTAGATTGCCCTCTCCTCACCCACTTAAAAAAATTAATTCTAGTTAGAGTCCAGACTGAAACAAAGCAAAACAGGTATTATAACTGTTGAGGATTGTGTCTGGGCTCTGGTAGACAGTCAGTTGTGCCAATCATCATTGGTGTGACAACTGAAGTACTATAGTGTTGATATTAAGATGTTTTCCTGAATACACAATGAAAACTGAGTCCATGTTGCCTGGCTAATCACTTCATATTGCACGGGCAGCATGATGAGAAACAGAGACATGAATTAATATTTTCTGATGTGTGCTCAGTCTGGGGCTGGGACAAGTTTTGGCCTTGATTCATGCCAGATATATTTGAAGTGGGATTCAGGGCAAAAGATAAATGGTATTGAGATCTCTTGCACGTGGTGTTGTGGATTGCTCAGGCTCTCTTCTAACTTGTGCCTGGGTAGACTTTTAGGGGAAATGAATCTTAGGAGAACTTCCTAAGATTTCCTCAACAGTATTTCACCTATTTACGTGTTAATTATGCTGTGGTAGAATGAAAATAAATCCACCCAGACCAGCACTCCTATGAACAGTAATTTTTAAAATAGCATTAATATATTATCTATTTGCAGGTATGGACACTAGAGAGATGGTCACACGCTCCTTGTTATGTCATCGAACTCAGTAGTTCTTGTCACTATGGGTTTGTTTTAGTGACTTGGAAAGTCAGTAATGTATACAATTCTTCTTTCATGCTAATTTCTTCCTATTGTATACCACTGAATAAAGTCTTGCTGGAGCTTCCTGTCGAAGTTTTTTTGTCTTGTGTTCTGGAGCGGGCAGTCAGAGCATGAGGGAGGAGAATGATCTGCAGACCGGGGACTTAAACTAACTTAACTCTTTAGCTGGGGAGTGCTTCTTTTTTGCTGTGCCAGGCTTTTGACTGTGAGTTTGGTTCTACTCCCACACAAATGAGAACCACACCTTTGGCTCACTGAGGTCGGTGTTGAGCTCCATTGTGTAGTGCAGTGGGTGCAGGACATGGCTTGGCTAAGAGTAGTTTATACAAAGAGCTTTTTGTGTGGACATGCTTTATTAGAGCAGAGTTGAAATGATGATCTATACAATTAGGGGTTGTGTCATCATTAGAAACTACTCTCTCACTTCTGCTCTTAAGTTTGACTAGACAACCTCCCTTGCAGAGGAAATTTTCACTAACTTCCCAGTTCCAGCTGTTTAGCTTTGGGGAACAGAAACGGGATGTCACTTTTTGTGTGTTCATAAAGCACTTTCATGTGTTGAGTGAAAGTAAACTCAGGAAATTCATGTGCTAGATTGGCTGGAAAGCTAAAAGTAAGCAGTATATAAGCAAAGCAATTCTTTATTTGCTTTCTAGTGGTGTTTTTCCCAGTTGAAGTTCAACTGGCCAAAAATCATTCCTTTGAAAACTACATAATGTTCTGTTTGGTGTCTCCTCTGCCACATGGCTTGGTATCCTGCTCCCTGCATCAAATTTTGCCCTCTATGTCAACAGCCTCAGCAGATGCTGGGAACTGAAACAGCATCCAAGAATTTCTTCCTGCTAAAGAGGCAATGAAAGGCTGCCTCTTTATGTCAGCAGTGGTAGACATGGTAGATTTCTGTCTTTGGCTATTCATGATGCCATCTTTGGAGGTCATTTTTTTCCTAGTTACTGAGGATGGGAAATTTGATAGATGATGTTAAACATTAGTGTATATATACTGTAGTGATAGAGACTAAAGATGGCCATTGACAGAACCAAAACTTGGAGGTTTTCTGTAATTGCTGGGGCTTTCTCTAATCTGCAGCAAGCAAATGTCAGGATTATTTTATCAGCTGGTGTCATTGCTCTGAAATGATATGGCTTGCTGCTTTCCACCCTTAAGAAGAAAACAGGAACAAGTAGGACTAGAAGAGTTTATAGCTAGACAGTTTATTTACCATTTTTCTTGGTAGAAAGTTATCCTGAATTTATCAGGTAGTTTTGGTGATGGAGGCAGGAAGGGAATAGAAGAGGAGGGGGAGGATGATTTCAACAGTGGTCAAAGTATTCACCCAGGCAACAGGGTATCCAGGTTAAATGCCATTCCCTGAAATTTGAACTATTAATGTCCTGTTGAGATGAGTGAAATGTCAGATGTCCCTGTTTTTGATTGTCCATTTTGTTTGCAGTATTTGGTTTTTCAGGACCTGGTACCCAGATGCTCACCAGTTTATATCCTTGAGAACTTTGTTTTGAGTCCAGCTACATCGTTCTGATTCATCTCTCTTTCATCTGTGCATATTTCCCTGAGCATATTTGTTTTAGCTGGAGACAGAAACATTTTCCTCTCCTCTGTAGCTTTGTGTGCATTTGCTTGAGGCTGTGCCTGCAGAAAGACAAGGGAGTTTGGTATTTTTTTATTGCCTTTTTTTTAAAATGTACCCTCCAAATGGCTGGCTACAGGCACTCTCCCTTAAACACCCTTTGAAACTCTGCTCTGCTGCAGTGCGTAAAACTTAAATTTGATTTTAGATTGCTTTTGTAGTGTCTGTCCCAAACCTGGTTTTCCCAAATGGAAAAATACAGAGTGTAAAGCACCAATTGCTTACATGCCCAGGAAAGAAAATCCTTTTCCAGCTGCTGCTGGTTGCAGTGGCCGTGCTGCCACTTCCCCTGCTGCAAAGGTGACAGGCCATGGCTGCTGCAGCACAGGGCTGCCAGCAGCTCTGTTTTCTGTAGTGCATTAAGGCTTGTGTTTGGAGAGACAAGGAAAAGCTTCAGCCAGTGAGCTCAGAGAGAAGCTGTGTGGCACAGGCAGCACCAGGTGAAGGTACAAGAGATCTCTTTTATCCAAGGGCACAGAGTGCCCCATTTCCCCAGGGTATGTTTGCTTGCTCAAGGCTGGTCTCTGTCCTGACTTACTGTTCAGCCTTTCCACCTCTGCTAGATGTGGGAGAAAGCCCATTTATTCCCACTGCCTTTTTTCCTGAAGCGACAATCCTTTTTGACTGCAGCTTCGCCTTTTTGCAAAATACAGAGAGCTTCTTGGGGAGGAAAGAGGAATAGGGCACATTTCTGAGTATCCTGTGGGGATGATAGGTGCACAGGGGAGAAAAGACCATGTCAGTGCCATTTGCCCTTCCTATAAATGGAGAATGCATTTGAACTGTGGATTTGAAAATAAAATCGGGAGAGAATGACAGTCAAAACTGCAGAGAACAGAGCATCCTGCAGCTGCCTGGCTTAGAGAAAAACAAATCACTGGTAGACCTGCTGTGGAGCAGAAGGTAATTTTGATTTTTCTGATTCTTTCTACAAGTCTGTCAGCAGAACCAGGCTGCATTACTGAGCAGACCACGACAGAGAGCAGCCAAAATGACCAGACAGTGACTTCCTTCTCTGCCTTTTGCAAAGGAGACAATGAGCTCCAGGTGCTGCATGGCATCGGCTGTGCCTCGTGTGCTAAATCCCTCAGTGGTCTTGCTTTAAAATGCCAGAATCAGGACAATGTGACACCAGGATGACACAGCACATTGGGCTGCATGGAAGTAGGAGATGGATGGGAATTTTCCTGTCAAAATCACTACAGACCTTACATTAAAAAAATGCCAGGCTGTCAGGAGTCTGCTGGTTGAAAAATGTTTGATGTCTGAGGAAAAATGGCTGAAGCCTCAACCAGTTTTCCAGGTTTGTAGCGACACTCTATGGAGTGAACTTCATCATCATGTCCTCCTGCCACAGTCAGATACGGAGGGAGTATCTATGGAGATGCAGCTGTTTGGGCTGGGATGAGGAAGCTTTGCAATTGTTTTGTGTGGTCTTGTGCAATTATCCCTTGCAGGGGAGCCCCAGGAGCTGCTCCCACTTCTCTGCTCAGGTGTGATGGTGAAACCCCAAGCACACATGAGAAAATACACCTTTGAGTGTGGAGTTGTCTGTGTGCAGGTTAGAAAGGGGCCTGCAGCTGTCAGCCTTTCACACCATCTCCTAATAAAGAAACTAATGGCCTCCCCAAGTGGTCTGGGACCACATCAGCAGAACTGATGTGAAGATGAGCTAAGCAGCACTGGTGGTGTGTGAGCTGCAGCAAAGCCTGTGCAGGCAGAGAGCTGAGCTTCCAGGAGAGGAGCACCCACTTGGGAAGATCTGCACTATTTCTAAAAAACTGCCTCCTCCAAAGGCATCAGGACAGAGAATGGCAGTAACACCACTTCCCTGACTGACTGTGCCTTGAGTTTCATTTTTTGAACTAAAAAGGAGCAGCCAGGAATGGGGGGGAAGATAACTCAGAGATGGGCAGAGGCAGAGATCAAGACGAAGTCTCTGTTGCTCCCATTGTCAGGCAGGCAAGGAAGTGTTCTGGCAGATGGGGCCTACACTTGGTGAGGAACACAAGCTTGACCCTTTCTCAATGTGGGGATGATCCCACATTGTATTTGGGCAGCAAGAATGTGATGCTGTCATGGAACAGCAGAAAGGCATTTGCAAGGTGTGGAGCTGATGCCTGTGAAGCATTGCATGGCCAGCACACTGCCAGCCCTTTCCTGGACTGCCATGAGCTCCCATCCCTCTGCCCTATCCATCAAGGAGATGAGTTCCTTGGTGCTGGCACCCCAGGTTGTTCACACCCAGCCTGCTCACCCCAGCGTAGGTGACAGCCATCACTGCCTGGAGATCCCCAGGCTGTGGCTGGAGAAAAAGAGGAGGAGGTGACACTGCTGAGGGTATTGTCCTAATGCAGGTTCCGCTGGGAGCTGGAGAGGAAGAGGATGGATGTAGAAAAGCATCCTTTGTCTCCCTGCTTTGTTCACCACCTTGTCCCCACAAAACCTGTGGGAAGAGCGAGCTCTTCTTGCCTGCTTTTGCTTTTCCTCACAAGCTCCCTCTGCCAATATTGCTGCCAGGTTAATCTGCTGTGAGGAAACACACCATTCCCCCACCACAGGCTCCATACATTGCTCAGTTTTGCTCCCCAGTGCAGCAGGCTTTGCAGTAAGCCTGTTATTGCTTGCCACAGGGACACCTTGGCATGTGGATGGTTTCCACATGCCCCTCACCCCACCACCGCCCTCTCCCCATTCCTTGCTGCTCACTCTGGTCTGTTCTCTGCTCTCCTTTTTTATTTCCCCTCCCTCTGATATGGTTCCCATGGAGATCCAAGGTACCAGTGGTGCCCTTCCTCTGCAGCCTGAGGGAGGGGGTTATTGGGCTGATTTTGGGCTCACCTGGGCTGACATTGCATTCAGTCCCAGAAGTCAAGGTGCTGCAAGTTCTGTTTTGTCTCTCTGCTACTTGACTCCTTCACAACAACAGGGCATTGGTCTGTCCTTTCCCTTTTTTAGTAGCTTTCCAGCTTCTCTCCATTGGACACAAAAGGGATAGCTCATCAGGTCTTTGCATCCTGCCATACCTAGCAATGGTCCTGGTTGTAAAAGCAAAAAAAAAAAAAAAAAGGCATTTGAGGTTTGATTTGAAAATCCCTTGGAAATTAGCACCAACTGATTTTGAAGAGGCCAAATCTGAGTGTGGGGATGTACCACCGCCTGTTGCCTTGAAGAATTTACCCACTCCACTGCAGCAGCCTGGAATTTCCCTGTTTGCTGGCTTTTCTTTACATATGACTGTGAATATGGCTGTGTCGCCTAATTTCTTGGTCCTTTCACGAAAGGTAAGTCCTGACCTCACTGCTCCAGCATATAAACCAGGAACACAGCAGAGCAGTTTCCTCTGGAAAGGAATCATATGTATCAGCATGGTAGGTATCAAAACTCAAGATGGGAATGCAAAGTGCCAGTGTTCTGATGGTGCCCTTGAGAATGTGTGCTTTTCTTCTGATTGTGCTGTTCTTACTCTCATGTCCTCTTCATCTTCCTGTGCTGGATCTCAAATGGATGTTTATTTGCTGGGAAGGGGATTAAAGGGAGTCTTCTTCTCTTGAGATGCAGCCTGCCTAATATCCTTTTCATCCTCCTTCTTCCCCCATCTCCTGAAGATACCATTTTCAATGGAGATCAAAAAGGGCATTCATCTCCTCTCCACTCACAGAGAGAAGTGGTATGCTGTTGGAGCAGTCTCTTCATTACAGTTGTATTGGATGTGTTGAAATTAATCATTTTGGTACTTTAGACATCAAACATTACGATTTTTTAATGAAAAACATGGGCTTGGATGTTTTGTGTGCTCCTCCCCCTCCCACCCTTCACCAAATGTCGGTATTGTGGATTTTTGGAGGCATGTGCTTGCCAAAATCCATCCCAGAGCTGCAGCCTTTTCTGTAAAACATGCGTTCAGTTTTGCATGGTTTCAGTGTGCAAGTCATTATGCTTGTCACAAAACCCTTTTACTCACGTTTGGTTTTGGGAATGAGAGATGGCTCCAGGTGTCAGGGCTCTCGTGTCCCACTGCTCCATGCAGGGTGAGTGGCCATCCATCTCCCTGCTTAACTAAGTGGAGACCAAACATTTAAATACTCATAAATCATTGATCTGTGCAATTTTCTGAGATGAAAGTCTACAAAGAAGGACAACAGCTCTGCGAGGATTTTCTGAGCCTCTGGTTTCTACAGAAACCTTCCAAGACTCCCTAAAGGGACTTATGTGAGAAGCAACACAAAGTTATCCTCACAGTGGATATTTTGGTGTCTCTTGGTGCCACTGTGTGCCTTTCCAGTGGGGCGGTAAGACGGCAAAGAAGTGTTGCTCCCAGGTAGGAGGCAAAATGAGATATCCCCCTTCTTTTTTGAGCCATTTTAGGACAGATATCATTTTATCCATATGGAATCTTCTTGAGATGTTTCAGATAAACATGAATACCAATGAGTCTCTTGGAAACAACTTCCAGAAAGGTAAAATTCAGAAAGCAGAAAGGCCCATATTGGATTTGCTTCAGGGGATTTTTACCTGTTTCCCAGACCTTGTTCCCATGCCTTCTGATGTCATCCATGAACCTCAGCTTAATTTCAGACAATATTCAGCTGATGATAAACCCAAACCACAGTATCTTTTTGGTTCAGGCACCACCCACCTTTAAAACCTGAGACCGGCACACAGAGATATTCCTTCTGCTCCCATATCACATGTGACATCTCTCAAAAGTTGTTTTTAGTGTTTCTGCAACCACTGTTGCTCATGCAGTATTTCTGTCCTGGGTTGTGACTACTTCAACCATCTTACTGACATGGCTCATCCTGCTTACAGCTGGAGACCTCCAAGGGGCAGGCAGGCATCCATGGGAGAGTGACACAAAAAATCCTCAAAATCACAAGCAAATTCAGCATTTGTGCTGCAAATCACTGTTAGAACCTCAGCCATTACTTGTTTTGTGGCCTTTTCCTCACCTGTGCTGTAGGTTGTGTTGGCAGAATGGAGCTACAAGTGATGATGGTGGGTCTGGATTTGAGGTCACTGTTGATCAGCCATCTACTGAAGCAATAAAAGGAGCTCCTGGAAGATGAGGCAGCCTCATTTACTGTCTCCTTTCCCTCTTCTTTTCTGGAATCAGAATACCAGTTTGAGCTCACTCCCTTGAGTGCATTGCCAAGCTATTTGAGCTGTCTATAACTGTAGTATCTTCATTAGTGTTTAATAATCCCTGGTCATCTCTGAGCAGCAGCCCTTGAAGATGTGGTGCTTCTGACAGGAGGCACCTGTGGCCAGTCCTGTCTGTTGTGGCAGCACGTGCCCATCAGAGCTTTGCACATAGAGCAGATGTGCCTGAGGTGGGGACGATGAGCTCAACTCAGCTCCCTTCTGCTGCCCATAAATCATATTAGAGTATATCAAAGCCTTGAACTGTCAGTGCTACCTAGATGTAAATACTGTAATTATGCTAAGTAAAATTAGCAGTTTATCAGACTTCCTGTGCTGAATCTTTTTATTACAGGTTTGGGGGTTTTTTTTCCATCACAGATTTGATTTGCCATAGAGTTTATGTGACTCTGGATTATAAATCTCTGGCTTTCAAACACTACCTGACATCATGAACCGTTATAGCAGCTAATTAGCAGCTGCTCTGAGGCTTCTTTTGCTGAGGAGAAGGCTTCTCTCCTGACTGCCCTGAAATTTTCTAGTCCCTTTCAAAAAAAGGTCTTCCCATGCAATGAGTGATGTTGGATCCTTACCAAGGTCCTATGGGATCCAGGCACAGATGCAACCCAGCAAAGAGCCTGTGCCAAGGAGAACATGGGGTGGCTGTGTGGGGAGTGTGAGGAGCAGAAAGGGCTCGAGCCTTCCTCATGGGCAGCAAAGCAGAAGGCAGCAGCATCACACAGTGAGCACCAGGATGGTCTCTCCAGCCCACCATCCCCAGCAGTGACTGCCATCATGGGCTGCTTCCACGTTAGGGGAGGCTGCTGACAGCAGCTGCCAAGGTAGGAGCTTCAGAGAGGCACCTGCACAAAGCTGTGCTGGTATCACAAGTTATTTATAACACAGTCAAAGCTCCCTAACCATTGTATCAGGCTGCGCAGTTCAAGTCATATGAAATAACCTTCTATTCATCCTATCAGAACAAAATTACTCCAGTAGCAGGGAAGCAATTGACAAAGCCCAGTGCTGTGTTTTGCACTGCCCACCTCCCTGCAGCAGAAGACAGAGGAGAGTCAGCACATTCACCATGTGTTACAACAGACCAAAAGAAAGGGGGCTGTATTTTGAACACATTAAGAAATGAGCCTTTTTCCATACACACCTTTGCACAGCATTAGGCGACAAGGAACATTATTGCTTTTGTCCTAGTGGGTCCTGGCATGAGAGGATCATCTTAGTGTTTTTTCTGCCTGTTCAGTGCCTCTCGACCAGATCCACACTTCCTGAAGATGATGAACAAGAAACATGACAAAACAAAACTCATTTTAATAGCTTGTCTTGGCCAAGGCCAACTAGGAATATAGCTGTGTTATTATTGTGAGCTGGAACACAGAGCTATTTACTTCATTCACAGGAACAACACCAAAATAGCAGCCCGGGGTGTTGGCATGCGTAGAGCCATAACTAAAATATTGCATACAAAATAGAAAAAGACCTGGAATAAACTCCTTATTATGGATCTAAAATATTTTTTCTTCGACAAAATAGGCTCAGAAAGCTCCAACAGCTTGTGAGAGTCTCCTTGAAGAGTGGAGTTTTGTCCAACATCTGACTGGAAACCTCTGACACCCTAAGGATGAAACACTGACATGCCTGTCTCCAGATGAAAGCCAGGGTCTGAACACTGGCACTACAGTGATGAATGAAAGCTTCAAGGCTGGAGACTTAAGAAGGACAGGACATTTAAACAAAGCAATTTTACATTTTGGATTGAATAGAATTCTGGAACCAGGATGAGCATTGAATATGTATATCCATTCCCAGCCATTGAAAAAGGAGAGCTGCAGGTAAAGTAAGAGCAGGCTGAATTCCTCATCATGAGACTAACATAATTAGGTTGGGGTTTGTTTTGCCTTGCTTTACTTTTCTTTTCATTAAAAGGCTCTCTGTACAATTTTGACAAGTATTTTCACTGTTTATGGATATCTTCTTTCCAGGGACAGGTTTCATTCCCCAGCTGGACCTGAGCAGCTTCCCCCAGAAATAACTATAGTAAAATCTGCTTAAATTTGAAAGAGGAACAGACTGTTTCTCTGGTTGTACCAACAAAATGTCCTTCAGTTTTATCCAAATTTTCAGTCTATCTTGGACTATCTTTTGCATCTTAAGTAGATTAAGCTGTCCCTAAATGCCCCATGAACATACCTGAAAGAAATATGTGCTTGTACCTCGAGCATATCTTCTTCTTCTTCAGTTCACTGGAGGAATCTTTTAAAACTACCCTTCAAAGTGCCTTGCAAGAGAAGGAAGGGTTCCCTCTATGGGATTTCAATTTTCTCTCTCTGTTCTGGACACTTGGTCCATCCACCCTGCTCTGCACCTCCCCATTTCCCCAGCCTTGCCTCTGCCTGCTTCCCATACACTTGCAGGCACTGCTGGAGGAGACCGGTGCCACCAGCTCTGCTGAGCCAGGAGGGGGCTGTGGGAGGCAGCACCAAGGACCTCCAACAGCTCATTCAGGAAAATGGCTTGGGATTGGAGGGGTAGGTCCTCTTACCCCCATTCCAAACTGCTGTGAGTGACAGATGTGGATACAGGTGCTTCCCCCCATCTGTCCATGGCAACTTTAGGAGGAGACATAAAAGCTGTCAGAGCTGCCTTGGCTTCCTTCTTTCCTTGGATTTCCACCACCGTTTTTCCTCTCACTCGTACTTTGGGATCAGCTGCAGTATAAACCATACAGAGGCTTGAAGAAGACAAGGTGATGTGCATCTCCTGGAAAGTATGAGCTTCAAGGTATTTAGTCCGTGGGCACAATTACATGCAGAATGGTGTTCAGAAGGACAGCAGGAAGAGAAATACAGATGAGTCCCAGCTCTGCCTTAGTGAAAAGGCTGTGTGCAGCAAGAGGAGCTGAAAAGCTCTGCCACACCCGTGCTCGCTCAGTCTGACTCTGCGGCTTTTCCAGGACATCAGACTCATCCTCCACCTCAGCTTTCTTGCTGGCAGGCCCAGGAAAGCAACACAAACATCTGTAACACAGGTTTAGAAGTGATTACTCAGAGTCTACAACGCTTTGGATCAGAAAAGTGCAGGGCAAGCACTTTTATTTATTTAGATGCTAGACATGTATGGTAATTACTCAGTGCTTGTGTGTTTGGGTGGCTTTCTAAGTTTGAAAAAAAACAGACTGCCACGAATCAGTCACCAGTAAAGATGTGTAAAGAAGACGAGCTGAGGTAGGGAAGTTTCTGTAGTGAGTCATGGCAAGATCACAAGTAATTTGCCAGTGAGTTCCCATCCTCATCCTTGTCTATCCAAACCATTTCCATCCCGTTGGGTGGCCTCCAGGCAGTCGTGTGCTGCTGATGCCAGTGTCCAACATCCCTGTGCATGGCCCCTGTCCTCACCTGTCTTCTGTGAGCAGCAGTGCACAGGTCATCCTCTGGGAGCATCTTTATTCCTCCCCAAAATCTGCTCTTTGGGGTATCTTTCAAGGATTATCCAGAATGCAACAGAGATACATGTTGGGACTGAAATGTAAGCTCTTCCTTTAGCAAGCCATACTGTTTTGATACAAGGAAAACCAAAAATCAATTTCCTCCCCCTCCTTCTGCACACACATTGTTAGAAACATAGACTAAATTAATTGCAGGAACATCGTGCACCAGAGGGATAGAGAAAAAAAAAATCAAAGCCTTGTAGTACAACTCTAACAGCATTTCATGTTCTCTGGGGTTTTCACTTGCAGTGACTCTGAATCAAGGTTTCAGTCACACAGAATTTAATGCCAATTTTTATTCTGCTCATTCCATGCTGGGGACGTGCACTTGACCTCTGTGAAAATACACATTAAGGCCTCAATGCATCAATGCTTTTTGTGTCTTGGATATGAGCAGGCCCCCAAAATTATTTCTCTCTTTAGTCCTCTAACGACAAGCTTTTTCTTCCTCTCTCCTCTCTGGGTCTGGATTAACAGATAGACACTATCCATCTGTGCCAAAGTCCCAGCTCCTGGGCGAGGTGATGAAATTGAAATTTCAGCTTCAGGAGCTGACATTATTTCTTTTTATAAATTAAACTTTCAGTGTTTCATCATACTGAGAGGAAATTTGAAAACATCACCTACAAGATGTTGGCTGAAGTCTGTGGACATGCTGGAGCTGTAGATCAAACAAAAGATGCACTGCACCATGCATCTCAACCAGGACTTAATGAGAAGGGCTATTTCTACAAGGGCTTCTTCCTGGTTTATGGCTGGGGTGGCCTTTCACTGGTGTATAAATCTGGCTGTTGGGGTAGAAGATTTGGCAGAGGTCTCTCTTACTCCCAGAGGTGTGGGAGTCTCACAGCCCAATGACATCATACCAAAGATAGGGGACGTTTGATATACTGAGGATGGGAGATTCCCCTCCACTGAATTGCCAGCAGAGGCTATTTTGGATCACCTTTAGAGGTGATTCGAAGTCTGGAAGATTGCAGAGTGCATCTGGCTGCTGGCACAGAGCAGTGAGCCCTACAAATGTGCTGTATTGTCCCTGGGGGCTTCTGCTGCAGCCTCTTTTGCAGGGCTGCTTACAGGACAGGAGGACCTGATAATCTTTGAGAGCACCTGCTTCATGCCTCCCATCAGGAGTGCTGTGACCACTGCAATCTCTACCTGTTTGTTTCTAGGAGTGAATTTTTCCAGTTCAGTGACTGAGGTGGAGGAGAGGGAGAAGATCTCCAGGTGCTTGTGAGCAAAATGCTTGTCTTGGAAAATGAATCCACCAATATTTTATGCAACCAAACATCTTAAAACACATGATAATGAATGTTCTCAGTAGATCTTCTCTATAGGATTATCTTTTCAGAGCATGTTGGAGCCTGGACGTGTCAGGCTCCTGGCCCATGGAACTTTGCTGAGGGGACACTTATTTTCTCAGCTCTGAGTGAAGAGCTTTGTCAGATAAAACCGTAGCAAGCAGTTAGCAAAATTCTGATCACTTTCTTTGCCATCAATGTGTGCATCTTCTCAAACAGAAAGATTTTGCAGCCATCACTTGTGTACTTTCAACCCCCATACTATGCCAGTAGATTGTTCTGGCTTTTCTGTAATAAAGGAGCTCACTTTGGATCCTGCTGATTTCAAGTATTCACTTCCTCTTGCTATCTTCTTTTTTTTTGTTTGTTTGTTTGGGGTTTTTCCCTTGAGAAAGCGAAAGTAATTTGCCTGTTCTTGCAAGATCTGATTTGCCCGTTCCCTTCCCCAGGACTGACACATGGCTGCTGGGACCAGGAGGTGACTAAGGGCTTTGCTGCAGCCGAACACCGAGCAGAGAGCCCTTTGCAAAGTTGTGTGTTATATAGCGGGAAATGCTAAATATGATGAAACAGTTTCAGGGCTCAGCCTTGCAGCAGCCGATTACTGCCAGTCCAGGATGAATCACCCTGGAGCTGCTGCAACCTCAGGCAGGTGCCGCCTCCAGAGCCCTCCCACCACCTTCCCCATGGCCTTTCCCATCCCCTTGCAATGTTTTAGCCACCAGCAGCAGCAGCAGCCACACAAGCACTCTTCTCACTCAGCACTCTTCTCTCCCTTCAGTTCCAGCACGATGGCTGGAGCCTGTCTGGCATGGTGGGACATTGCTGCTGACTTACTAGACAGCAGCAGCAAAACAGGAGAGGGAACCTCCAGCTGGGAAGTTTTAGGGTCTCTCAACCATTTCCAGGTTTCCCTGAGCTTGTGCAATTTCCTGAGAGCAGAATCTGCTGCTGTTGGATATACCCCATTCTCTGGAGAGGCAGAGGGACTCAGCACCCCTAACAGCAATAAATCCCAGCTGAAGTAAAAGGGGCTGTAGGGTCAGCCTCACTCAGAGAGGCACAGAAACCATGATCACAGAGGAGGAGTGAGCTTGAGATGGAGCTGATAATCCCAGTGAGTTCTGCAATCCGTTATATGCTGCCCACATTGATGGCTGCTCTCTGGTCCTGCGGTTTAAGACGTCCATGGGGTGCTCCTGAGGAATTCAGAATCCCAGCTCATCCCTGCTTTGTCCTGATTGCATAAATGACCCCAAAACAACACACCTCTTGGAGTAGTAAGGGGCTGAACATGTTCATCATCAGGTCTCCCACTGGCAGTATTCTGAAGACAACTTCCCTGCTTAGCGTAGGTGCTGCCAAACAGTGTGGTTGGGAGATGTGTCCTCCTCTTCCTCTCACAGCACCTTCTAGATCCCCAGGGCTCTTCCTTGTCCCACTGTGCATGAAAACTGGGATTAGTATCAGCTGCAGAGCCTGTCCCACCCAGAAGCATCACCATCTACTTCTGGATATCCTGCTCACACCACTCTGACATCTACTTGTAGCTCCAGAAAACAGACATTTGAGGGGCTGCTGCAGGGTAAGCTTGTGACTCAGTCCAGTTAAATGGTGGTTTGTGATTGAGCTGGAAACTGTTTGAAACTGGGTCCATCAGCAAAGTTGGGTGATCAGAAGATGGGGTTTTTTATAGTTGGAGACAGGTTATTTAGAAAAATAAATAAAAAGCCATCAATGATGTGATATTTGATTGATTTGTCCTGAATTCAATTGCTGTTCTTTAAATTCCCTAAGACTAAAATATAGTAAAATAGAGTTTTTTCAGTCTCCTTTTCTTTATAGCAAAAGATAAGATTGATACCGAGCCAAGGTACTGAGCTGTACCATGAGATCCTGGCTGCAAACTTGGCCCTCCATTCCTGGCCTCAGACTTCTTCCCATTGCCACACCAAGGGCTAGAGGAAAAAGACAGGTCCTTTCCAAAGGGACTCAACCAAACTGATTCACAATGTTGGGGTTCTGTACATAAAACCAAAAGGTTTATCAAAATCTGCTGTTGATATACCCTGTGCCATTTAAGCACATTTCTTAAGGAATGCTACTATGTTCAACACCAAATCTATGAGCATCTGTCATGCTCTGTAAGTAAAAACATTAGCGTATCTAAAAAGAAAGTAGTTTATTTTGACTATCCAGAAGGAATGAAAACTAGCAACCAAACTACACGAAAACACAACTAAAACCATAGTCCTTATTTTCTGTATTTGAAAGCATTTAGTTTTTCTCCCCAGTAATTTCTTGGTTTCATGTCTATACATTTTTATTATTAGTAACATGGCAGCTCTTTTTAAACTACATTTTAAGAAATAAGATTTCCTCATTGATAATCTCAAACCTTCAGAACAAACAATGAGTTCCCAACCAAAGTGCTCTTCCCATGTCAGCACAAGATGCAAAATTTTGAAATGCAACAAAAGTAAGGAGAGGTATTTAAATTCCTTTGAAGGAAAATAACTCCCTAAAATATTACTATCAAATGCAGAAGTGCTAACATTTGTCAAAGATGAACAGATCTTCACCTCCTAGAACTGCTGTGACAGAGGGATCAGAGCAGGTGGAAAACATGCAGAAGGAAAGGAATAAAAACTCTTTCTGACAAACATAGGCAGAAGCCCTGGAGAGGGAATGGGCCAAGAAGGATACAAATACAACTTGTGATCCTTCATTAAAATAATCATCAGAAGTGCTATGACCTGGTAGGTAAAAGCTTTAGCTTGTAAGCTGGGAGGAGTGACCAGTAGGGTTTGAAATGTCCCTTGGTGATGAATAAGCAGCTGAGCAAAGGTGGGGGCACCTACCATGTGAACACCCCGAGGCTTCACCATCATTGCTCCTCTGCTTCATTCATCCTCTGGTTGAGTTGGGAGCACCAAGGAGGAGATCTCCCTGGGCTACCCACAGGTCTGCTCCAGGGCAAAATTGCCTTTAGGCTTTAAGGGTTCTGGTCCATCCTGCTTGGCTCCTGCCAGTCCCCTGAGAATCGGGGCAGGGGAGCACACGGGCAGCTCTGCTGCTGCTCTCAGTGCCACAGCCACCCCAGCTGGATCACGGGGAGCAATTTGGTGAGTTTTGCATCCAAAGCAGGAGGCGAAGTAAAAAAATGTCTCTTTCTCGCTGATGTTCTCAGAGCAGTATGACAATGACACAAAAATGAACAAAAAATCAATAAAAAGTCTCTTTTAATCATTAAATAAATAAAAGAGTGCAACAGTGAACCACATAGGTTTCTGGAAGTTTTTCCTCACAGTGTATCATTTCTCTGTTGAATTCAAAACCACCCACTAGTGAATTTGAATGAAAATCACTGAAACTATAAAAGCTCCAGAAGCATTTCTGATTGAGAGAGGTGGACAACAAACAGATCATAAAGCTGCACACAGTCACCATAGCGACGGGGCTTCCAAAAGGACGCAGGGGAGCCTCAGCCTTCAGGAGCATCACCCACCTCCACCACACCAGGAGAAGCAGGAGCGTCCCAAAAGCGAGACTGGGAGGTGTCCTTCAAAGAGGTGTCCCTTCAGGGAGCCAGGTAGGAGACTGTGCAGACAGAGTCCGTCCTGCTGGCCCCCTTGCCAGAAGAATCATCGAGCAGATGTGGAGAGTTTGGGATCTTGGGAAGAGACCTTCAGAAAGATGGCCTTACGACAACGATTGAGTTGTCTGGGCTTACCTCAAGCAGAGGGGATGGGAGGTGATCTCAGTGTCTTTATCAGCCCAAATTTCTATTTGAGACTGAGCCCTGAAGAACTTCAAAAAAATAAATAAAAAAAAAAAAACCACATTAAAAACCAACAGAGGTCAGAAACCAACTAGCTTGGCTCCAAAAAATCTTCCCTGTCATGCACTGATAAAAGAGCACTGAACATTTCTGACTCCAGCATGGGGCACCATTCACAGAAGACTTTGTCTCATAGGGTAAAAACAATATGAGTAAGAGAAAGGGTTGCTCTGCTACCTAATAAATAGCAAAAGCTATTGATAAATACTTTCAATAAAGTCAAAGTCCTTAATACTTTTTTTTATTATCAGCCTGCAGTGAATAAACTGCTGCCGAATAGGCAGCCAAGAAAGGGAATGAGATGCAATCCTGAAAGAAAACAGTGATTAGGGAGCACACAGATGAGGTAAATGTTTTCAATTTTGCTGTGCAGGAGCAATTTCACCCAGCACTAAATGACAGTAGTGGTTAATTTGGGGAGTTAGTGATGGATATGCCAGGACCCCCCAAGTTTAAAAAGGCCGAAGGAGTTCCTATGAAGAGAAAAGGGAAGACAAGAGAAACCAGGGAATCACAGACCAGTCAGCCTAGCTGTAACTCTTCAGAACAAATAATGAATTTATTTGTAAACATCCAGGAGATGACAAAGAGATGAGAAGCCAACTTGGATTAGTCAAGACCAAGCCATACCACAACAACCAGCTTTCCTCCCAAAGCAGGCTAACAGCAGAAGCTCCAGAGGTGCAGCAGCTCAGCTCTGGACAGGCTGTGGTCCAGTCTCATGCAATGTCCTGCTAAACCAGGCAGAAAAACACACTTGATAAAATTAGTGGAGGGCTAGTGGCAAAGCCCTGTGCTGATCTGGACTTTATAAAGGTAATTTATTTTCCAAATGAACGGGTGGACCAAGTGAGAGTGAGCCAGGATCTGTCCTGGTCACAGGCCTGTACATGACCTTCATGTAAATTATTTGCCTGAAAAATCAGGTTGATTAAACCTGCACATGACCCAAAGCTGTGTCACGTTGCAAGTAACAAAGATAACTCTCCCTAAAAATAATTCAAAAGAGGCTTTATAAAACAAAATAAGATATTCAAATTTCAGCTATGCTTACTAATAGCATCTCGGAAAGACTGAATATACATATAGATGAGATCAGTCAAAATCCTAAGCTACATATCACTCTAAATCAGGAAATTACTTTCTACCAGAGCACTGTGCACAGTTCACCCCCTGATTTGTGCTGTCTCTGCAAAAGGAGAACCAGAGCATCTTTTATTTTGCATTTGAATTTTTTAAGGCCCACATATTGCCTCAGGCATGCTATAACTCACATTGGTGACAAAGAAATGTGAAAAGCCTTCCACCACATTACCAGCAAGCCTGGGGCCTCCATGAACTGGGAATTCAGATACATTTTGACCCTTGCTTGGACTGGACATTGTGGAATGAGAACATACCCCAAGCAGAGTCAATACTGAGACAACTTTAATGGTCAAATAGTAATTAATGTAATAGTGTTTTGTAGGTTTAGATAGAAGCCATGAGAGTAAGGGAAAACATTTCCCCAAATCAGCATCCCAAGTCTTTTCCATCATGAAATTCACAATATTTTAAGTGGTGGAGGAACTAGGCCAAGGAAACTGCACCAAGGAGAAAGTGTGCTAAGCAGGACACCAGGTATTTTTCTGAAAGCTGGGAGACTTCCACCGACAGCATGTGATACTCCCTTTACTTCTCCTGCAAGAAAAACTTGCACCTTACTGGGGAGACTTCCTCCTTCACATCTGCATTTTATATTACAGATATATGATCAAAACTGATCAGGCAAAATTAAAGGTCACTTGCTGGTGGGATTTCTGGACACAGCTTATGAGGGACCTGGATGATAGATACCATCCAAAGCACCAGGGTTCAAAACTGGCCAGACAGCCCTACAGTGTGAACCCAAGGCTGATTTAAGTAGAAGTTATATCTATACCAATGATAATGATAAGAGAAACACGGTTCTTTTGTACCATCCACTACCCAAAATAAAAACATGAACATGATGCTTTGGTGTGGGTAAGGCACACAGAGGAAGATGAGCTAGACTTGAGGGAAGGCTCTCATGGGGCTGGGCAGGCTGCAGCCTGCTCTGGGGCCACGTCAGACTCCAGGCTGTGTGCCCAGAGGAAGCCTTCAGTGCTGTGCTTGGTGTAATGAAGAAATATGGATGTGAATTAAACCCTCCAAGGACTGATGAAATTACACTGTTTGTTTTTACCTTTGTTTTAATTAATCAATTCCATCTCTTCTTGGTTTTCTGTTGGTATGAATGGGTGACCAAGTGTGCTTGTGTGAAAAATACCCTTGAAGGAATACTAAAATGAAGTAGTAAATTAGTTAAGATGGCAGGTTTTGGAGCTGAAAACAAGATTATTCAGAAGTAGCCATGCTTACCTAACCACCCCTTCTGCTTTGGCAGTGGAGAAAAACTGGGCTTCTTGTGAAACAGGGTATAAATAGACAATAAATGTTAATACATTTTAAAGTAAAATTAAGGTTTAAGAAAGATGTGTTAAAGGAAAGTTACTGCAGTGATGCCTGTCATTTACATCCCCAAACACAGTGAAAACAAGATTACCATATGACCTGGGTGATACAGCTTGGCAAAAAATCCAAAGACTGGATATCCCCCCCGAAGCAGGAGAGATACCTCCTTCAATATCCTTATATTTTTCAAAGGCCTATGTTCTTCACTGCTGGAAAGCTCACTGGGGTTTTAGCCTGAAAAGACTCTGCCTCCTCCTTGAAATCTTCCTAGACAAGATTAAAATCTAAGTAATTCCTTCAGCGGCAACCTCCGAAGTCACTTTGATAGACATACAATCTGTTGGTCAGCCATTTGAATCTACTGATTTATTGATTTGATCTTAATCGTGATCTTGGTGTGATCACTTAATTGATCTGCCTTAATACTTAATTAGCTTAGTAGAAATAATGAATTAATCTACTGATATCCTTGCTCAGGTGTTCCTTCATGTGATCATCCTTTTTAATCACCTCTGCAGGGAATATACAAGGTAGGTTTACACTATTAAATAGTCACCGAGGTCACAAACCTGAGGGCAGGAGTAAATTTGGGCAGGGCATATGCCAGCAGCTCAGCTCTGTGTCTCTCTGTGAATAAATTCACCCTGTGAATAAACTCATCTCCAGGCACGTTTGGTCTCCCAAAGATCTTACTGCATTGCTGAATGAAGGGCAAGGAGGGCTTTGTCTCAGAAGCAGTCAAACATTTCAAGGATGTCTTTCTCCTCCAAAGAGGAGCAGACAGGGCATTGTGGGGCCCACGGTGAACCATTTATCCTCCCTTAGCCTTCACTCATGAGCACAGAGAGCTCTGACTCTTAAAGTCCTTAGGGAAAAAGTTGTGACTGAATTAAACTGAAAGAGAAAGTAAGATTTTGAACTGTAAGATTTTGAACAATACAGAACTGGGGTGACAAGCATCCCATACTATTCTTTATTTTTTTGCATTGTCACAATTCTTGGATACCAGGAGAGATCATACACTCCTGTGGGATAGGTAACACACAAAAAACAAGCCTCAATGGACTTTTATGTGAGGTGTATGGGTGGTAGAAGGAAATGAACAGCTGAAATCACACAAAATCACTCAGTATTTGCACCTTGATGGTTAAAATTGGAGCAGAAGAGCTGAGACTTCATGCTTGTCACAAAATGTGAGTGAACAGAGAAGGAACTGGGCTGGTGCCCATGGAATAACCCACCATCAGAGCATGAGCCCCCACTGCTCCCAGTGCCCAGGCAACTCTTTTCAGGATTGATGCTTTCAAATTCAGGTCAGATGCATACCAACGACAGAATGAGTGAAAAAATAAGAAAAAAAAACCAAAAAAGTAAAAAGAAAGAAGAAAGAAAGAAAGAAAGAAAGAAAGAAAGGAAGAAAGAAAGAAAGAAAGAAAGAAAGAAAGGAAGAAAGAAAGAAAGAAAGAAAGAAAGAAAGGAAGAAAGAAAGAAAGAAAGAAAGAAAGAAAGGAAGAAAGAAAGAAAGAAAGAAAGAAAGAAAAAGAAAGAAAGAGAAAGCTCATATTACCAACTCTGAGTGGGTAAGGGATGCAGCTTTCCTTACCACTCAGTTAGCTAATTTTGTTCTTTACGAATATTGCTGTCAGCTTTGTGAGAAAGTCAGGAGACGTCATCTGAACTGGCTTAGAAATTATAAACAAACATTTTAATTTTTATTTAAACTGGAGAAGCTGCTAGAGGCCTGTTTTGAAGCCAGTTTAAGCCCATGGAAGGATTTAATCGGGCTTTGTTTGCAGGCGTGGCGGCAGCCTCTTTTAAAGTCATTCCTCTGCTTGTAATCAAGCCTTGCCCCCGTCAGATTTTAACCACTTCTTCCTGGCTTGGGCACGGGGATGGGCTGGTGACAGTCCCTGCTGCAGGCACACACCACTCGTGTGCTGCTGGCCTTCGAAGCCAGGCTGCTTCACTGTTTCCACTGCCGACTGTTTGCAAACGCAGGAGAGGAGCTGGGAATGAACAGAGCAATGCAGAGTCGGGGAGGGAGGGGTTTGGTGGCTGGGCTGGAGTTAGTCACCGCAGACTTCCATTTCCAGATCGTGAGGAAGGACTCAAGCCATTTTAGGCATTTTCTTGGACTTCCTTCTCTGCTTTTAATTGAAATACCCAGGAGGGATGGAGGAATCCACAGGCCTGTTTTGCACTGATGTGGGATACTTCTGTGCAAGCACAGACGTGCTCCCCCTTCATATTGTAGAGTCAGACCACTGTTGTTAGTCCTTGGCTCGGTTCCTTTGCATGGCAACAGGGAATCTTCCACACGTCTCACCTTCTGGAAGCTGATGCACTCCTCTGTGAAAGATGCTCACTGTGGTGAAAATCATTTTTAAATAGTTTTTTTGCAAAACGTAACTATGTTGGGATGGCTTGAATATTCAAAACAAAACACGTTTAATTCTGGTACCTCTAAGGTCTATAAATATACATATACATTTATCCATATGTATCTGTAAGTGGCACAGATAGGAAGACATAAACCAGCAAATTGCAAAATTACAAGAGGCTTTGAACACCCCTGCTCCTTTTCAGCAGGAACTCTGATGCCTACATCTAGCAGAGTAAACAAGAAAAAACCCTGCACAGCTGCCAAGACACATCCAGCTGCCAGACTTTTCACTACTCTTCTCACTCCGGTGTTGTAAGGTTTGCATCTCCCCTTGTCCAGCAGCACTGTCCTTTTTGCCAGAGCAGCTGTCTGGGACATCATCCCCAGGATGTCCTGGGGAGGCAGGCAGCAGGCATGCCAGGAGCACATCCAGCATGGGCAGGTAAAGTCCCCTCTGTCCATTCCCAAACATGGGGCAAACACTCACCATGCAGGGCAGCAGCAGCAGCAGCAGCAGCAAATGGGATTTTTTGCGTGGTTTATGTTACAACACTTTTTTTCTCCTGCTGAGACAAAAGAATTTTCTCTGTCCAGGGGAGCTCAGTGTCCAGGTCACCCAGAGAAGCTTCTCCTGGGCTTGGTGCTTGGCCTAACAGCATCGTGCAGAATGCCCATGGCCAAGCCTCTTCACAAGGGGACCAAACATCTGCAAAAACACTTATTTATCATGGTGAAAGAATCAATATTTCTGGCCTTTTGTGACGCTGATTGTGCACCTCCAGCTTTGTGTTTTGCTTTCTTGAAGCTGATTCTTAATTAGCAACAAAGTTGCAGTCACAGAAACACTGAGGACGGAGGAGTAACATCAACCTTGAAATTGTTACTTTTCTGACCACTAGAAAAGTTTTCTACCTTCTCCTAAAAGCTACTTCAATGTTTCTTCACTTCTAAAGAATGATAAACAAGTCCTTGCTGGCAGAGTATCACGACAACCTCGACCTTCCTTTCCCATTGGGGCCTGCTGGTGTATGAAATGATGACCAGTCCAGCCATCTCAAAATGTTTTCGTTTTACTCCTGGGTGGTTGCACCTTTATTATGGTGCCTGTGCTGGACTGAGTGACTGGCCTTTCCCTGACACCCCACTGATGGGGTTTGTGACCACCTCCACTGAATCTGGAACATCCTGTGGAACCCCTTCTCCCGTGTCTGTCCTGCAATCAGGAAGGCTTCTGAGATGGCAAAAGAGGTTGGAGGAAGTATCACAAATCAGCCCATACACCTCTGCTCTACTAAAATGATCTCTCCAGGGCTTGAGGCAATGTAGGAGCACAAGGAGAAAAAGTGTGCTGCTGGGGTGCTGCCGCAGCTTCTGCATTCTGGCTGCTCTCTTGGTACCTTTTAACTGAGTTGCACCGTCAGGGGTGATGCTCCCTTCTCCAAGGCTGCCAGGCCTCACATGAGGAACAGGCAGGGAATGAGAACCGAATGTCTGGTGTCACCTGATGTCAACATCCCTTGCTACAAGAAACGAAAAAAAAAAAAACCCCAAAAAAACCTCATAGGTAATGAAATGTGAGGGTTCACAAGGAAACTTTTGGGAAGAGAAGTGATAAGTCCATATAAATTAGGAAGGTAGGGAACTGAGGATTAACCCTACTGTTTTACACACAGTGGTGGAATTAGAATCAATTGTATTCTGGTGTTTGTGGTTAATAATTGACTTCTACTTGCATGTAGAAGGAAAGAATTCATGCCAAAAAGCCAAGAATGTACAAGATCTTTTTAGAAAAAAGCAGAAAAAGAAAAAAGAAAAAAAAAACCAACCAGACCTATATTTCCTGTGGAATTTTTTCTTCCATGGCAGCTGCAAAACCAGCTCAAATTGTGTTAAGTAAGTGTATTATCCTGTGAACAACAGGGTTCCATTAGCTCTGTCAGAAGGCCAATACCCTCTATACTAAAACCCTCTTGGTTCAGTACATTTCCCTGTCACAGAGTAAATTTCTGCTTGACCTCATTGAAGAAATCACTTTAAATACTGAAATATAAAAACTATTACAGCAGGAAAAAAAAAGTTACTTTTTCCCTCTCGTTGCATTTTGATTGCAGACATCAAACACCATGTTGCAGTTCAGCATAGAGAAGAACGTTGTAGCAAGTAAAAAAAAAATAATTAAGAAATACTGAGGAAAAAACAAGAAAGGAAGGGATTGTATGGCAGTAATAAATGTATACTGTTCTTTATAAACACATGTGTGGTGTGGATTTCTGTCTGTGGGACAATTCAGGAAACAAATGAAAAGATAAGTTTTGGGTTTAAACTCAGCAGATTTCAAAGTGCATTGTTTATACCCTCTGCAGTGCAATAAAGCTTATCAAGAACTTTTCCATTGGATACAAGAGTCAAAAGAAGTAAGAGGAATGTGAACAGTATGCTTCCTTTGGGTTGCTACAATATCTGTAATTCTTTCAGCACAGATTTCCCATGTTAGCTTAAGCTCTGTCTCACAACGATCATTTTCAGCAGATAATCGTAAATACTTTGCTGAGCTGACTGAGTTGTTCAGAAACTTGCCATCATTTCACTCTCCACAAGCTCAAAGCTTGTGGCAAGTTCAAGGGCCCTTAATTAAAAATATAATACTTTCATTCTAGAAGCTCTTGCTTGCATCCCAGTAATACTCTGGGATAAATCAACTGCTGATGTAAATGCAATTAATTTCAGTGTAATTTCATTTAGAAGCAACAAGAGTACTACATTTTTATTCAATTATTTGAATGTGTTTTCTGTAAGAAGGAGTGGGATCACCTCCCCCTTACAGAGGGGAGAGCTGAGCCTGGGAAGTGAGAGGCAGAGATTTGACCAGCCCTTGGTAAAAGCTGGGAGAGCTTGTAAGCCTCTCAGTCTGGTCCATGTTTGTGCTTTCAGCAGGAACCAAGACATGGAAATGACACATGAAGTACCATACATTTCAAGCACGAGATTTGGCTCTAGATCACCAGACCTCAGAGCTGCAATATTTTGTAGGCAGAATGTACTTCTGCCCCTCTCTTAAACTGAGAGGTCAATTTTGGTCTTCTTTTCCTATTTTGCTCTTGTAAGGGAAGACAGCATGGCATGTTTGTTAGAACTATAATGTTGCATTTGCTAATTAAATAAAGTGGGGTTTTTGGGAGAACTTCTTTTAAGCAAAACCATGTGTTCCAGGGAGGAAACATTCTTCTGGTAAACAGCTGAGCCCTTAACATTTAGCAACATAACTCTGTGTTTGCAGCTATTGAAAACTGTGTGACCGAGGAAGCCTGCGTTTCTGAGACTGAGGACTGAAAGCATTTTGCTTGCTGTCAGAACGCCAGCCCTTTCTTTTATGTATACACTAAAAGCAAGGAGGAACTAACTATTGGATGGTTGCTTCTTATGGTTTTAATAAAATTTGCCTCATATCAAAACGCTGCTGGGTTTTAATGTTGACGCCGCGCTGAGCAATGCTCTCTGCTCTGGCACAGCTGGCTCTTGCTTTCCAGAAATATAGCTGCACCCTGGCATTACTTGTAAAAATTGCAGCCTTAAATCATTTCCTCATCCCCCTAACCTGTGCCAGGAAGGACCCTCCATGCACAAATCTCCTCGCTGGTGCAGAGAAGGGGGTCATTCCTCCTCCCTCCCCAGCTGCTGTGTGAGCAGTGCTGTGGTGGCAGGAGGTAGCTAGGGAACAGAAGTTACCTGCCAGACATGAACAGCAGCCCTGGAAAGCTCAGGGAAAAAAAGATAATGCAGCTGGAAGCTGCAAGAAGAAACAGGACTGAGAGAATGAGAGTGCCCTGTACCTGGCTCCTGCTTTCCATTCCAAGAGTCCACATCTTTCAGAGACACTCAAAGGGCCACAGGGCTGTGGGTCAAATCCTGCTGAGGGGGAGCAGGGAAGGTTTGTTGTTTTGTTTGGTATAAGTGATTTCCTGAGCAGCATTAGGGAGTGGGGGAGGCTGGGTGGCTTTGAGATCTTACTCTGCTTCTCCATCCAGCAGCTGGAAGGGGAAGGCCACAGTCCCAGCTCCCTCTGGGCTGAGGGAGATGATTTTTCCTCTGCCTGCTCATCTCACTGTAGCTGGGCTGCTGAGCTCTGGGCATCACACTGACCTTTGCAGTACAAAGGGATCTTATCTTGTTCTTTGTAGCCCTCAAAGCAGCTGGGCATGCTTACAAATTTCAGTAACTACCAGCTAAGGCCAAACAAGATCCCACGATAAAACTTCAAGGCTCTGCATTCCTCTCTTATTGCTTTCCTGAGCAGATTCTCATTTCAACTGGACTTATGGTACTTTCATCCAGTTATCTTAAAGTACATAACAACTGCTGTAATTACTGACAATAATGAGCTAATCAATTCTTCTAGGTATTATTTTTCAATTATTTTTGCTGTAAGAATGGGGAAACTGAAGCAACGAGGAGAAGTTTTTGGATGAATAGGTGTGTTTTAATATTATAATATCCTCCTGGTTTTATTTGTATAGGTTTATGCATTTACTCCTTTGTATGCTTTATGTTATGTTATTGCTTTCCAGTAATGTTATCTGCCATGGGTTGTGTGCATGTATTAATGTTCATTTAAGAAAATTGCAGTGATTTCAGAAAACTTAACAGACATTGAAGAGCTTTTTGTCATTGTTTATATATGCATACTTGATTTATCATAACCCTATTTTCCTGACTTTTCCTTTTCTTCATCCTTTTATTTTTGATGCTTTTTTAAAAAGAAAAATACTGCAAATAACATTATTTCTATTTATTTTCCATATATTTCAGCTTGCATTTAAATCTCTAATGTGGAAAGCCAACTGAATATGACCTTCTAATATCTAAAGAACTAAGATGTTTTACTGGATAGGAAGCTTGCAAGGCAGAATTATGGCTTTACAGAAGTATCAGTTAATTACTGATACTTTGCACCGCAAAAAAACCAAAAAAACAAAAACAAAACAAAACAAAACAAAACCAAAAAAAAACCCCACCTTTATTTTGTTTGTTACATGAACTGAATGGTAGGATCTAGTCTCTACAAGTCTCTAGATAGGAACAAGTGTCACAAAACTCTTATTTGAAACATTTTCTTTGCTCAAAACTTATTGATTAGTAAGGGCCTGACTTCTAAAAGCATGTAGGTATTTATGTGCATGTCAGCATCTTTATAAAGCCAGCACTAATTCCTTACTGAATTGTGGACTAAGGGTCTCTAGATAGTCTAACAACCTTATATTGACTTATTTCAGTCAACTTCTAATTCTAAGGAGACCAAAAAGTTAAAATAAGTCTCAGCTGTGTTTAAAAATTGCTTCACAAACAAGGAAAACAACCCATCTAAAAAAAAAATAATAAAAAGAGGAAATATACAATCTCTATAACTGGAATATTTTGGGAAATTTAGAAACAATAAAAGGCAAAGGACCTGTGAGAACCACTAACATAGTTTCTAAGGTGTCACTGTTAAGTTTTAGGCTGTTAGCCTGACAGCTTTAGTTCTGAGACTCTCTGCTCTACACATTCTTTTCCTGACGCTTATTTGTCGTTTGCAAGGCTCCCTGCACCTCTCTCAGCGTTCTGCCTATGTCTTCAAGACTTTTCAGGAAGGCTAATCCAATCTTTGGGCATTTTTGAAGTGGTTTGTGTTTTCTTTTTTGTGCTGGGGGAGACAAGAACAATCTTGCTTAAAATAAAACCCAAACAAGGGAAGCTGAAGAGTGGGAGTATGTGAGGGAGCTGGTGGATAACTTACAGGGCTGTGAATCTCCTCCTGTCTGTAGGCTCCTCTTGTAGGCTGCAGTATTGATTCTGTGTTTAGTCTAGGCTCTTCCCAAATACCTGCTGCGGCTCCTACGTGGATTGCAGAGAGCTCAGCCCTGAGGGCGAGCGGCAAGGGAAGTCCTCCTCGCAAATGTCCGGCTTTGGATCAACACCCCCTGATTCTCCATCAAAAACATGCACGTGCCTGCATTTCCCTTCCACTCCTAACTCGTAATGGTCTGCGGCCCGACGGAGTCCGAACGCACCGAAGGGAAATGCCGGGCTGGGGCATTTCCTCACGGATCAGCCCTCAGAGATTTGAGGAAAACCCGCGGCGGGCCCGTAACCTCTGGGGCGGCTGAGAGGCTGGCGAAGGACCGCGCCAGTGCCACCTGTGCCTGCGACAGCCCCTCTGAGGGGCGGGAGCGCTGTCAGGGCTCTGCCATCCCTCACACCGTGCCCTGCGCCATCCCCGCCACACGCGGGGCTCTGGCAGGGAGCGGGGCTTGGGGGTTATTTCCCCTTTGGCGTAAAAGCGTGGCGTTTGGGGGTTTTTGTTTGTTTTGTAACGCCGACGGGAGCCTGAGGCGGCTCTGGGCACCCCCAGGACGGACAGTAGCGAGCGCCCCCAGACTGGGAGGAATTTATTCACAGAAAGGGCAGTTAGGCATTGGGAGCTGCCCGGGAGGGTGGGGGAGTCTCCGTCCCTGGGGTGTTTAAGGAAAGACTGGACGTGGCACTCAGCACCATGGTCTGGCTGACATGATGGTGTTCGGTCACAGGTTGGACTCGATGTTCTCAGAGGTCTTTTCTAATCTAATTTATTCTGCGATTGTGTGCTTCGCATATCGACTCGCCCGCCTCGGGGTGCGGACCTCGCTCCCCAGCCTCTTTGCTCGCTGGCCAGGGGCTGCCGGCCTGGGCTGCCATGTCTGTGGCGCAGCACGGCCCGGGACCGGCGGCAGGCGCGCCCCGCCCGCCGGCGCCGCGGGGAACCGGCCGGGAGCCGGCGGCCGGGAGGGGAGGAGGGAGGGCGGCGGCGAAAGAACCGCGCTCTTCCCGGCGGCGCCTCAGCCCACCGGGCCGGGCAGCAGGCACCGCGTAGCGCAGCAGACCGGGGGGGGGGCCACAGGGTCAGGCCAGGCTCCCCCAGGCCTACGCCGCGCACTTTTGGGCCGACAGATAAGAGCGTGTGGGGCGGGGCAGGAAGAAGGAGCCTTTTTTTTTTTTTCTCCTTTTTTTTTTAAGGGAAAAACCCTTCTCCTTTAAGGGGCGGGACCAGTGGAGTTTGCGGAAGAGCCCGGAGAGAGGCGAGCGCTGATTGGACAACCGCGGTCTCGTGACGGCGGCTGGGGCGGCGCCGCTCCCCCCACCCCGCCGGCGCCCCGCGTTCCATTGTGTGCGCTAGCGCCGCCGGGCCCCGCCCCGCCGTGTCCCCGCCCGCAGCGCTGGCCCCGCCCCCGGTGGCGGCCCCGCCCCCCGTGTTCTCTTGGCTCATTTCCGGCCGCCGCCGCCACCGCCGCTTCCCTCCGAGGGCTCGGGAGAGCGAAGGAACAACAGCCGCCATTTTGTTTGTGTGTGAGCGACGGAGGGAGGAGAAGGGAGCGAGAGGCCGAGCCGGACGGGGCGAGCCAGGGGGAGGGCAGCGCACAGAGACCCAGGGGCTCGGACAGGGGACGGGGAGAGAAGCGAGGAGCCCAGACGCCCCCCCCCCCACCCCAACCCCAGCCTGCCCGTCCCCTCGCTATTCCCTCTCTTTCTGTTTCCTTTTCTCTCTTCTCCTTTTCCCGGAATTCTCTCTCCCCGCGCTGCCCTCCGCCCCCGCTTTGCCGCTCCGCACACACGCCCCCGGAGCGCCAGGCAGGGGCAGTAGGGAGCCTGCGCTCGGCCCCCGCGCTGCCGCCGTCCCGCCCCGGCCCCCCCCGCCGGGCAGCGCCGGGGACCCCCTCCCCCGCCCGGCCATTCCGGGGCCGATCCCCCGCCCTTCCCGGCCCTGATTTTTGTCCTCTTTTATTATTTTAATTTTACCTCTCGATCCTCTTCTCGGAGGGGTCGCTGCGCGGCCTCCCCTCCCACCCCGACTTCCAACCTCTTGGCTCCCTTCCCCACCCTCGCAGAGGCGAAGGGGGAGTCCCCACGGCGCCCGAGCAGCCGCCGAGGGTCTCCTCCCTCGCTCATCGCGCCCCGCATCGCCCGTGGGTCCGGGGGAGCTGAGACAGGCGGCCCCCTCCCTGCCACCATCCTCGGCCGCCCGGGAAGGGGGAAGGTAGGCAGAGAGGGCGGGAGGGGCCGGCTTCTTCCTCCTCCTCCTCCTCCTCCTCCTGCCGCTGCTGTGAGATCGGCCCCTCTGCCTGCGCCGGAGGGGGGGGCAGCCTGCTACTGCGAACGAGAGAAAGAGGAAGGGGAAAGAAGAGAAAAAGGGGGGGAGCAGAAAGGGTGTTGAAACCCGCCCCCCACCTTCCCATCCCGCGATCGGTGCTGCCTCCATCAGGACAACAACCCCTCCTCCTTCCCTGCACAACAAGATGTGAAGCGGAGACTCCTGGGACTTATCCTCACCCTCCTCATCCTTACAGCTCCCCTTTCTGCAGCCATTAGCGACGGGCGAGGAAGAAGCGAGTGGAGCTGGGGACCCCGCGCACGCCGTGCCACTCCCCCCGCCGCCTCCCCCCCAGCCCTGTCGCTGGCGGTGGGTATTTTTTCGCAGGGTGGTGTTGGAGGGGGAAGGAGCCGCTGCTAGAGGACGGTGATCTTTTTTTCTTTTTTCCTCCTCCTCTCCCCTCCTTCGCCCGCCTCCTTGTGGCGATGAGGAGGAGGAGGACGGCGCCGAGGAGGAAGAGGCTGATGGCGGCGGTGAGGAGGCAGCAGGAGGAGGAGACCCCCCGAAGGATGAAGATGATTATGGTGGCGGCGGCGAGGAAGCACCAGCACAACGGCCGGGATTAATTTTACTAAAAAAAAAATTTAAATATTCACCAGCCTCCATTTTTTAATTTTTTTTTTTTTTTGGCGGGGGCTTTACCTGCTTTTCCCATCTTCGTTCAGCCCTTTCGCCTGGGGGAAGAGGCCTCACCCCCGCCCGCCCCAGCTCCCACCTCTCCCAGCTTCTCCGCTGCCGCCCTCCCAGAGCCCGAGGAGCCGAAAAAAGGGGAACTTGGCCCCCCTTCTCCGCCAGATCTTCCTCCTCGCTCTCGGCCTTATTGTTGTTCTTCACCTGACTCGGGGCCCCGGAAGAACGTGAAGGTTTTGGGGTTCACCCCCCACCTTCTCTCTGCTCTGAGTGATTGTCTAAAAAATTAAAAATGGCCGAGAATGTGGTGGAGCCGGGCCCGCCTTCAGCCAAGCGGCCTAAACTCTCCTCACCGGCGCTCTCCGTGTCCGCCAGCGACGGCACAGGTCAGTCTCGGGGCCCCCGAGCCTCCCCGCTTCTCGGTGCCGCAGTTGTTGCCCTTTTCTCCCCTCTTTTGCCTAAATCTCCTCCTCCCTTTTGCTGCTGTTAGCTCGAGCCTGCTTTTCTCCTTCCCGTCTGTTTCGCCTGTTCTCGCTCTGTTTGAAGCTATTTGCGTTAATGGCACAGCGAGGGTGTTCGCATGTTTTTGCCCTTTTGGTTTTTTGAAGTGATTGAAAGCAAAGCTATTGAGTTTATTGTGCTTTTGATCAGCTGCAGATAGGACTTAACAGTTCGTCATTTTCGTGTCTTTCACAATAGTAGCGATTACGAGCTCATTGCTAAGCATAATGCCAGTTGCAGAAATACGAAGGAGTGCTAAAGACGATGCTTTTCTACTCTTAATTGTTGAATTACGTGTGTTCATACAAGTTCCTTGGTTTTGTATTTTATTTAGCATATACGGGGTTCTTTTAGAGCTTTTTTAGAAACGAGAGATTTATTTTTCTGCTATTTTTCTTTTTTCCTTCTTATGTGCAGTCTGCTTATGTGATTTACTTTTTACAATCCTCCGTTTTTCTTCCTGCAGAAGTGTATCGAAATACTGCTTTTCTGATTCAAATAGACCATCGGCTTTAGGAAAAAACAGCTAAAACAAAAATCCAGATGCCATGCTTGTGGCATAGGGTTTATTGAGACTCTTATCTTCTTAGAGATGAAATTTTGTTTCACCTTATTTGCATTAAGAATCAATATGGAGTGTAGTTAATCTTGCATCTCCTGTTTCTTTGCTGCAAGACCAAAATGTCTGAAATTCCCCTGTAGACTTAAGAGCTGTGGAGAGAAAAGGGGCTTCTCTGCAGTCCTGCAAAGGTCTTTGGTGATGCTGGGAAGGCAAACTACAGCATGGAAATTTTAGGTGTCCCAATCCCTAGCAAATATGAACTGGTTGTACTGGGAGGGGGGAGGAAGTAACAAAGGGCTCTTCAGCCTTTTAATGGTTCTTGCGAAGTAGGTGAGTATTTGGTGTCATTTTGCTATGAGAACACTGTTACCTGTCCCACAGGAGTTTCTTTGAACTCCCATTAGATCCTATTAACCTATGGGATATGGAGGAGGCCTCCTCCTGCCAGTCTGGCGAGTGGTGGCATTTCTGAAGGCACCAGTGCTCTTGTTCAATGCAGTTAACAACAGGCAAAAAAAGGGAAGAGTTGTTTTCTTGTTGTTGGTTTTTGGGATCTTTGTTTTGTTTTGTTTTTTTCTAAAAAGCTCTTTGACAATTAACACCAGATTTTAATAGCAGGTCTTTGAGCAGTGGATGTGCTTCTTCTTGGGATCATCTCAAATTTTGATTTTTGCCTTTTCTATTCTCGGTGAATGACATATTAGTTTTGAAAAGTTTGTGTGTGACTTTTAGTGCATATAAAATACAGCCAATATTATGTTGCAATTGGAGGACATGACTCTTTCTAATATCAACAGGTCTCTAGTAAGAGAGTAGAAGAGGGTTGGAGAAGCTACTCTTTGGCTCGAACTAGTTGTTGCCTGTTTCTGTGCTAGATTTGGAAAACAGTGGTTAATTCAATAATAACTTCTAACTTTGTCTTGATAGTGGTTATTTTGATCTGTTTAGAGAGGTGAAATAAAAATATTTTGTGAGAAGTTCTGATACTTTAAAATATGAAAGTTAAAGGCATGTTTTGATTCAAATGAACACACATCTAAGTTTAGACATTTGTGATCAAATGAAAGTTGGATAATTTGTGAATGTATTTCAGTTTAACAGGTGCAGACTCGCAGAATACTTAGTCTTTAGTTGTTAACTTACTGGGCAGCTTTTTATAGTTAATAAATGAACTTTTTATGGTTTTGGTGAAACACTAGAGACTGGACAGTTTCAGTACATTCCAGACAGTTTCAGTTTTTCCCAAAGTGATTGTGACTGTCATTGCCTGGTAGCTATGCAGAGTTTTATAGTGGTGCAAACACTTCATATGTGCTACATAAGACCTATTAAAGATATGCGACAGTTTTACTTTCTGTGGTTTTTTAACATGACATATAATATCTATTTCTGTGAATAAAATCCAACCTATGAACCAATGAATGTATTTTGAGGGTTCTATTTTTTCATTTGCTGCTTGAGACTGCAGTTTTTGTCATACTTCTGTTGTGGGAAACTGCTTTGAAGTTTACAATTTTTTAACCTGTCTGCTGGTTAAATTTGCTTTGAAATAGTGCAAGCAGCTGTCATGAAGTAAATTCCACTTTTAGAATCTTGTATTGTCCCCACTCCTCGGTTAATTATAGGAAATAAGTAACATGGTACTTATGTACTTACTCAAGCACTCTTTTTTTAAAACTGTTCGATTCTCAGCACTATCAGGAGAAGGAGAAAGGCAAGACACTTGCACTGTTGATGAAACTTCTTGCAGCAGCTGTGCATAGTGCTGTTTTTGCTGTTAACTTTTTGATTAATTTCTTAATCTGAAACATTTTATTGTGTTAGATATGTAAAAGTGATGGCTGACTCATGTCACATTATTCCCAAACTTGCAGATGTTAAGTATATTTATATTGAAGACCAAGAGGAGTCTTTAACTCATGTTTTCACTGTAGACCTGGATGATACTCATATTCTGGGCCTGGAATGTACTAAACTCTAATGTTGGTGGCTTTCTTCTAAAAAGAAGTAAGCAGAGATTGTCCTAATATGCTTGATTTATTGGAAACAGCCAAATATAGCTGCATTTCCCACTTTGGCTGCAGTGCTGCATCTTCTTCTGTCTTAAAAGTTATAGATGTTTCACGTGTTCCCTGCTCAGGAATTTGCTTTACCATGCAACATACTGTGTTAGTGTGCTTTTAAGTTGCTTTATTAATGCCAGTTCAACCTTCAGGAGACAGACTGAAATGTTTGTAGCACATCTTGTAATAAACATTCTGAAGTAGTTTAGAAAGTCTTGGTACTTTCATCATCCTCTAATAAATTAGAATTTTTGAATGGTGTCACTTTTTCTTTAATGTTTTGTAGCTCTAGAATAATTTCAGAGACAAGACTGTGTGGGATTCCCTTGAACTACACAGGTTTTTCCAAACGTTTTTTCCCCTTTCTCTATTTAAGTGTTAAATTTGTTGCAAAGAAGAATGGTAATGATCTATGTATCTTGTCCAGGCCTTAAGTTTTCCCAAGGGCCATTACAACTCCACAGTGGGATCATCTGTGGTGGCAACAGTGACTTTGTTACACTTCAGTACCAGCACGGTTACATTGACAGAAGATGACACTGACTACATTGCCATTGTATCACCTTTGCTCACCTTTCCTAACTGGTAGCAACATTTTTGATATGTTGCACCGACTCTAGCAAGGCTTTCTTCAACATTGTGTTAGCACACTGGTGCGTGTTAGTCCCCCCACTATAACAGAATAACTGGAGTGCATCCTGAGGAATTCCCTCTTGGAATAAAATGAGTGGAAGTTGTTAATAAAGATAGATTTTTAATTGGATGCTTTAAACCACTTGTTTTGGGTTTTTGGTGGGGTGTCAAGAGGTGTCTTTTTATTTGTAGATCCCTCAACTTTTCCTGAAGCAATGCAGGTGTGCTGAAATTGCTATGTACACATTTCTACGTGGTATATGCAGGGCAGGAGAGTTTTATCTTATTTTACATCCTCCATATGCACTCCTTTTCCTGCTTAGAAATAAGCTGTTTTCTGTGAACTGGGAAAGCGTTCTGGGCTCTGGGTTCAGAACCTCTGTGTTTCTTCACAGAATAAAAATGGAGTACACCCTCTGCTGCAGTGTGTTTGTATAGTATGTCTTTAGGCTGCTAGATCTGAAAATAAGATTTTGAGTGCTTAGTGTTTCAGGCTTGCTGGGACACTGGAAGTCAGTTTTCTACAATTAGTTGGCATGTGTGTTATATCAAAGAACAGAGAATGTATTTTGTTGTATGTGCCTTAACATCCTTCAGTTTCCAATATCCAAAAGTCACAATAGAACTTCTTCAATCTCCCTTGAAGTATCCATTTTTGTAAAGTCTGGATGTTCCTTTTTGTCAGGAACTGTTTCTGACCTTTTAAATTTTACTCTCCCTCACATCAAAGGTCTAAGACCTGTAACGAAACTTCTCTTCTGGACTGCTGCAGTTCTGACTGATGCTTGTCTTTCATTTGTTCCGAATGGATCAGGATGTTTCTTTTCTCAAAATGAGTTGTATTAATCTTAGCCCACTGCTCTTTTCAATTCTATTTTCCAGGAGCTGTGTGGTTTTTGCTAGTGGCATATTTAAAATTAACAACTTCTCATCAGTCTGTTTTCTAGCTAACATTAAAGACCAAATGATTAGCTACATTCTAACTTGCAGCCATCAGTTAAATGTTTTCATCCCTTCTTGTTAAAGCCACATTTCTTGCTGGTTTTGCCTTAAAATGTCATTTGAGGGATGGAATATACTGTAAGTCAAGTATTGCAGTGGTTGATGCTTGTGTGGCAAAAATGAGTGTCTTTGCTGTGTAGCTGAAGAGGCTCTCAAAGTAACTGTATTGGGAATAAATATAAATTAAGAAAATTTAAGTTTGTGAGACTTCTTTAAAAAGTGAACCAATCATTAATATAGTGCTTAGTGGTTTGAGGCTTTTTTCCCAAGAAAATCATGTGGACTTTTGATCCTTGTAGGTTTCCAAACTGCTGTATCTATTCTTTGTGTCTTTCACCATGTCTCTGACATTAGGTAGCTTTCTAACACTGCTCAGAAAAAGTACATATTCAAAAAAAAATACTCCAGCACAGGGAGGACCATGCATACCACAGTGTAAAACTGAGTGTCGAGCACTTACAGATAAAAAGCCTTTGAGACTGGAAAACCAGTTTACAATTGCAATTTAAAACTAGATTCACAAGTTTAATATTGCAGGGAAAAACCTTTGTTTGGAAAAAGACTTGGGAATTTAAATACTAGATTAAAAAAAACCCAACTGATTTTTCCATCTTGTTCCTTACAGTCCTAGAGCAGGGCTTGCCTTGAGTTCAGATTATTGGTCATTTGTGCATTTGTAGAAAAACAGATTTTATCTGGGAAGGGTCTTTCAGACTCTAGGTTTTAGTATATGGTTTTGGGGGGTGTGGGTCTAATAAAATACTGGGGCTAAATGCTGAACCTCTGTAGGAGTTCTAGTTTTTTGTATCTTTATAACTTGGAGCAAACCACTTCATTATTAAATTTCAATTTTGTGTGATTTATTGTATATTTCCTGCATCTTCTCTGTGGGCTGTCTGATCATCTCCAGTGTGTCACCTCAGTGTCTTGCTTAGCAGGAGCAGCCTTTCAGTGCTTGTTCCAACTGTGTAACAGTACTACTTCAGCCTTTCTCATCACTTGATTTTGTGCTCCTTCTGGGAGGCTTTGCCCAAAAATCACTTAGATTTATTATTTGACAAATGGAGTCATTTTGCTGTGTAGATTTCACTGACAACTAAACAATGCACACCTGTCTCCAAGGATTTTGTTTTTCTGTCTTTACTTAAACTGTAGCAGCAGGCTGAAGTAAAATACATCTGTCTCTGCATATGGTGGTGTGCCTGATAAAAAAACTTCCATGGCTGCCTTGAATTTGTAGAACTTTAAGCAGAACTTCAACTAGGGCAGAGATCCTCCCCCTGAACAGTATCTGACACCCTATCATTCTCTTCCTAAATAGCAACAAGTTTTCTTTAAATGGACTGGCATATGAGTGTATTTAAAGTTCTCTTAAAAACTCGAAGTGCAATATTATCCTTCAAACACCTATTTCTTCCAAATCTTTTTGAAGAAAATTAGCAGAAGGGGTGTTGGATTCTGATGCACTCAAACCACAGTAACTTGTTGCTCACTTGTTGCTGTTCCTGTAAACAGGCCTGACATCAAGCATGTCAAATTAGAGACCAGTCTAAGGTTTTTATTAAAAAGTGCAAGTTAGGTACATAACCTTTGTAAAATAGGTTATTTTCTATCAGTGGTCATTTTGAGATAGGGGAGATAAAAATTTAGCTCTTTCCCATCTGATGGTGTGAAACACTCTGTACTGCATCTTTTGTTGTATTCGTGTGAGAGATCTAAGGATAGGGGTTTTGGATGGTCTCTGCTTGAAGAATCAGGATTTGCTGTTTCCTTTTTTGTGGGATGTCCAAATACCACTGAATAGACAATTTCTCTCGTTTTAAGAGAGATTGTAACATACTCCTACTGTTTTAATGGATGAAAAGATGCGAATTTTCAGTGGTTCTTTTCCTTTTTGGAATCCTAATAAAAAGTAAAAGTCTGCAAAATGCTGATATATGACTTGCTTAGTACAAATTTTGCTGAAACTAAACTGCCTTTTACTACATGTTACTGAGTGTAATTCCAGGAAATCTGGTTATTACTGGTTTAAGATACTGAAGTCTGATCTGCTGACTTATGTTATTTCGTTTGCTTGTCATTTTTTTGTACATAAATTCAGCATTGTTTTTTGCTTTACTCTGGAGTAATGTTGAATGAACTCAGAAAAGTGACTTGGCTTTTTGGTAATTGTATATGCAGATTGCATCATTTCAAAGTCGTTGTTAACTTGACAATGAAATGAACTTTTCTCTTGAAACTGATTTGTAATTGCTTCTGAAATGAATCAGTGTGCTCTGTGTGTAGAAGGGTGTTCCCATCCTATCTGCATGTACCCAGTTTTTGTCCACCAGCTTCTCTAACTTTCTAGACCTGTGTGCATACACAGATGCCACTGGGAATAGTAATACTAATTTAGAGACTTTTGACTCAAGTTAAAGGTAGCCCAATGAAATTTATGCAAATATCAATATGTTCTCAAGGAAATTATTAATGGTGTGACTTCAGCATTTTGGAATTAAAATGCCAAAACTTCATCTTGCGTGGGTTATCAGTGATGGCAAGACTAGTGCCTTTGTATAACAGCATGAATAAACAGGTACATAAATAAAAATGTATCTGAAATTCCTCCTAAAGTAATATTAGATCTTTAAACATACCCCATTCCTGAATTTTGACCCCAGTCTTTTCCATATGATTACACCACTTCTGTTTCCCTAGAACAGTTACAATTCTATATTCCAGACTTGTAACCATTGTATTTTCACTACAGTTTTCTCTGGTTAACTCCTACTATCATCTGTACTAAATACTGTTTTTTTAAAGAACTTTGAATATCAAGCTGAAAAGTTTGTTTTTAATACAATTTTCTCCTGAAGCTGCAAAAACCTTGCATCAATCAGAGTCTACTAAAATGGGCATTTCAGTTGATATTAGTTTGAGAAGTGTATGACTTAAACTTGCAGGCTTCACAAAACTGAGACTATTTTCCTTAAGCAAAAGTTGATGTGTTTGACACCAGTGTTTGAACAGGGATTAGGATAGCTTTAAAAATTGAGAGAGTGAGGTCTTAATTTTCTAGACTTCATTAGATGTTGAATGATATGCTGTTGCTGCTTTTGAACGATTTTTTGTGGTTGTTGGTGTTCACACTTGTAAAATACTTACATTTATGCTTGGTTATTACAGCTAATATTGGAACCATGTGCATTCTACATGGTGAATTGGACTTTGATCAATAAATGTTTGATTGTTTTAAAAAACATTTGTGCCAGAAATTGTGTGCTACCATAGTATGCTAACATGTTTTGAACCTTCGTGTTTGTTGTCTTCTGGTTGTTTTGAATAAGATTTTTTAATATGTTTTCTGTTTGCATTGTTTAGTCTTACTTCAAATTACAATGTTTCTTGATGTAGTGAAGAAATTCAGGTCTTTTCTGGATTGGCAGGGAAGGAAGGTGTCAGTGCTTTCCCAGTTTGTTACAGGGAGCAGAATTAATGTTGAAGTCTGCCGCTGAAGACTCAAATAGTGTAATGCAGAACACGAATTCTCAGTTGCTGCTGAGCAAATGATCAGCCTCCATTAGGGTTACACAGGGAGTGCTGTCTGAGGATTTTGGAAGCAGTAGCTGCAATGATGACTCTAGACCTTAGTACCTTAGGCTGATGTGAATGTTTTGCCCCTTCATTTTAAATCAATTTAGTAGATGAATTTAAATTAATTCTACGTTTTAAGTTAGAACATTTTGGCAAAACTTGCGTTACCATTGGGCAGTTGTGACTTTGTAGAGTATCTACATGAAAAGCCTCCTCTTTTAATGGATTTGATGGTCTGGTCTCCAAAGTGTGATATAGCAAAGTTCCTACCAGATTGGTGTCTGCCTTTGTCCTTAGGCATGTGAGTTTTTGTTTGGGTATTTTATTTCTTCCCTGATAAAATTGCCTGGACTCATCTAGCTTAATTTTCTGTCATTGTAGAGGTATTGGGAATTGACTTTATTAGCACTTTGTTTCAAGTCTGTGCTTCACCTTTGCTTCTGCATTTTCATGGATACTTGAGGATTATCCTATGAGATTGTGCCTCCTTTTCTTGTCTTGCCTTTTTTTGTTTTATGTTTTGAGTTCTGGCTTTTTTTTTTCTTTTTTCTTTTGAGGGCATTTCATGTGTTTTAGGGCCTGTAATGCCGGCACTTAACTGCAAGCCTGAATGGCTGATTTCTCTGGAATACCGGTGGGATCTTCTGGGCACTTTCTCTGTTACATGTAGGCCCTGTTCAGTTATGGGTAGCTTTTGTATCTCCATGCAGGGAAGACACTGACCTCAGCACCTTATTGTTGTTGTTTGTCTGAAAGCACAGCAAAGGTGTTGTGTTTTCCATGTGGTCCAACATCATCTGTGGTTCCTGTCAACCCTGTCACATACATGCTTTGTATTCAGTGTCCTGTATTAAGCCTTGTCTCCTTGTTTTGTTGTGAACCCAATGGCTGTGATATAAGTTGATCCACTAAGAGGTTGCTGGGCTTCAGAAGCATTTGTGTAAAAAGGTGACTGTGCAGCAGCTTTCGGAGTTGGTGTGTCTGTTCCCAGTGTGATGAAGGGGAAACAGGGACAGGAACTGTTGAGTTTCTTTGCTGGTCTGACAGAGGCAGGCTCAGGAATCAGCAGCTGTCTGACTTGTCTGCCATGCAGGGTTCTTGAGGCATTGCTGATCACACATGATACTTTTTCTTCAGCTTGTACCAATTCTTCTCAAGACTGAATGCTCAGATGTCTTGAGTCTGAGGGTTCATTGCTGTGAGAATAAAGTGTTGCAATTTTGTAGCACATGGGGTGTTCCTAGAAAACCAGTATTGTTCACTGCAGCCTGTTTGTTGGGACCAGATACTTTCCATATCGACAGAAATTCCTGTTTTATTCTGAAAGGTGAGTAAAGGACTGTTGTCTGAATCCAGAAATGAGGCTAGAAAGCATGTAAAAGAAACTTGTATGTCCCACCTGAACACGTGCTGATTTCCTTGCTAAGTAGTTAGTATTGATGTATAAATTGCTGCTTTGCCTGCTTCGAGAGCTGTTGCGTCACTGGTGCTACCAGGTGCTCTTGCAGTAAAACTAACTTGAAATAAATACTTTGTAGCTAATTTGAAAATTGATCACTTGATAAGACATTGAAGTCTTATTGACTTAAGGATTTTGATTGCACACTCTGCATATGTATTAGTTTAAAGTCCATTTTGGTGCCAGGTGGCTTTTCAACCCAGGCTGGCAGTTTCCTTGCATCTTGCAGATTAGACAAAGGCAGACTTTTAGAAGTAGAATCCAAAATCAAGAATTCAGTCCCTAGTATGCAATGCAGGTTAGTACACTGATTTTTGAAGTTGCCTTCTCACAGTTTAGGGCACAGTTCATACTACTTAATCGAATCTAACTGAACTGCCACTGATAGAGATGGACCTGCTCCTACTGTCTTTTCTGATTTTTCTCACTACAGATCTAATGTAGCCAGGGTAAGTTGTTGGGATTTTTTGTTTTTCTAAAGGCTTGCTAAGTGTTCAGTAGTGGTACAGTTCCTAAAAGGAAATTATGATATGCTTTTGCATGTTGAGATGATCACAGATTAAGACTTTCAGATCTACTACTTAGATGTTGTTTTGAGGAGGTTTTAATTTCTTTGCCTCTTGGGTGGCAGCAGAAATCTGTTCTATGTGTTCTTGATACCTGTAGAAAGAAATACACTAATAATACCATAAACAGCATCATGGGGAATCACTGTGCTGCTCTGCTGAGATCAGGATTGAGATCAGGATTCAGTCCACCACTGCCACTTCCTACCAGAGTATTGCTGGATGGTTTTGGGCTTTAGGCCAGATACTGTCAGTTCTGTTACATCCCAGTTTTTGTGTTAGGATCTCTAGAGATGATGAATCAGGTGGACAGATCTTTGCAGGACTAATCTTCCTCCTCTGCCTTCCCACAAGCTTGATTTTCTTAGTGAGAAATCTTTGTGCATATCCTTATGAAATAGATTGCAAGAGCAGCAGTGAGCTCAGTGTACTGGAAAGTCAATCAGCTCTCTGGATACTTCTCACCATTGTCTTAAGCTGTGCCTTTGTCTCTTGTGTGAGTGTATATGATCTTGTTTTCACATGGTGGTTGAGCTGCCTTGCCCAGCCTTGACAGCTTTTGGCTTGGTCATAGGTAGAACTCTCTGCAGTGGCCTTTAGGGCACCAGTTCTATGTAGAAGACTAAAATGGATTTCAGCTGTTTTACATACACAGGGTCCTATTCATCTTTATGGTCATTTGAAGTTTTGTTTCAGTCCTGTATCAGAAAATTTCTGCCTCCCAGCAGTTGGCTAAAAACATAGTTTTCATAGCTGACCAGACAATTGAAAGTTTTTTCTATATCTACTGGCTAAGAAAGACTTTGAAGGTTTGTTTTTAGAAAAGACTTCTAAAAAGGAGCAAACTCATACCAGAATATTGCATTCTTGGTAGTTACTATTTACAATTCTGGCTAATAGTTGACAGGATTCTTTTACAATTTATTGTCTCTAGTATATACTCTAGGATTAAAAATCCTAGCAAGTTAGTTTTATGTGAGAGTTTCATATTGAATGTCTTAGATGTTTTGATGTAAAGAACAAATCCAGTTAGGATTATTTCACAACCATTCGGGTTGGGGGTGGGTTTTGTTAATTGTAGCTGGTGCTGTGTTGTGTTTTAAGGTATTAATAAAAAGAATTAATGCCACTTACAGTTTTTATTTTTCTTTCTGTTCACTGATGTCACAGAATGACCAGGCCAAGGAGCTCATTTGGCTTGTACCTGGATGCTCCAGTTAGCAATGGGTAGTAAACCTTAAAGCTGGAATTATCTCCTCATTTATGAGGAAGGAGAATTTAAGGAAGTGAAGTCTTCAGAGAAGCAGATTAATATTTTCTTGTGAGTCAAGATGACCAAATATTTGTCTCTCAAAACAAGAATCGCACTGCCCCTTTGTGGTGTTACATCTGAAATCATCATATGGGGCTTCTTGAGAAAATACTATGTGGCAGTTTGAAAAACAAATTAGTTTTTCATATTCAAACATTTACCAGTCACCTTCCAGTTGGTTTTGTGAAGGGCTTTATATGCAATGGTCTGAACACAAGAAAGGTGAAGCGAGGATTTTTGTTATGGGACTTGCCCTGTACTGGGAGTTGTGTTTGTTCAAGAGCAGAAATTCTTTGCCCAGCTAGAAACAGTCAAAACCACGGCCTTTACACTGTGTGGGTGATGATAGGAGATGTCTTGGCTGCCATGATGGTTATGTTGTAGGTACAGCCTTTGTGCTGGGTCACGTTTTTTCCAATCACTTGATTTTGTTTTCAGTTTTGTTTGTTCACCATTGAGGACAGCAGACTAACTTGTGAGTTCCTGATTGTATCTTTTACTCCTTCCTCACTCATGGGCTCTTTGTCAGGTTGTTAGCATTCAGGATGTAATGTTTCAACAGTTGTCTGTTGTCCTAACAGGCTTCTTAAGGTGCCAATGGAAGCTGATTTAAGCTGTCATCAATTTTTTTATTGCCTTTTCCATTTCCTTGATCTCTACCTTTAAGGTCTCTTCCACTAACTCTTCCCATGTTCATTGAAACGTAATTCTTAAGTTAAACACTGAGCATTGTAAGTTGGTTTTGGTTTCAGTTTTTTGTTTTAGGTTTTTTGTGGGGATGGGGGTGTTTGGTGTGTTTTTAGATTAATCTACTGACACACAACATTAAGTTCATAATTTTAGATGAAAGAACTTGGACAAAGATTTATTCTTCTGATTGTTTCTTCACTTCTGAATTTTCAAAGATAGTAGTCATGCAAATGAATGATCAGTCCTTAGTGTGTCTTCAAAGAAACTTCTAGAATGAGATACATGATAATGAAGAATGGGCTACTTCATTGTAATAGTTTAAAAGTTCTTTAATGAAAATTTTCTATCTCTGGTGGTTTGTAGTAATGTAGAGTGTGTAAAAGGAGTGTTAAAATCCCTGTTGTGCTGTACCTGCATTCTTGCCAATCTCATACCATATTTTCAGAATTCTAAAGTAATAATCTTATCTGTGATAACACTTGTGAAGTTGTAGAAACTGTGTTAGTCCAGGTGTTTGGCAGTGTGGGTTTAGCATCATGTGAAACATTTTAAACAGATCCATAATGCTGATGAACTTTTCTGACTTACCGTTCAACTGTAGTCTTTTCCCACTAATATTTGGACCATTTGCATCTTGAGCTCCACCTTTTTTGGTCACTGCAGCCAGGGCTGTATTTGAGCTTTGCATTCCTCACCAAACACTCATTGTTGGTGAGAACAACACACCAGCTCCTCTCTCACTTGGAGAGGGAAGTTCTCATTAATGCATGTCAGAAACCATAAGCTTTCCAAGTTTTTTTTTGTTTAACTACCATAGATTAAATAACCAAGGTTGGTATATTAGTGCAGACACAAGAACTTGTTCTCTGGAGCAAATCGGTGTTGGGTACTATGTAATATTCTTGTATCTATATATTCTAAGTAGCAATCATACACCACTTAGTTACCTTGGGGGTTGCTTTGCATGGGCTCTTGAGATGGGAATTTGTTTTTTCATCCTAGTGTTTTTCATAACTTTGTGGCAGGGACCCTCCGGTTACTTTGTTTTCTGACAGTATTTGTTGTTGGAAGATACTGGCTGTCCAGTCAAGTTAAGTGAAATCTGGCAATTCAGTGCTGGGAATGAATGCATGTGGAAGAATAAAAAAAACCAAACAGCTACCCAAAAAAGAAACCAAAACAACCAACGAAACCAAATGCCAGAAAACCCAATTCAACATAAAACCCTATAACCAAATCTCTATTATTTAATAAGTAATAAACATTTTTAAAAGTTATATTTCTGTATCAATTATTGCTGTTCCAAAAGCAACAGTTTAGCAAAGGTTTTAAAGACAGTCTTTTCCCATCAACCTGCTAACTCTTTTTTGTAATTGCTCTTTAGTTGGCCAACTCTGAGAGATTTCAGTATGTATTTATCATTCCTCCCTTGTCAAAATTTCCAAGGTGAGACATCATAGGGTGAGATATCCAGTGGTCTTTCAACACAAATTGTAGAAAGCTGAAGTAGAATGATTTTCTGTAGCTTAGACCCCATAAAGTTTAGAATCACTTTTATCCTGATGAATTAGATAGCTTTCAATAACAAGTGATGAGGGAATTTTGCTCAAATACAAAAAGTCAAGTTTTGCTGGAAATAAAAATGTAGAAACTTCAAGATGCTATTAATTGCTCTGACCTCATATGCAATCTGTTTTGTTTTTCAGATTTTGGATCACTCTTTGATCTGGAACATGACTTGCCAGATGAACTGATCAGCTCCACAGAACTTGGACTCACCAATGGTGGTGACATTAATCAGCTGCAGACCAGCCTTGGCCTGGCACAAGATGCTGCCTCTAAACACAAGCAGCTGTCTGAACTTCTACGTGCTGGGAGCTCCCCCAATCTCAATATGGGGGTTGGTGGCCCTGGCCAAGGCATGGCCAGTCAAACCCAACAAAACAGTCCTGGAATGGGAATGTTAAATAGCATGGTGAAAAGCCCCATGGCACAGGCTGGGTTGACTTCTCCCAATATGGCGATGGGTGCAAGTGGACCAAACCAGGGTCCTTCTGCTCAATCCACAGCAGCAATGATGCCCACAGTGAACAGCCCAGTTAACCAGCCTGGCATGGGAATGAACACAGGGATGAATGCTGGCATGAATCCTGGGATGTTGGCAGCAGGCAACGGACAGGGGATGATGCAGGGGCAAGTCATGAACGGTTCAATTGGAGCAGGCAGAGGGCGACCCAACATGCCATACCCAAACCCAGGAATGGGCACTGGGAACTTGTTGGCTGAGACACTGCAGCAAGGCACTCCACAGATGGGAGGGCAGGCTGGACTGAGAGGGCCACAGCCTGGAGCCATGAACAAGGTAAGACAAGCTCAACTTCGTTACTTTTCCTCATTGTTGACTTTGTTTTGTACAATTCATCCTCTGCACTGTGGATTCTATGGGATTTTTTCTTTAAGAATCCTGTATGATGGATTAAAGTGGAATTTGTGATGGTCACAGGAAGCAAAAATTGAGTCTTGCACAACAAGCAAGACTATGACTAGATTAAAAAGCCTATTTTAGAAATCTTGTGACAGTGCAGATTATCCTTTACATTGAAAAGTAACTTGATTGTATTTTATTGTTTTATGCTTTCTCTGCAACTGTATTAATCCATCTAATATGATGCTGGTGTTGTAAGTGTGATGGGAGTCCATCAGGACCTTTTAGGTGCTGTGGTGCTTTTTTCTGTGTGACAGTTAGTGCAAGTATTTGTTGTCTGAGATCAGCTGGGTGTTTGTGCTGTAGCAGATGCTGGGAGCTGCACACAGGTTTGAGTTGACTGCTCTACTCACTGTGTGTGCTGGGTATTCGAGTTAATGGTGGAGAATGGACACTTGTGTAGATGTCTGAAGACAATGTTGGGCTCTTAAGACTGTTAATGTGACTCAGTTCTAGTTTTAAAATTTGCAGTGGCTTTGTCTATTGGAGAGTAAGCCAGAAAGCCAGAAAGCTAAAAAAAAAATATTTTCAAGACTGAGAAGGAAATAAATGTGCTTTTGTAATCCAGGAGGTTGGAAGAAAGTTGTTGTCATAAGTCACTGAAAAGATGAGAGAAGACCTACTGGTTTAACTGAGGATAAACGGATGTCTTTAATTTAATTTTTGTCTTGCACAATTAGCCAGTAGAGTAGGAGCCACTTGAGTATTCTCCATTTTTTAATGTTTTGATCAAAAGCCTAGAAAATACTTCAGTGTTTTAGTTCACTTTAAGTGGGTATTTTGTGTTTCTTGGCTACTGAGGGGAGAGTTTTTTTTTTAAAGTGCTTTGCAATACCTAAATCTCTCTCTGAATGCCTGAAGTCAGTCCGCTTGGAAGACTTGGAATGATAAATAACAGTCTATAAATGTGTTTGAAACATACATTAAAATTATGCTGTGTATTAATGGTTTTGTCATGCTTTAATATATTAAATGAAATTACTTTTGTGTTTTGTGAACTTAATTTATGAAATTCTTTGGTCTTAGCTGTTTGCTTAAGCTCAGTGGGCTAACTTTCGAGGGGGTATGTGTGTGTGTATATGTATTTGTTAAGCAATGAGTTGATTCTGTGGTCTGGTCATTTCAGATATTTTTGCCTGATAGGAAAATTGATGCAAAGTTTGATTACTACAGTATAAAACTTAAATGCAGCTTACAGTGGTAAGAAATATGTAACTGTTAGAAGTATTCTTTCTTGCATTGGAATTATATAATACCTCATTCATTATTCCTTGGCTGTTAAAAAAAAAAAAAAATTGATCTTCAGAAAGCTGTCTTCAAAGGTCAAAAATTGATGTATTGTGTGTTTGGATGAAGTGCAACTTCATCCTGCTTATCAGAGCTAAAGGTGAGTTATGCACTATAATAAACTTATTTATCTAAAAGTAAAGAAAAGACATAAATGAAGCTTTTGACAAATTTAGTCTAAAATTAAATTGTTTCCTTTCCTTACCTAAATTCTAAAAATTCTGTGTGTGTAAATTAAGAACGCTTTATGCTTTTGAGAATATTCAGGCCAAATACACAATAACTTCTGGTTTTTAGTTCACAGTCCCAGACTGGTTAAAAATACTTAGGGTTCTTTCATTGCTGACAAAACAGTCCTGAGACTTTTTGTGTTAAGTGTAGTGGGTATATTCCTCATGAAGGAGTTGAAACTGTCGGATGAAAGAGAACAGTCTGAAATGGAGGCTGAAATTCCGGAATGTCTTCAATTGGTTTGGTTGTTGGCAGGGAGCCTGTGTTTCACTTCATAGAGTAGAGTTAGCTAAGGCTGACAACAGTAATGTCTGACCGTTTTATCTCTCCACCCATCTGCTTCTGGCTTTTCCCACCTACAAATCTTCAAAAAGTAGATGAAAACAGAGGACCTTAAGCAGTTGTTTTTAAAAGCCGGTTTTTCTAATTGGTAAATTTAGTAGTGTGTTGCTGTTAAAGTGGGAGTTGGTGTAGTAACTTCTGTAGGTTTTCTTCATTGCTACAAAAAATGCATGTTATCCAGAAGCTCTCCTTCAGTAGGAAGGAAAAAAAAAATCAGACGAGATGCTTTGGTTATGATTGTTCAACTTCATCATGTTAGCTTGCCAAAGGCAGCCCCTTTAGGTGATGGGAGGGTTGCTTCAGAGTTCTCTCTCAGTGAAATGGACATGTTTTGTGCAATAGTTTGTATGGAATAGCTTAGGTTTCCTGTGATGTTGAGTAAAGGGGAGGGGGGGATGTTATGCTCGTCTAACAGCAAAGATGAACTCCAAGGGGCTAGTCAATTTGGAAAGTGAAACTGGTTATGTTTCTGCTCTGTTACCCTGTGCAGTTACTGAAGTTTTCTTCCTCTCTTCCCAAAACATTGACTAGCAATAGAGTGGAACACTTGCTTTGCTCGTTATCTATGTACTTCCAACCTTCTCTAGTTGTGCATGTTTGGGATTTCAAGTCTGAAAAGTAACATCTCTGTAAATTATTTCTGTTCATAAACTTGTTCTATCACAATCTGATGCTTCCATCCTGTAGTTTTCTGTCCTGATGATAACAGTCACCCACTTAGGAAGAAACAGTTCTCTCTGGATGCTGTTTCCGTGCCAGTTGCATGACAGGCTGTGTGGAGAAACTGAACCTGACTGAAATTGAGACTCAGGTGGTCATTAAAAAAATAATTAATTTTTTTAATTTTTCAGGTCCAGTTTATGCTTGTCATTTGGAAAGCTAGTATCCCTATATTAGGGAGGGGATTTTTTTTTAAAGGAGTTGATCTTGCCTGTCAAAGGAGGGTGTGAATCCTACTTTGTTGACAGTACAGACGTAAAAACACCTATGAAAGTCTGCCCTGAAAGGAAGTGTTAGACGTTTGGAGGGAGAGGAATTGTAAGAACTTTTGTGTTCTTGAATAGTTTTTTGTTTGCTATGTGCTTGGTTTTGTGCAAGTTAAGAGAGGATAACAGACATGCCTTTTACTCTTGAAATAGTGTTTTGGAAATTGTTTGTAAAGCTTGGATTCGGTCATCATTGAAGTATTTTTCAGGCATTTTATTTCACTAGATAGTTTTACAGCTTTGATTTAAATGTGAACAGGTAATTTATTACAAAGCTTGAGTTGCTAGAAGCTGATTCATGTTTCTAGTTTTGAACCATTCTTTGGGATTTTACCTAGTTAAAACCTTTGTTTTGTTCTTCTACTGGCTTCTGTTGAGAGTGCCCATTAGGGTCTTACCCGTATGAGGGGAAGAAGAGGGTATTTTGTGTAAGAGTCACTCTGTGCATTTCTGTCATAGCAGTGCTCTACCACAGAGTGATAGACCTGACCTTCAGGTCACTTACATTTCCTGTCTGATTCAAGAAATGTTCCCTTCACTAATGAAGTAGATGTGTAGGCAGTTCAGATTAGTAAGGGCATTACTACTACCTCTGCTATGTGAGCATTTCACTTGTAACCTTTAGTTCCAGTAGTAATTCTTTGTGACCTGGTTTACTCTTTCAGTAAGTGCAAAGCTCTCTGCTGTTATTGGCTTTATCAGTTCAACCTCTGTGAACAAGATTCAATGGCAATATTTTACAAAGACAAAATAATTTGTCAGAATATCCTAAAATTCTCTAAGTAGAACAATAAGAAATTTCATAATAATAAATTTCTCTTCAAAGTTGAAGACATTGAAGATGTCAGCCTCAAATTGTGAAATTAAATTTAAAAAATAAAAGCATCATATATTTCTTAGTGTTAGCACATTGAGTCTCTCATTTTAGATAGGTGGTCAGTGTTCTGGGTTGCCTTTCTGTTTTTCTGTAGCTCTTTGATTCAATAGGTAATTGTATCCATACTGTTCAGTCTGTGACTGAGCATGCCATATGATCAAGTCCTTTAATCCATTTGAAGGGCAGTGTGAGTTCCAGTCCTTGCCTTTCTCTTCTTTGGTAAACTGAGGTGGAAAAAAAGAATAATTGCTCACTTTGCACCAGAGTAAGAGAGGAATGTTTGTTTATGAGGGAAAAATGAAGCAGTGAGTCTAAGTTTCTGGAGTAGCATGGGGAGTTTCTTGCAGAAATAACAGCGACATAATGCTGGTGTCTTGAAATAGGCATCTTAAAATACTGTGCAGTTAAGTGCAAAGAAAAAAATCAATAACAGTCGTTGAAAAGAATGCAGCAGACACCACTGGCAAAATGTAGTTTGGGTATGGTTGAGTTCAGTAACGCTCTACCAGTCAGTAGAATGGCACTAGGAAGTGTTGTACAGTAAATTCTTTGTTTTAAAGACCCATCTGGAATTTACTTAAACTAAATTTCCTGTTTGGGGAAAGTTAATTAACTTTCACTTGTGAACCTGTGGCTATGGAAAGATACTAGATATCATCAGTACAGCCTCAAACTAGTCCATGCACTGCAGTTTCCCTGATAAAAATATGCATAGTTGCTACTGTGAATTCTGGATTCTTTGAAAGAATGTTATGAAAACTTAATTCTGTTTGTTTACTTCTCCATGCTTATAGTTATCTTAGCAAATCTAAAAGCTGGTCACAGTTCAGTACTAATGCTGATATCTAGCTGTCTTTCAAATATGAGAATGTTAATGATGCAGTTGTTCTTACAGAGAAATGGTAGAATATTTGCAATATCTGTGTCCATACTTATATAGCTACTTATATAGCAGGTATTCTATGGTGTTAACAGTAAACTAGAAGCAGAGTTAGTCACTTGACCTTCTTCTGAACTGAAGATGCATGAGCTTCATAGCATTAGAATAAAACCTTGGGGAATTTCTCTGCTTTTGTAGTTACTCCTCTTAGATGGGGGAAGTACCTGAACAGCCCTGTCTGATGCTGCTTGTAAACTAGAATGTTTTCTGAACTCATGTCATCCATGGTGAGAGATACCCACCTTTCACCATTCTGGTATTGACAGCCCCTGCTTCCCCTGGATGCAGAAAAGTCGTTTTGTATTGTGTTTTTAAAAGGTAGAATCATTTGAGGTTACCTTTGCTTTCTATTATCATAGGTTAATGATCTTCCTTGTTTTCTTCTTCTTTGCTGTGGATTGGACTTCTGTCTGTTCTTCCTTGTGTGCAAGTTCTTGCATATGTGATGAAATTAAGTGGAAGCTGTGAGGTGAGGGGAGGAAGAAAACCTTTAGATGACTATGAAGAGAAGTAGGAAGGGCAGTGAAAGAAAGTGGTGGCCAGGAAGAGTAAATGGAGGTTGTACTTGATGACTTGTAGCTATGATTAAGCCATGTATGTTTTTGCATTCTATTGCAGATGAAGCCTTGTACTTCTCTTATGCAGTGGTACTAACACCATTCTTTGGCTGGTTCTTCTGCACTTGTTTATCTATCCCCTTCCACAGAACATTACTGTGCTGATGAATTGTGTGTCAGTCTTTCTGGTTGTTGCCTACTGAAATAATTATACAGGATTTTGATCTTCATTCTGTAGTCATGAGGCCATACATTTCTTCCTGTTACATGTTTTCTTTTATTCATGTTTCTAACATGTCACAGCACATAACATGAGCATGCTTCTGCTTCTTGTGCAGGATCACAAGGCCACCTTGTGCCAGGTGGAGAATCTCCCATATTTCCCTTGACTCAGTCTAGGGTTGCATGCAGGTGGTTGGTGTCAGGTTAGTCTGTGATGGCAGAACTGGGGGCTTTGCTGTGAGGTTCAGCTGAGGATCTGGCAGGTGTCAGTCTCACCTGGATCAAGTAATGGCTGCTGATTTGTTCAGGGACACCTTGAAGAGTTTGGTTTTTAGCATGTTAAGTGTCGCTTAAGTGTCTGTCTTGGAGTCAGTTTGGTGTGCTTGCCTGTAAGCCTGGCCTGAGCTTCTCAGGTCTTTGCCTCTCCTGTAACCTGAAATGGGAAAGTATTTCCCCTGTAAGGAGCAGCTAGGCTGAGCTGGGCATGTGGTCTTCTGCTGCCAGGCAGAGCAGGGTAGAGGGGTTGGGGAGCCCTCTGTTTCTGCCATGGAGAGAGCCTTGTTGGAAGGGGCTGGTCCTGCACCCCAGGCAGTGCCAGTGGCTGATGCTCAAGAAAGCATCAGGGATCCTTGTGGTGAGCCAACTTGATGAGTAATTTGAAAAAGTCAGAAGCTTCACATAAAGTTTGTGTTCAGCTTTGTTGCAAATATAAATGTTGATTGGCTTGGTGAAATCTCATCTGTGAGTTTCATTAGAAAGTTGTTTTGGGTGACGTAGCAAAAGTGTCCTTTTTAAGTCTAGGTTTGAGTTTCTTGCCATGTAGTCAGGACAGAGCTGGCTCACAAGGCCACAGTTATTCTGAACCCTTTGATATCAGTGTGTGAAGTCTACAGTTGTCTGAGTTGGATGTCTTGATTTCTCCCTGTGACACCAAGTTGTGAAAATGTGCCTTCAGCCTTTAATTCTGAATGTTTGGTTTGTTTTTTAAGGCTGATAGCAGCCTAAGTTACGGAAGTCAAAGGGGGCTGGTGGTAGTAATGGCCGGCTTGTCTGTGCTTTGCTGTACTCTCACATGTGAACTGACTTTGGGAGCTGTGATTGTTAATGAACTTGGAAGCTTTGCTCAGAAATTTATGGTTTTGGGGATGTCCTTGCTTTCAAAACTCTCTCTGGAGTTTTGAGATTCCCTTGAAGGGATAAGGCTATCTTACAGGAAAACATGGCTTGTTTTCTTAAGAGACTAATTCTCACTGTCAGGCCCTCACTGAGCCTTGAAAACCCGCTTGTCAATTTGAGGCGGCAATGACGATGGGGAATATTTCTGCAAGTGTGTTTGCTGACTCCTTATGCTTCTCTTCTCCCTTTGCCTTTGGCTTAACTTGCACATAAGATTTTACCAGTCTGAGGGAGAAGGAGGAAGGCTTTGGGTCTGGCCTGTCCTGGTTTTGGCAGCAAGTACTTCATTGGTCACCATAGGTGGATTCATTGTGGTCGAGACATGGCAGTGGGAAGGAAGGCTTTTAGTTCTGCTTGATCATTACATAGTTTGTTTTTCTGCCATGTGTGGAGATTCTTTTCATTGCTCTCTAATGAATTACTGCTGTGTGATTATGGTTATTGCTTATGTGTGGAGGAGGGGGGCTGTCCTCAAGTGAATTCACTTGTGCATATCAGATGTCTAAAGTGGCAGTTTCTTTAGTGAATTTTGTATTCCTTTTCCCGTGGCTTGAGTTTGATCTTGCCTTATTTTGTAAATGCAAACTGAAGGCTATTATAATGTATTGAAGGTTGTTACAGCCTGAAAAAGAGAAGTGTGACTAATTGCATGTAATCTCAGGGCTTGTTGGTTACTTCTAGTGCAGGTTGAAGAAGTTTGGTGAGCAGAAACAAGGTGTTTCTGCTAGGGGAGGATGCTTTGAGAATAAATGTAGAAGTGATTAGAAACAGGCCTACCATGGAGTTATGTTCTTCCTTGAATGCAGGAAAATGCTTTGAACCAAAGAGCATCAAGGAGACTGGACATTGTCTAGTCAAATGCTAATGTGAGTTGAAACAACACAGCTCTTTAAAGTATTTTTGTGCCATTGTTTTTGAGTTATGGTTCCTTGAGGATCCTGCCTGAGTAATGGTGAGAACTTGGTAATCTCAAGAAAAATCTCCAATTTTTCTGGTTCTCTGTGTCTAGTTCTTTTGGTCCTAGAAGGCCAAATTTCACATGGCAAATAAATGGCAATGCAAGGAATAGAAAAAAATGTGAGAAGACAAACACTTTATTGGCAAGATTGTTTCTTGTTCTTTAGGTTCTGGGTGTTCCAAGACAACAAACAGTATATTCTGGTGTGCTAGAACTGTTGAATATGCATATGGCTTGTATGAAACATGAATCTGTTTCCCCTGTGGGTGAATGGTTTAGTAGATTTGTTTTGTGTGCAGACTTTCTACCTGTCCTCTCCTTTGACCTCTAGCACTGCAAATGAATTGGTGTGACTGTGAGGTGTTACCTATTACTGTGGTGTATTCTTAAATTGAAAATATTTGTGTACTGATAATACAGACATGCATTTTTATGCCTGTCTGGAGATGAGCTGTGGGAGTGCTAGCAGCTGGATAGGATGTTTTTGGGATAAACTGTGCTGATATGAATGAAGATGGTATTTGTCTCCATTTGGAGTCTGCACAAGTGCAGAGAGGAGAACTCAAGTCTGGAACAATTATGTAGTCCATGGTACAAATTTGCAAAATTTGTAGAATTCACAAAGGTGAAATGAGAAATCTGTTGAAAACATTTTGTAAAGAAATAATCAGGCCACTTCTGTCCTGTCAGATCTCAAAGGTTGCTATCTTGGCTTTGTTGTGTTTACAGGAACTGTCTAGTTGAGAAGGTAATGTTGTGTGATGAGTAAATCTGTGAACATGAAGGAGCAGGGGAAGCATGTGGATCAGTGTTGCATTGCAGCCAGCTTGTGGCTGTGATCATCTTCTTCTCTGAAGTATAAATCTGCCTTATACATTGTGAACTTAAACTATCTTACTTGAACACCTTATCATTTTAATTCCTAGATGGGAATGATGAGCAATCCCAGCCCTTATGGTCAGCCCTATACTCAAAATACTGGGCAGCAGATTGGAGCCAGTGGACTTGGCCCTCAGATGCAGAATAAAGCTGGACTGCAGAATAGCTTACCACAGTTTCCAATGGACAAGAAGCCAGTTCCTGGGGCAGGCATGCCTAACATGGTAAGTAGAATGAAAGGTGTATTCATAAAAATGTCGTGGTAAAGAGGAGCAATATGCTCTGGTCTTGCCACATTGTAAGTTTTTTGCTGCTGTATTACCCAGGGTGAATATGTGCTTGGAATCCACACAGAACACACTTGATTCAAGCCCTAACACTGATATGAGGGAGAGGGCTGAGTTGTGCATCTCCACTCTTTGGCCTTCAAACCCTGTTAACAGGGAAAATGTAATGGAGCTCCTTAATTGAAATGAGCTTTGTAACCTGTTTGGACACCTCTCCTGTCCCATCCTTTCTTTTGCTGTTGCTGTATTGGGCCCCTTCTCCTCAGAGTATCTCTGTCTGGAAGTTGTTTTCCTGCTTGTACTTGCTGATGTTTTTGGTTAAGAGAGGTGTCCCTTTTCAAACAGGTATTACCTGTGCTAGGGCTTAGAAACCCCAGCTGTATGTTCATTCTTGTGAAATACAGGAACATGCACAACAGTCCTGATGCTGGAGGTGTTTCCCTGGCAACTGGAGTAGCCTTGGTACCTTTCCCTTTTGCCTCCACTCTTACTGCAGCAGGACTTAAGGAAAGGGGAAGTAAGAATGGTGGGAAAAATGGATGACCCAAGCTTGTAAAGCCAGTGCCTCACCACATGCCTTAACGTTAGATTCTCTGGCTTGAGCTTAAAGCTGATGCCTCATTTTCAAAGTTTAAATTGGTTAGGGGTATGACATGCAACATGGCTTAGTGGGCTTTTCTTTCATATATATATTTGTTTGTTTGTTTGTTTTAAATTTAGGAAACAAATTCATTTTTCTGGATATAGCTTGTGTTTCTCCCTGCTTCAAATTTCACTCCCACATACCCCCTGGGAGGGTCTGTCTATTGATCTTACTAACTTGCTGAAAAACCATTTCCACTTAACTTTAGTATCTTAAAATTAAGAGGAGCTCCATCCTGTGAGTTTTATTTAATATTTTTTTTAGTTGAGTGTGAAACATTGGAAGACAAGCAAACAGGTTGGTTGTACAAATCAATAAAAAAGCAGCCAACAGTTGTTCAGAACCCCAGCAGTCCAGTTTGTGTTCAGTGCAGAGCACGTAACTTTTTAAGCTAGTACCCAGCTGAACATAGGAACTTGAAGTTGTTGCTGTCTCAGCTGCCGTTTAGAATGCCAGGCTGCAAACAAGACAGTTATGGTGATATTGGAACATCCACAGAGCCTGAGAGCCTGACTAATTGGTGAAGTCACCTTGTAAAATGAAAGGTTAATACTAGTAATCAAGGGCTATATGGGAGCTGGGGTTTAGAAATCAGGTAGCTCTGGTCTAAAGATCTGGAGATCTCCAGAAACATCCTGTAGAACCTGAAGAGTCAATTAGAATCTAAAGTCTGTTAAACTGTAGTGATTCAAGCAACATAGAGTACCTGAGCCTCTCTTATTTGAGTATTCCTCAAATGTCACCTGAAAGGAATACAGAGTTCTGAACAAATAAACAGAAGCAGAGAAGACAAACTAGATGTTGCCATACCTGACATTAGTTCTGTGGTGTTTATTATGCTGAAGCTGTGCTTCATCTCTAGCAGAAAGTAGGAGATGCTTATTTTGAATGCTTATGTGCAAGTTTGCTGATGGAAAAAGGTTAAAAGCTTCCCAGAACTTGTCTTTCATTCTCCTTTTCTAGGAGCACTCAACTTGAGATACCTTCTACTGAGAGGGAAAGCCCTTTTCATTCTAAAATGTGCTTTCTTCCATTAATGCAAGAATTGTGGATGCAACTTTTAGCATCCAAAATAAGATTTGAGATCTAAACGCTATTAATATTTTCTGGTTGGTCTAGCACTGCAAATTAACCTGTGAGCATGTGCAAAGGTCTGCTGGCTATTGATAAGGCAAGGGCTAGGACTAATAGAGTGATATGAGGACAAATTTGTGGCTGGCAAGAGAATTGCCAGCACTGTTGCTAAGGGGCATTTTAAATGAGTCCTCCAGAACTACACATAGGTGGGCTGTTTCCTTAATCAGAGAATGTAGTAGTAGTAGTTATCTTATTGGACTTTCTCTTATATTGCTGTTGACTTGCTAAATAAATTATTTTGAGAAATAGATTTATTTCCAGGAATTTGTTTCTCACCTCCTTCAGGGCCAGCAGCAGGCTCCCCAGGTGCAGCAAGCTGGGATGGGGCCGGCAGCTTCTCAAGGAATGGGGTCTGGAGCACCGACAGCAGATCCAGAAAAGCGCAAACTCATTCAGCAGCAGCTCGTTCTCCTCTTGCATGCTCACAAGTGTCAGCGCCGAGAGCAGGCCAACGGGGAGGTGCGACAGTGCAACCTCCCGCATTGCCGAACCATGAAGAATGTCTTGAACCACATGACACACTGTCAGGCTGGCAAATCTTGCCAAGGTAAGTGGGGGAGTGGTTATGTAAATGTGGTCGACGTTTTAGGATGGAGGAGGGCTCCTAGAAAGAGATGGACTAGTGGGTGACTTGGGAAATAAGTTAAAGAAATTCTGTCTTATTTGCTTAAGACAGGGAATTGTAAGCAACTTCTGAGCCTCTAAAGTTTAGGCAAGTTAGAGGGGACAAGATACAACTAAGAGATGAGTAAAAATCTTTTGCCTGACTTTGTAACTCATGGTGAAACCTTTTAGATTCTGCCTTTTTTTAAAGGTAGGCATAAGCCGGGAATCTGCAAATAGGAGTCTACCTGTCTTTCTTAAACTGAAGAGATGAATCTCGAGCAATTCCAAGACATGAATTTGACTGCTACTGGCACTTGCAACCTCTCTCTGTCCCACTAAAATATAATCTGCCTTGTCTCATCTGGATTGTGCCAGTTGTTGACATCTCAGTTGCTTGGCACAGTCTGCCTGGTACCTGAGCTAGATGGAGTTATCCTTCAAGCCGTGGAGACGTAGGCTTGGGTGTATCACATGGGGTTTTTGAGTAGGCTTTGGTTGAGCCAATACTGCTAGAAGAAATCGGGCTACATTTTCAGGGCTAGTGAGTGCTGAATTACTTCAAATAATACTTTATTGACTTCTGTAGATATAGGTGTGTGCACTGAGAGAAAATGCTGCTCTCTACCCAGTTTATGATGACCATGTGGAGATACTGGGAGCAGTTTGTAAATGCTTTTCATTTCTTCTCTTTGTCAGTGGCACATTGCGCATCTTCCCGACAAATCATCTCGCACTGGAAGAATTGTACAAGACATGATTGTCCTGTATGTTTGCCCCTCAAAAATGCTGGGGACAAAAGAAATCAGCAATGTAAGTCTACTGGGGAATTCTGTGTGTTGAATAAACCATAAAATGCATGTTGAGAGTTAAACTTTCTTGCACCTAGATGGTGGTGGTGATGCTTTCAAACCTGGGAACATGTTAATGTGATTTTTCTCTTGTTTTAATCTCAGAGTATTTTTCTGGCTCTGATTGCTAGTGTTTATGAAAGCTTTATAACTTTATTGTATTTTCTATCAAGAAGAAATGTAAGGGTAAGGGTGAACAAATCACAGCTCTCTCAGCCAAATGGTTGTCTTTTCATTGCTGCTTCTTCCAGCTGGACGGTTTCTGGAGACAGATGTGCGCACACACGCACATTGTGTCTTTTCAGCCCCGATACTTGGTTCTTTTCTTCATTCTTTGTTTGCATCAGATGTCACTTCCCCTTTCTCTTTGTGTCCCCTTGGTCTCCCTGACAAAATGTTTGGCCAGATTTTTGTCATTGTGTTACCTGTATGGGGTTCATTTCCTCCCTTATGTAGCCTCTTATGACTAAAGTGAGTTATTTCTTGGTTTAAGAAAACTAAAAAAAACCCAAAAAACAAAAAGGGCAGAAAAGGTGTTGCAATGGCTGGTGGAAAACTGTATGTACAGTTCTGCCTTTCACCTCTGTGACATGGTGTGCCTCTGTTTTCAGTTTGAAGCAAGCAGATGTGTCCTAAATACTTGAGAGTGGGATTTCCTCTGAGCAGCCCAAAGGGAAAACACCATGTTTGATTGGCTGGTTGGGTCAAAATTTGTCTCTCTGTTTCGTGACGGGCTTTTCAGATCTGTTCCCTGCATGCTTCCAGAAGGAGATGTTTTAGTTCTGAGCAGCCAGTGCACTCTGTCTGTCCCTGTATTGGTGGGCCTCTGGCTGCCTCCTGCTCTCTCTAACTCCGTGTGTCTCTCTCTCGCAGCGCTGCTGGGCGGAGCTGCGGTGGGACTTGCCAATACCGGCTCAGTGGGCGTGGGGCAGCAGACAACGCCCAGCATTAACACTACCAGTCAGATAGACCCCAGCTCCATCGAGAGAGCCTACGCAGCCCTCGGACTGACCTATCAAGGCAACCAGATGCAGACACAACCCCAGGCTCAAGTGAAGAATCAGCAACAGGGACAGTCACCCCAGAGCCTGCGCCCTATGAATCCTATGAGTAAGTTTATCTGTTAGTGTTAAAATGCAAACTACCCCAACTTCCCCATGCTACATCTAATGCAAATTTTCTCAACCTACTAGCTTAATACTGCTAGATAATTTGCAAAAGGTAGGGCTTTGCGATATTTTAGACTTGAAATAGCAACTTACTCAGTGGAACAGGAACATTAGAGGGCCCAGGTGCCCTTCTCCTGGAAAACAAATTCTCTGGAAAAACTAGTTTCTTTGTAAAAATGATAATTTTTCAAGGCTTTTTTTTTCTTTATAATTGTACTGTAATGCAAGTTTCAGACTGTTGGGGAGTTTTTAATTGGATATACAGGCATTGGAATGCCAGCATTCAGGGATACTTCCCTGTCACTCAGATTTCAGCATTTTATATTTGTATCTCAGATATGTAAAGTTTAAGAAATGAAGAATAGTAAATAACTGACATCTTCCTTGAGTCCTGTCATGTGATCTCACATAGCACTAAATTGTCTAAGTGGCTTATAGCAACATCGTAGGATTAGGTAACAATTTAAATTCAAAGTGCAGTTAATCATAACCTGGCCATAAATTATGTCAAATGAAGTCATCTTTAACCACCAAATATAAGTTTGATAATTTGAGATTACATCACTGGAGCTTTTCTCACTCTTAGCTGTTTGCTTGAGTTGCATAAGTAGATGTGGTTTTTTTAGCGGAAAAGAGGAAAGAGAAGCTGGTAGTGATTTGTCACAGGCTCGTATGGGATTGTAGTGATGGTGCCTGTGTGTCCCACGAGAAGCTTGTGTGCAGAATGAGAGATTGGAGCATAAACACACAAACTGCAGCCTGAAACCAACTGCTACTTTGCTCTGCAAAGGGAATGCTGCTCCTGAGTACTCAGGAAAAGGCTGCTGGGTAGAGTAGATTTTAATGAGATGATTTGCCCTCACAGATTGCATGTGACTGCAAGTTTTAACTTTACTTTTAGTGTACCTTACCTTTGAAAACAGAGTAAAGGACAAGATTCCTGAGAGATTAGTCTTAAAACAATTAGATTTAAATAATATGATTTTCTATTGTGCCTTGGAGTCTTTTCTGAAGCAAAATTATTCTTATTTTTTTATGTACGTAATTACTTATAGACAGTGTTTCGTCTGTGCATTCCTTGCAGAACAGTGGGCATTCTTTGTACAACTGCTAAGAAAATCCAGTGAAATGGAATTGAAAAAGGTCTTGGAGTGTGAAGAACTACATCTTAACGTAGAAAGGACAAGCATGGATAGTGTAGATGTAGTTTTCCACCATGTTTGACTGGTTCTGCCTTATTAGGAGTGGGTAGCTGAGGAGGGAATTACAACAGGTGAGATAGGAATTCCCAGGTCATGGCCTACAGGACAACAGGGCTTGTTTAGGAGAAGTAGCAGGATTTGATGAGCACTGGTATGTGAAAAGATGTAGTCCTAAGTTGTTCAAACAAGTGGTGGGCTTTGACAGTTGAAAAAGGGAGAGTTAAGGTAAAGGTTGACTGTTGTCTTGCACGCCAGTGTGCTTTCAGATGACAAAGTGGATTTGGGAGGAAGAAAAGGACTAAAGGAAAGGAGATTTGGAACAGATTTGTGAAAAATCAGTTAAGTACTTGGTTGTGATATTAGGGGTATGTATTAGGCTCGATATGCTTAATTTCAGTGAGCTTCTCCTGTATGCAGTGTGTAATTTTGCTTGAAATACAGATTCTGTAGGAGTCAAATGTCCTAAATACACATGAAGCTTGGTAATGGTTTTCATGGTACTTGCAGCTTCACAAAATGATGTGTTTGGAAGCTCCAGACAGAAATATACTGCATTTTTCTTTACTAATTGAGAGGTAACTGTAGTGTGTGAAGAAAACAGGCAATTTTTATGGTGATTAAGACTGGGTATGATTCAGAAAACCAGATTTTGTTACGCAACAAATTAGAGGTGTTTCCTGCAAAGGATTGTCAGATTTTCCTTCTAACAAGCATTGGAGTTTAGAAGTAGGATCATTAAGTATGTAGTTAGTGAGAAAGGACCTTAACTGATGTAGGTGGTAGCTGGTGTTTTAAGTTTTTGAAGCCACTGTGAATATATATCCCAAGATTCTGAATTAAAAAATACCCAACTGCTTCTAAACAAAAAAGCAGAAGTGGTTGGACTCTTTCATTAGAGAATTACAGGAAAGGACTCTGGAACATAATATTTGCAGCCAATTGAAATCACTTGTTTGCTGGTAAGTTCAGGAAGATGTGCAGAGGCGTAATGGGATTGATGCTTCACTTGGAGGTCACCAGTGTTGGGTTTTGGGCTTTTTCTAAATTTGTAAAAGAAAGGGGGGTAAAGACAGCAATGGATAATTAAATTCCCTTCACAAAAGTCCAAGTACTTGCAAGTCTAAACCCTTGTTATTGCTGAACAGTTACTCATTTTGTGTGGTAAATGGGCTCTTCATTTTTTCTGTATTCTTCTGTCTTCTAGGTGCAAATCCAATGGGAGTGAATGGAGGAGTAGGGGTTCAACCTCCTAATCTGCTGCCTGACTCAATGTTACATTCAACCATGAATTCTCAAAAGTAAGTTTGAATCCTTTGTACCCCAGTGATTTTGTTTTGATCTCATGGCACTTCTTGCATAAACAGTGGAGTAAATGCCATTGATGGCTATCTCTCCCTTTGGATTTTGTAGCTTTTGTTGCAGTTTTCCAAGTCCTTGGGTAGAACAGCATGTACTTTCACTGCATTGTTTGGTGTGTGTGTGCAACTATTTCTGCAGTTTGTCCATTGATTAGGGAATGGCTGAACTAGCACTTTGTCCTAACATTATTCTAAAAGAGGCCATGACTGTAAGATGATTAAGCTGGGGCTAGACTTTCACACTCAATTCTTGCTCTGTTTTTGAAGCCCCATGATGAGTGAAAGCGCCAATGTTGCCAGTTTGGGAGCCATGCCAACAGCTCAACCATCCAATACGGGAATTCGAAAGCAGTGGCATGAAGACATTACTCAGGATCTCCGAAACCACCTTGTTCATAAATTGTGAGTAGCTAATATCAAAACAATCTCCTGTTAGGTGAGCTGCTGCCCCAGAGGTGTATTGGAGGCAGAGGGGTTGCAGTAGGAAGCCTGACTTGCAGAGCTAGAGGGCCAAGGAGTGAGTTTTGTCAGGATGCATGGAGAAGGGAAAGCAGAAGCCAAAAGATGGAGCTGGATCTGCTGGTTTGGGGCTGTTGTCTTGGAAATTTCCCACTCCATGCTTAAGGCATCTACAAACATCTACTGCCCCTGGAAGAAGTAGCAGTAGCTGCAGTCTGTCAGCAGATTTGCTTGCTGCTTTGTGTTCAAACCACTGGGGTTAATAATGGTCTGGAAGCATTCTAATCACTTGCATGCATTTCTTTAATATTTTTTTTCTTCCTACTCAGAGTCCAAGCCATATTTCCTACTCCTGACCCTGCAGCACTGAAGGATCGACGTATGGAGAATCTGGTGGCATATGCTCGGAAGGTGGAAGGGGATATGTATGAATCAGCAAACAGCAGGGTGAGATGCCAGCCCCTGTTGTCTAGATCTGTGTATTTCTACCTTGATCCTGTGCTGATTAGGGAGGAAGAGGAATGAAAGCACAGATGGGACTTCCAAGCTGAGGAAACAAGTGTTAAGGGGCTACTGGATGGGATCTAGGAACTAACCAGTTGAAGGCTGCTGCCTGGGTGTGCCAGGAGTTGAGATGTGCTGTGCCTGAGACTTGTCGCAGTCCCCTAAAGGCAATGTTGAAACTCTTCATTGTGATTGTCCCAGAGAAATGTTGGACACAAGATAAATATCTGGTATTGGTCTAATAATTGAGACCAGTGCCCTTAGCATTGCCCCTTTTCCCCCTCCTGTCTGTCTGATAGTCCCTGCAAAGGGGAAGACACCTCCCACCCCAAACCAAAAATGTGTGTCTAAGGCTGCTTTGCAAGTTTGGATCACTGGGATCAGTTGCCTTTTCCTAATGTGTGTCTCATCTCCTTTCTTGGCTTTTATTCCTCCCCAACAGGCAGAGTACTATCACTTGCTAGCAGAGAAGATCTACAAGATTCAGAAGGAGTTGGAGGAGAAACGAAGAACCAGGCTGCAGAAGCAAAATATGATCCCAAATGCTCCAGGCATGCCACAAGCTCCCATGAATCAAGGGCCCAATATGGGACAGCCACAGCCAGGAATGTCTGCAAGTAAGAACCTTTGGGTTGCTGATCACCTGGTGCAGGAAATCCTGTGTCATTTCAGTAGTGTGGTGACCATTTTGCTGTTCATGGGTACCTGACTTGTTTGTGAGCTACTGTTCATTGTTGTACCTTGATAACATGCTTCAAATTTGTCCCCTGTTTCTGAAAGCTGACTAAGTCAGAGAATATTTCTGTCACTGGAATGTGCTTCTATTTTCAAGGAAGTTCTTGAGTTTGCCTCACTTTGAGGATTCTTTAATAATGTTTATATATACTGTATATACTTTCTTTATACATTAGTTTTAATATGTAATTCTCACTAAAATGTTTGGTGGATAAATCCTGGTGGTCTTCTGAATAATACTATCTTTTTTCAATGTCTTTTTTTGCAGATGGTCCTCTTCCTGACCCAACCCTGATACGTGCCAATGTGCCAAACCAGATGATGAATCGCATGCAGGCACAGACAGGTAAATATTTGAAGAAAATTTGCTAATTTTAAAGAGTTTTTAAAGGAATTTTTAAAGATTTTTAAAGGAATCTTGGATTTGGACAGCTCTTACTGAAGCATCAGAGACCTTGTATCATGTGCAGTTTTTACATTTGGTTAAGAAAATAGCTATCTATATTGCATAATTCGTACATAATTATACAATAAATAGAAAACACTATCTCTGGTAGCATTTTGTCTTGTGATTGTGAGCTGCACATTAGCTGCTGCTTTGTTAAATAAAGAGCTTGATGCTTTTGGAATTTCTGATCATGTGTGCATAGGATGGTGGAATCAGTCAAACATGGTGAGCCCAGCCAGCTCAGGTGAGGACATGTTGGAGGCAGAGGGAATGTGGTGAGAATTACTGCTCAGAAAAAAATGGCAGAACCTTTGTTAGATGTGTTATAGCCAACATGCAAAGTACTTGAAGTTAAGATACAGTTTGAGATTCAGTAAGCGAATTTCTAACACATAATATTTCTAACACATAAATAATGCAACTCTCTGTGGAAAATTGATCTTCAGCAGCAGGTGTGACAATCAGTGTTTGTCGTGTATTACAGTAGTTCTCAAACTTAGAGTTTTAATAACAGTGGAAACAGATGTCTTGAGTGGGGAAAAGCTGGTCTGTATTCTGAAAGAGTAGGTAACTTGAACACTGTTTAAAATTATTTCATGTAACTAGTTAATAGAAGACAATATTTGATTGGAGGCTGGTTGCTAGAAAGCAAAATCAAAGAAACAGCATTTCATCTCCAAATATTGCATGGTGCCTAAAGAAGATTTCAGGACTTTGTTTACACGTGTTTTTTTGGCACAAATTCACAGGAATGAATCAGTTTGGCCAGATGAACATGCAGCTGTCACCGATGGGACCCCGACAAACCCCTCCTCTTCAGCACCCTGGACAGCTAAGTCAGGCCGGGGCCATGAACCAGGTCAGTGTGCCTTCCCTCCAGGGCTGAGTTCACAGGCTTGCTTCTCTTGTCTGTGGTTTCCATAAAATCAATAAATAAAAGAAATTTGCAAATAAATCAACTTCTTCATTCTCTTGGCCCTTTGGTTTCTGTCTTTTGCTTCTCCTCTAAGATCTGCCTGGTATATAGTAAATCTTTAGATATTTGTGGTAAAAATTGCCTAAAAAATAATTTGAAGTGGCTTTTTGTTGCATTGTTAAAACAAGGAACTAAAATAAATCTTAAGTCACAGTCCCAATCTGAAATCAATATCCTTTTACTTAGCTTTCAAGAGAAATCATCATAAATTCTGTCTTTTGGGGGCAGCTATAAGCAGGCTTTTTACGTTGTATCCTACAGATAAGTGGCAAGCATCAACTTCTACAACAAGATAAATGTTTATATTTTTTTGTTTTGTTGTTTTCTCTTTTTTTGGAAAATGTTATGGAGGTGTGTGCACATTGTGTGAAATGAGTTGCTTTCTTTTCCACCAGATGGGATTTCCTTCACGTATGCAGCAACCAGGAGTTGGCCAGCCTTCTGGTCAGAATCAATTTCTGCAACAGACTCAGTTCCCTGCTTCTTCCCCGGGAATGAACACAGCGAGCATGCCTATGACTCAGCCTGGCAATCAGACACCAGTATCTCAAGTAAGTTGCTGATTCCTTGATGTGGTGTCAGTGACCTTTGTCATACACTGGTTATGATTGTTCAGTTTGTAGTAGTGGAGAACAACTTGTTTCCTTGAGAGACTTAGAATTATAATCAACTAAATTAATTTATCGAGACTTTTCATTTTCCTGTTGTAGCACTGGGAATGGCAAGGGTGAAATATTGTTGACTTGTTCTCAGGCTTAAATTTAGGTGTTAGAGAGGAACTGTTTTAGGTTTGTTTTTATGGAACAAAGAAGAAATTGTGACTCAGCATGCAGTACTTAAGATTCTCTTGCTGAACAGTGAAGCAGCAGAGCCTGAGAAATTAAGAGGTGGTAGAATAAGTCATAAAAAGGCATGTCTATCCAGGCCTGTGTGGTGCTGCCTCTGGGGAATTAAGAGGGTTATCTCTACTGAAGATCTGAACTTACAGTCTAGCAGTTTCCTTTCTGTCCTCTCCCTCTCCCTTTTCAGCAAGAACCTTTCAGGCCAGGAAGAAGTAGGGAACGTCAGTTTGCTTCTCATTGATGCTTCTTCCTAGTTTGCAGGCAAGATTATTGTGGAGTTAGTTTTTTATCTTGACCAATACAATTTTTTTTGTAATTTTATAATGGTAGAGTTACAGCTGTACTTATTTGTGATGATAAATTCAGTTTCTAATCTTGGGGGTGGAGGCATGGGCGCACACTGTGTTTGAATGCAGTTTTTCACTGTGGTGCATTGTCCCATATTCAGGATGTACAAATCTGCAGTTTAGAAAGAAATGTTTTGCGAGCCGGGAGTGTGTAGGTGTGCCATTCTTTAAGTGTATCAACAAGTATATGTTATTCTCTTGAAGTTTCTCTAAGAGAGATGAATCAACTATAAAACAGCCTTATGTTTGTGTAGAACAAAATAAATCTAGGAGACCATTTCTGCTTTTGAAAGTTTATAAGTGAAGCAGATGGTTTGTCACGTTTTTAAAGTATGCAGTGGGAAAGCAGACATTTGACAGTCATTTCTCTTGCTTTTCTATTCCAAGTCACTACAAATGTGTACCTGTTTTCCCACAGGCACAAATGACCAGCGCTTCCTGTCCTGTGAACTCTCCTGCAATGGCTCCAGGTTCTCAAGGGAGCCATATTCACTGCCCACCTCTTCCACAGCCTCCCATGCACCAAAATTCTCCTTCTCCGGTACCTAGCCGAACCCCAACACCTCACCACACGCCCCCAGGCTTGGGATCACAGCAACAGCAGGCGGCAGCAGCTGCTGCCACCGCTGCCCCCACACCTGCTCCTCAGGCAATGCCACCTGGACCGCAGTCCCAAACTATGCACCCCCCTCAAAGGCAGACTCCAACGCCTCCACAGGCACAGCTGCCTCCACAAGTCCAGCCTCCGGTTCCAGTCACCCCTTCTGCAGAGCAACAGCAGCAGCCCTTGTCACAGCAGAGCACGACTGCCTCTGTTCCCACACCAACAGCACCGCTGCAACCTCAGCACCCCACAACACCTGTAAGGAAATACTTCATTGTGCTTTCCCTGCAAATGTTTGTGTGTAAGGTTTCGTTGTCTGTTGTGTGCTCCTGGCATGTTTAATATTAAAATAGGGGGTTTTTTGTATTTGGGGAGTAAACTTTTTTCATCAAGTTTGTAGATCATCTGCTGTTTCCAGAGACGAAGTGTTTTACAGAATTCTTGTACATGTTTTGAAATTCACTTTGAAACACGGGCGAGGTTTTTGGTTACTTTAACATATGCATAGTACTTATGCAACAGAGGAAACAATGCCGTTTTCTGTAGACAAGGCCTTCTAGTGCATGCCTCTGATACATGTTTTCCAATAGTTGAGGTTGTGGGACCACTGTATTATTCAGAAAAACAAATAGAAGGACTAGAGTGCTTTTAAATTCCATGGAAATGTAGCATAGGTAAAACACAGATCAGAAAAGGAAAATAGGTTCATTAGAAGCCACTTTGTAATGTGTTTGTTCCTTCAGCTTTCACAGCCAGCTGTGAGCATTGATGGGCAGGTATCCAACCCCCCATCCACCAGCAGCACAGAGGTGAACTCTCAGCAGACTGTTCCAGAACAGCAGCAGCCACCCTTGCAGGAAGTGAAAATGGAGATTAAAGCAGATGAAGGGGAACCAGAACAAACAGAGCTGCAAATGGAGGAGAAATCTGAGGTGAGATTGTTGACTAGCTGTTGGGTAGAATACCTTCATCCAGTACTGCTGGATGCTTTCTGTCATTCCTTTCAGAATTCAGTGAGAGCTGTAGGTGCTACCTTCAGCTGCTGCTGCAGATTTGTGTGTTGTTTTTTGTCTTATTCCTAAAGAAGGGTCTGTTTTCTGGTGAAATTGTGGTGCTAGAAGTCAGTGGCCACAGAAAGGACCATTATAATGTGGTTGCTATGAAGCTTTGCTTTGGTAAATGCCAGTGTGAGGGTGCACTCGGGTCAGTCCTCCAGCTGTTAAAATAGCAGATACCAGCATGAGGGGAAATGGCTTCAGGTTGTGCCAGTGGAGGTTTAAATTGGATATTAGGAAAAGTTTCTTCACTGAAAGGGTTATCAAGCATTGGAACAGGCTGTCCAGGGAAGTGGTTGAGTCACCATTCATGGAAGTATTTAGATGATGTGTAGAGGTGGTACTTTAGGATGTGGCATAGCAGTGGACTGGGCAGTGCCACATTAATATTAGACTTAATCTTAAAGGTATTTTCCAACCTAAATGATTCTATATGTACATGATGGGCTGCTTTACTGGGCTTTGACAACTTGTCACTGAGGACAGCCGGGAGTGTGGCTGCCAGTCGCATCATTCTGGCAGCTCTGCTGTATGAGAGGCTGTTAGAACTGCCTGAAGAGCCACCCGTGTGTCTCCTTGCAGCTCAGAACTCGTTAGCAGCTCATCAATGCTGCTATGCAGTGTTTAAAGATGCATTCTTCGAACACATTCGCTCAAGTTTTAGGCCAGTTTTGACTACAAAGGAGATAGAAGAGTGGGTGGGCAGCATGACCGATAGGTTTAAAGGACAGAAATGTGGATGGGTGACCAGTAGATTTAAGTGACAGGCTCCAAACTGCTTTCCAGGCTAAAGTAGAGCCAGTCGTGGAGGAATGTAAACCAGACCCAATGGAGCAAGAAGAGAAGAAACCTGAAATTAAGACTGAAGTACCAGAGGGGGAAGAAAGACCTACTACTCCAGCAACTCAGTCTTCTCCAGCAGCTGGGCAGTCTAAGAAAAAAAGTAAGCAGAAAGACTGTTTTTACTTAAATTCACTGCATCTCCCTAGAGAAATCTCTGCAGAGGAAAAAAAACCTGGGCTTTCCTTTTTGGTACTTAGTGGATTATGTGGTACTTATATGGATTGTTCCTTGTGGCTTTTGGACAAAAATATCTAATAATACATGTGCTTATAATTGGCTTTGGGCAAGTTCTTTAAGCCTTTAGAATTAGACACTAAGCCATAGTAAAATTGTCAATACAATGGAGATTTGAAATACTCAGTTACAGATTCTCTAGACAATTTTTTTTCTTGGGGCCTCCAAGGGGGAATGTGTCTGGAATGTGAACCATCTCTACTCATCAATGCCATCTTATGATTGCCTTTTCTTCAGGTGATCATTTTAATATCCTCCTTGGGACTCAGTGCTACAGAGGATAAACAAGCCATGCTTAAGTACCTTAAACCCACTGTCTATCTTTTTCCACAGACATCACATTTTCTAGCAGGTTTCTTCCTTCCAGCTCTTTCTGCTATCTTTCTAACGTTGATTGTTTTCCAAAGTTTTCAAGCCAGAAGAGTTGCGGCAGGCACTTATGCCAACACTGGAGGCACTTTACCGTCAGGATCCGGAGTCTCTTCCATTTCGACAGCCTGTGGATCCCCAACTACTAGGAATTCCTGTGAGTGTCTTAGCAAGATAATTTCCTGGTTTTAATTCAAAACTACTGTATTCTGACATACCTGTTTGAGAGCAGCTTACATCTGTCTTCTTAACATCTTCATATTGATGTGTTTGGAGAGGTTTAACTTAGGCAGTGGAACAAACAAGGTCTGACTTAGGGAAGTTTGTTTTGTTCTGTGTTCTTTTTGCTAAATAAGCAGATATAGCATGCACTGGAATGATTTACCAACAGAACCCCAGGGCTGTATGACCTTCTTATGGTTGTTGCTTCACGTTGTGGTGCTCTTATTGCTGAATTTCATAATTGTTCTTTCTGACATACCTGTTTGAGAGCAGCTTACATCTGTCTTCTTAACGTCTTCATATTGATGAGTTTGGAGAGGTTTAACTTAGGCAGTGGAACATACAAGGTCTGACTTAGGGAAGTTTGTTTTGTTCTGTGTTCTTTTTGCTAAATAAGCAGATATAGCATGCACTGGAATGATTTACCAACAGAACCCCAGGGCTGTATGACCTTTTTATGGTTGTTACTTCATGTTGTGGTGCTCTTATTGCTGAATTGTTCCTCATCATGTGTAAATCTTTTCTAAAGATGTGGGAAATTAGGCGAATAAAACCCACTTAAAATGTCCATTAGTGATTGTTCTTTGCTATAGGAAAGGAAGAAACAATGTAAGTTAGAGGTTTGTTTACCTGCTTGTTTTAGAATTTACTTGAGAAGACAACTATCATTCAGGGATCTGTGTTTTTAAACTCCCTGAATTGACCGCACAAGTTTACAAAATACAAACAAATACATAGATGTAGAAGTCCTTTTTAGGTGCTTCAGGCAATGTTTTTTGCCTGAAAGAGTCATTTGCTATTGCTGTGGGGGGTTTAAGGCAGATGCTGCAAAATTTCAAGGCCTCCTGTATTGCAAGCATTTATACACTTGCTAATATTTTTAACAAGCTTTCAATTGACTGTCATTCTGCAGACTTTTGTAGATGTTGCACTGTAATCAATGGTGGATTGGAAAAAGGCATTCTTTAGAGGAGACATAAGCTTTATCATAAAGTTGGGGGTTTTTTTGTTAGGTTTTCTGGGCTACTGAAAACAGTCACTTTATAATAATGTTCTTGTGCAAGTATTTGGATCACTGTGACTGCAAAAACATTGGCATTTTCTACTATTTGTAATACTTGTTTTGCTGATTAAAAGTAGAGTGACTTGATTTCATTAGTTGTGAATGAGCAACAGCACCTGAGAAATAAAGGAATAATGAAAAGAAAGCACTGGGGAACTATATGGTGTTACTTAGGGATTGCATTCTGTGTGTGACAAGCAGTTTGACAATCAAGTCAGGGAGGAACCTGTTTTTCTTGATGTGAATTTACAGGCTGAGAATGCACATGCTGTCAGATTACAACATAGTTCTCTAGGAGGGTTTTGATGTGCTGCCTTTTCTTGCAGGATTATTTTGACATAGTGAAGAACCCCATGGATCTCTCTACTATCAAGAGAAAGCTGGACACAGGACAGTATCAGGAGCCATGGCAGTATGTAGATGACATCTGGCTCATGTTCAATAATGCCTGGTTGTATAACCGCAAAACATCCCGGGTATACAAGTACTGTTCCAAACTGGCAGAGGTGTTTGAGCAAGAAATTGACCCAGTTATGCAGAGCCTTGGTTATTGCTGTGGAAGAAAGGTAAGAAAGTAAAATATCTTCAGTGTGTTTCTTGCTTCTTGAATTGAAGGGATAAAATATAGCAGTTGCAGTTGTTATTGGTTATGGTGTGTCAAAAATTTCTAAAGTTTACCAGGATTTAGCAATCCTGAATAATTGAATTTGAACATTTTGTGGATCTTCTAATTCTATCTAGTCCTTAAATAATCTATTTGTATGTAAGCCCTTGGGGGAAAACAGTCAGCAACAGAAGGCTTATTTTGTTTAGGACAAACTTTTGCTATTGCAAATTAAACAGGTGTGTTTTTATTCCTTCAGAAGTTCTGTATTTCACTGTGTATTGAAATTCTGTTTCCCTTGTTTTGATGTGCTTTCTCTTTGGAGAAGAGTTAACTTGAGAATAACAGCCCACTCAAGGTCTTTTGTGACTAGCACTTTGTACACTTTGCTGTACAGAGAGATCTGTGCACAGAGTAAGGTGGAAGTGTTCACTGTCTGGGTCACACTTGCTTCCCATGGAGAGCAAGTGAAAATGTGTGAGTACTAAGGGAACCCATTCCTCTTTGCAGTTGGAGTTCTCGCCACAGACTTTGTGTTGCTATGGCAAACAGCTATGCACCATCCCTCGAGATGCCACTTACTACAGTTACCAGAACAGGTAAGGAAAACTCAGCTGATGCAGTTTTGTGCATGCTGCAATCAATCTGTTACAGGCATGCATGTATTTACATAGACACCCTCTTTATATGTGTACACCTTTATGTTTTAAGATAAAATTTTTTGCTGGAAGTGCTCTTGAATAGTTTGCCTTGTGTGCTAATAATTATTTCTTTGAGCAAAAGTTCACTGCAGCCTTTGCTCTTCCCTCCTTTGTTTGCAGAAATGTGATGTCTTACTACATTTTGATCCTGCATTTAATTAAATCTTCAATTACCTACAAATCATATGTACAAGTCTTGCTTTTACTTCCTACTGTGCAGCAGTATTTTTCATGCAGAACACTGAGTAGACTATGCAGAAGGTGTATTAATGCTCATAATACATATTGGTTTTGGCAATATGTATTATGAGCATTTGGTCTTTGGTTTATCTTGTGATTTTAATGCCAAAGAGCAAACTTACTTCTGTATTGCACATCTTAACTGGAAGATCTGTGTGTTCAGATCTTCAGCAGATTGATGCTTGCTTTTTCTCACAAAGTTTCTTAAAGGGAATTGTCTTGGCAGTAGCTATCAGCTCTGTAAAATGCTGGCCCTTCTGCAGCTCTTTTGAGTATCCTTTTTTACTTGGGGTTTATTAAAGGATTTAAACTTACTTGACTTCTGAAAGGAGGTTTCTTGCTAGTCATCTCTGAAGGTCATCTCTGGGGAAGTGAGGCAGGAAGAAACAGGCAAACACAGGTTTTAACATTCCCAATTCCCTTGCCTGTCATCAGAATTAACCTATTAGAGCAGAGAATTGCATAACTCCAAGATCCATCAATTTATTTAGTTCCTGCTCTCCATTCATTCCAAAACCTCAAACAAACAAAAAAACCAGCCCCAAAACAAACCAGAACGACAAAAACATGAAGGATTTTACCTGAAAGCCAAAATTTTCCAAGAATTTTAGTTTCTTTAAGCACCTGGTCAGATGAAAGCAATCAAAGATTATACAAGTTACATCTTAACCTTTTAAAACTTCATAAAGGTTTATAGCAGCAAATTGTGGTTTTTAAGCTTCACCTGCTTCTTCAGTCCTGTAATACCCCACAATAGCTACTGCAGTTGTAGACTTGCATGTAGAGTAGAGCTTGTCATGTCAGTATCTTCTGCTTGTCCATAGGCAAATACTAGATGAACCAAAAGAGTGTTGCTCAGGAATCTGACATTTGACGTGTTTGCAAATGTTAGAAGGGCATGTTTGTAACAGGTGCCTATGTGTGACTTGGAGATTACATCATGTATACAGATGCATATATCTATAGATTGAAATGTATAATTCCAGAAGTACTGTTCTCTGCATTATCTCAGATGAAAACTGGGAAAGGAGGTTGAGACTTGTCTTTTTAGCCTAACAGTTGCTAATAACATAGATTAGTGTGGCTTTATAATGAACTTGTTCAAGTTTTTTTATTTCTATTTTTAGTTTTCTTTTGCACTCAATTAGCATGTCTTATAATGGAGAAGCCACAGCTTTAGAACATTTTTGAAGGCTAGGGTAGAATCTTGAATTAATCTCTATTTAATTGAAGGACAAATGAAATCTTTCTCTGTAATGCTTACTGTAGTGATGGCTGGACTGTTCTGTGTGCAGACTGGGCTATGGCAGAGTCATATCCATGTAGAGCATTATGTGTCTAGTTAATGTTAGTTAACATGGATTTTGACAGTTCTATTAGCCTGTAAGAATTTTAAGGACAGATTTTATTGTTCCTGAAGTTTCTGGTATTTAGCTTTTCCTTTCAACTGGGAGAGAATTTTGTGATCTTTTAGCATTTACACATTTAAGATGGAAGACTACCTCTCTTCCATTGATCTCCTGCAGATCCTCCTCCCAACAGAACTGCTGTGCTGATGTACAAGTCAGAGTAGCAGTTCCTCCTTCCTTCTGCTCTTTCCCCTGTCTCATTTTAATTCTTTGCTGTACGTGGCATGGATTATTAAAATGAAGAGGGTATGGGTATGCTAAAATGAAATACTCTAATTTGTTTTTATCGTTTGCTGCTTGTGAACCCATTTGAGAGATTTAATGCTAATCTGTGCTTTGCCTTGGCTTTCTGCTTTGTGTTGTCTTGTCTTGCTTCTATGTTTTTGTTTTTGTCCTGCAAACCCCCATTTCTTTGTTTGTGTGTGTGTTATTTTTTTAATTTCTCCTTCATGCTTGTCATTGTCTGCACTTGGCTTTGATTGCGCAAAAAAAAAATCCAAACCAAAAAACCAAACCAACCAAACACAATGTGGGGCCCATAAATCTGCATCATTGAATATCCTTGTCGCCGTTGATGACCTGCTCTCTGCTCCTGTCCCTTCCTTGGCCTGCTGTGATTGGTGGCTCCGTTGCTTGACTTGGGCTGTGTTGTGTGGACGGAGCAGTTCACCCAAATATGGCCTTCTTGCTGACAGGTATCATTTCTGTGAGAAGTGCTTCAACGAAATCCAAGGGGAGAGCGTTTCTCTGGGAGATGACCCATCACAACCTCAAACGTGAGTTATTTGTGTTTGCTTGGGCTGTGCTTTGTGAGCTGCATCATGGCCTACAGTGCCTTCTGTGGGCAAGAGGGGTTCAGCTCTAGGTTTTTAGGCTTAGTAGAAGGTGGATTATAGATCCTTCATAAAAGCCTGGACTTGTGCTTGTCTTTTAAACCTGGACTGACTGAACTAGTGAAAAATAAGCACTTAGTGCTTAAAATTGCAACTGTACCAATAGAAAGGAAAGAAGAAAATGGCTTTTTCCCTGAAAAAAAAGTGGAAGTATTCTACTGCAGAAAAATAACCATGCCTGCAGGCAAGCATGTGACAGACATAGCTTGAAATATCAAATGTACCATTTTCTTTATACCCTAGCTATGCCATTAAACTTGTATTCAACATCAGGTTGTTTTTCATCCAAACCAGAAACAGGCAACCTCCTTTTGCCATACAAATATTTCACTACAGGAATGCCATCTGCCTATGAGAAATGCTGTGCAGTAGTTGAGGACACAATAAAAGGCTGTGCTTAGATTTTACCATGTTAGTGGCAAACTGTTGTCACAGTCTCTCATTTTGCTGTATCCTCCTCATACCCCCCCTCAAAAAGATCTTGAAACAGATTTTTTTGAGGATAAGGAAGTCCTTGAGGGACAAATGAGAGCCAAGCAGTTACTCTTTGAGCTATTCAAGAAATCCCTTTGGAGGAAGGCAGTGCACAACCCTGCAGGTAGAACAACATGAGGAATTCAGAAAAAGTCTAAAGCCAGAGGGAGAGTTGTTCAAGTTGGTAATTGGACAAACTGAGTTAACTTTCATTTGGAACCAAATCCTGGATGCACTAATTGATGCATACAGAACAGTACTGGAAATATTTGTTTGGGCTTGGGATGATGTACTGAAAGAGGGGAGATTGAGCTTAGATACAAGGAAGTTCTTCACTATGAAGGTGGTGAGGTACTGGAACAGATGGCACAAAGAAGTTCTGGATGCCCCATCACTGGAAGTGTTAAAGGACAGTTGGATGGAACTTTGAACTACTTGGTCTAGTGGATGGTGTTCCTGACAGTGGCAGGGGGTGATGATCTCTTAAGGTCCCTGCCAGCCCAAACCATCCTAGGATTCTGTGACCTACCTTTCTGGAAGGAAAAAAGAAGAAATAATGTTGTGTGCTGGTCAGTACAATGGGCCATTTCATGTCCCTGTGGATTGATGGATTGCTATTCTAGTAGAAGCAAAGATCCAAAATTTATTCAATATAGAGTCATAGAGTACATACATAATAGGAATATACATGGTGGGTCCTATTTAAGTTTCATGCACCATATTATAAGAATAATTTGAGGTAATTGAGATATTTAACTTCATCATTTATTTTATAAGGAGCTTCAAGTATTCTGCAGGTGGCATGATTCAGAATAAATACTGAAATAAGAGGAGATAGGAAGGTTAATTAATCTCATGCAAGTTGGAGTGGGTCTGTCCTTGCTTCTCAGGGAGGGACATATTGATCTTTTCATATTATGCAGAACATTCTTTGGAGTAAATTCTCACTGATTTGAGTATTGTATGTTCTGAATCAGGTTGTTTAAAAATTCTGTCAAAAAGTTGAAATTTTAGGCCTTGAAACTGATGTAGAGAAGGTGGAAATAATGTATAGTAGTGGCTGGGCTGGGGTTGCGGGGTTTGGAAGCTGAAATTTATCCTTTGAAGTTGATGTAGGAGGAGGGCTAGGGGAATCTGAAAGAAGATAACCTACCTTTCTCAGTAATCAAAGATAATTGGAATTCTGCCTACAGAATTCGAGTGGCATATCAAGTAGTCTTTTCACCATTAAATACTGATCAGACCTATCCAAAACTTGACTTGTCAGCAAGCTTTAATATTCATCCTGTAGTAAAACTGAATAAGGGAACAATTTTGCTCTCTACAAGAGAAAAATTTTTCCACAGACAAAGTGGAGTGGCATACACTTCAGTTGTCTGTCACTGTGTAAAATATAATTACTTTCCTTGTAGTGCCAGTGAGTGTATAAAACCTGTGCTTGTAAGTTTTGTCTTGGTTTGTGGATAGGTGTGGTATTGCATGAATGTTTGTTGTCTTGTGTTAAAACTGAGTTTTATTGCCTGTTTCTCCATAGCACAATAAACAAAGAACAGTTTTCAAAAAGGAAAAATGATACACTGGATCCTGAGCTGTAAGTATTGCTGTCACTCTTTGAATGATCCTCATTTTATTATAAATACTTTGTAAGATACATGTTATTAATTCACCATCAGCTTTGTCTCTGAATGCTTTCAATTTCATGTAGCTCTGTTAGTTGGTATGGGCTGCTCAGTAATCAGCAGATCTGGCATTCAGTGCTGAGAACACAAACCACTGTGGCTGTGCTTGAGAAACACTGACTCTGGATGTATGGGCTGAAATGACTCCATTTTGTTGTCTTGCATGTAGATTCAGCTGAAGGATGAATGCAGATAGCTTTGTTTTGAAACTTTGTTGTGGTGAATGGTCAAGTCTCAGAACTGATTTGAGTCATTTGGCAGTAGCTCTTAGTGCTGTTGCTGTTTCTAGTTGCTGCATTTTACAGGCAGCTGTGGTAGAAGGAAAAGTTGCTCTATTTTGAATCAGCCAGTTATTCTGTACTGCTCTGAAAGCAGAACTGCAGTCAATCAGTAACATTGAGATGATGGTGACTCAGCTGCTTTTCTTGATATTCCTGAGCAGTTTTTTTGAAGCTGCTTTACAGGGTCCTGCATCATGCACCTATGCTGCTATTTTGCAGACTTTATCTCAGTTCTCAAATGAATGAGGAAAAAGGATATTTATTGTTCCCACACCCTCCTTCTAAAGGCACAAGGGTCAACCAGTTCTTGTGTTTTACAAGGGCTGTGGGAAGGAGAGAATAGTAGCTTGATTCATAACTTTTCTTTCCCTTTGTTAAAGTGTAGATAGTATATAAGGCTAACTTACAGTGTGATACCACATGCTCTACATAGACTACAACTATTCATTCAAAGTCTCAAACTTTTAGACAGGCATGTTCAAAAGGAGTCAATACCTGAAGCAGCCTTTGGTATTCTGGTTTATTATATTAACCAACATCTGAGAACTAAACCATGTGATGTATCTCAGTTGTCCTTAAATCTCTCCTAATTTTCTAAAGGCGACTTCAATATTTGCTTCTGGTTCTTCCTTTCCACCTTTCTGGAGTGTATTTGCAATATACCCCAGGGATCAAGCATAGTAGGGCAGATTAACAGCCAAGTATTTCACCTGGTTCTTCCTTTCTGACATGTGTGAATCCATTTTTCCTCTACTCTTTATAGCAACAAGCTTACAGATTTTATCCTTAAAAGGGCTTCACTTGGAAAAAAATGAGTGGATGGTGGTAAGACAAGCAAATGGTAACAAAGTGTCACTGCATAGTCTGCCTGACTTGAGCTGGCAGGTTCTTAATTTGTTCTTAAGGCTGTTCTCAGCATAGATGTTCCCTCTGTGTTAAATAGACTCCAAAACCTAAATGCTAGAAGTGCTCTAATGAAATACTACAAAATGCACAAGCAAGCAATGGTACTACTAACCTGTGCTTCCCTTTGCCTTTTTTGCCTTGTACAGATTTGTTGAATGTATAGAGTGTGGAAGAAAAATGCACCAGATCTGTGTTCTTCATAATGAGATCATCTGGCCTTCTGGGTGAGGAATTCTCCTTATTAAGTAGATAGCATGTTCACTATTTGGTAGAGCTCATACATAAACTTCCTTATATTGGTTATATTTAAAAGACTGTTTAATGGAAGAAGTTACATTCCCTGAAATTTTTTTTGAAGAAAAATGCACCAGATCTGTGTTCTTCATAATGAGATCATCTGGCCTTCTGGGTGAGGAATTTCTCCTTGTTAAGTAGATAGCATGTTCACTATTTGGTAGAGCTCATACATAAACTTCCTTATATTGGTTATATTTAAAAGACTGTTTAATGGAAGAAGTTAAATTCCCTGAAAATTTTATACAATCTATAGGGTAATATCAAATTTAGACAGTATATCTTAGAGTGTTGTGTGTCAAGTTTTCTAATCTTTAATGTTTCCAATGTTTCTTTGTGTGGAAAAGAGCATTTCAGCCTTTTATGTTTAGAGATGCTAGCTCTTGATGAAAAGATCTTTTTAGTTCTGGTAACAGTTTCAGACTGATCTGATTTCTGTACAAATCATACTGCTTCATCATCTTCAAAAAATTTTGTAACAAGGATTTAGCAGGTGAATCAGCTTTTTTGACCTCAGTGATCAGATTAAATTTAAATTTAAAAAATACAGTTATCTTTAGATGCTCCATGGTTCTTGATCAACATGTGTTTTCTTCTGATTGATTTAAAAACTTAGAAAATTAATGATTAATTATATGTTGATTAAGTTTCATAACAGCTTAAATGTCCCATTTCTTGTCCAAAGAGTGTCAGTTTAGCATTCTGTTGTCCCATCCTCATTGCTGCAGAAGAGGGTGGATGTTCTTTAAGTGAAGAAGAATCACAGAATCATTTCAGTCTACAGTGTATTTGGGCATTTAGAAAAAAAAAAATCAGCCTTATGCTTGGTGTTGTGGTGTCTTATCATCAGAGACAGCAGTTTGAGCCTATTTGCACCAAGAATACTTTGAGCTGATATTGTCAGACCTGCCAGTGGAGACTTCCCTGGGCTTCCCAGTGGTGATGTGAGCAACTGATAGGGCGTAAAGCACCTGGAGCTTAGATCCTCCTCTGCAGCTCTGAAACAGCTGGCTGTTCTTTGTGCTTTTATTTCAAATTTCAGTTAAGGTCTTTTCCAGATCAGATAAGACCTGGTGAAAGATTTTGCTTCTAATAGTAGGATGCTAGAGAACTTGGTGGTCTGACTTCACTTTGTCTTTTGTTTTTGGTTCAGCTTCGTCTGTGACGGCTGCCTAAAGAAAACAGGACGAACCAGGAAAGAGAACAAATTCTCTGCTAAAAGTAAGATTCTGACACTTGCACCAAAAAATTTAAATAATATGTTAAGGATGGGGAAGAGGTGGCTTTTGTGCTTGTGTTTTATTTAAGTTTTTTAAGAGCTCAAGGAGGATACTTTCAGTCAATTTTGACCATCAATTCTGTAGTGTTCAGAGTGTTTGTTCTCACAGCTGGTAGTGTTAGTTAACATTATGTTTTAGAGGGCTAACAAACTGTTTTAGAGTACTTCCATTATTGAAAAATATTATTTTGGTAAGTGGAGATACTAACTTGGCTAGTATGGCTTTATAGACAGAATATAGTTTCAAATGCAATGTCTGCTTGTGAAGATGTGTCTGAAAGCAGTGTTTTGTAATCCAGTTTAAGTAATTAATAACATCTGTTCAGGAGAAACCTTAATTGTGATTGACAAGATAGAAATTGGGTTGAAATACAGATTCATTATTCAATTAAAAAATGTATAAGCATAAATGTGCCTGCAGGGGAAAAGCAGCTCACCCCATCTAGAAGTGGTAGGGTTTAAAGATAAAGCTTTAATTTATGTTAGCATAGTGCATGTGTTAAAAGTAATTTTTCATCTAACATCTGAGTGAGAAATCACATATGAACAGTTCAGTTTTGTATATGTTTATAGCTCTATTTTCCTCCTGCAGGATTACCAGCTACAAGACTTGGTACCTTCCTGGAGAACAGAGTCAATGATTTCCTAAGACGACAGAATCACCCTGAGGCAGGAGAGGTCACAGTTAGGGTGGTGCACGCATCTGACAAAACTGTCGAAGTAAAACCAGGAATGAAAGCAAGGTATGCTCGTTTCTAATTTTGCTTTCTTTTTGTGGAAGTGGGAGCTGTTTGCACTTACATGATACACTTGATTAAGTAAAATAATTTGGGTTGGAAAATAGTTCTAAGCTTGAGTCTAACTGTTACCCTAGCAGTGCCAAGGCCACGGCTAAATCATGTCTCCAAGTGCTACATCTACACATCTTCTAAATATCTCCAGGGATGGTGACTCAAACACTTCCCTGGGTAGCCTGTTTCAATACTTGACAATCCTTTTAATGGAGAACTTTTTTCAAATATGCAGTCAAAAAACTTTTGTGTTCAAAACCTCATCACCAGCCAAGTAGTGACAAACAGGTGTTCCAGCAGCATAATAATTTTTTGTCTTTTTCACAGTAAAAAGTGGGTGCCTCCTATTTGAGTAGTCTGTAAACATTTAACTTTCAAATGGCACTAAAATTACACCTAGAGTAGCCCTCATCTTTGTTGCTTTCACCTAGTAACATGCAGTCTCTGATATGTGAATATATTTGGTATTCCACTTCACCCTCTGGTCTGCAGGTTCGTAGACAGTGGAGAGATGGCAGAGTCTTTCCCGTACCGAACAAAAGCGCTTTTTGCCTTTGAGGAGATTGATGGTGTGGACTTGTGCTTCTTTGGGATGCACGTGCAGGAGTATGGCTCAGACTGCCCTCCACCTAATCAAAGGTGAGGAACCCCACGAAAGTCTGTTTTACCTTGATATTGGATTTTACCAGTATTACTGAACGGGACTGCCCTGGCTTGCCTGGTCCCAGCTGCTGAGCCAAACACAGCACCTGTGGGGTTTTGCACCCCAGAGAGCTCCGGCTCGCTGGGAGTCGCTGCTGAGCACGTGGGGACAAGTCCAGGCATGTCCCGAGCTCCAGTGCTTATGGCTGGAGCTTGCTGGGAGAAGAGGGTCACTCCTCAGGCCTCCCTGAGCTGGAGAAACCTTTTAAGGCGATGGTGAAGGAAGGAGTGGGTCCTCATGGAGAGTTTAATCCAGAGTTTTTATTCTGGGCCGCATGGCCTCTGAATCCAGGAGCAGCTCCACAAGAACCCTGGGCCCATGGTGTGCTCCCCTTTTACCTGGGCAGAGGGGCAGGGGAGGGAACACAGGGAGCACCAACCAGGCACAGGGGGAGGGGGTCTCAGGTGAGAGGGACACCTGGGTGGGCCAAGGGCCCCCCAGGGGGTGGAGAGCATCCTTTGAACCTGCCCATCACTCCATGCTCCCCTGGAATTTCTGGGTTGATAGACTGTGCCCAGCAGGAGTCAAGGTGGGGGAAAGGAGAGTTGATTGACACACCTGGGGAAGGAAACTTCAGGGATGAACCAGGGAATCTGAGGTTTGGTACTCTCTTCTTTGGATGAACCTCCTGTAGTTCTGTATAGAGCTTCTCTGTTGCTTACGTGAGACCCTTAGTGCTGTTAGGTTGTAGAAACAAAGTAGCTCCTGTAATGTTAGAGTTGTTTCTTACTGGGGATGCTGGCTGGAAGACAGTGTTGCCTTAAGGATCACGGTTCTGTGTTTTCAAGGAAGGGGTTGAATAGTTTTAGGGAGATGAAGCTAGGATATCAAAAGAAGGCCAGGTTTCTGGAGGTAAATTAGGATCAGAGGCTTTGCAGATTGCTGTTGTAATGGATGCTTCAGATGTATAAAATAGCATTAATAAACTTGTAGAATTACTTCAAAATCTCTCCTCTTTCTCATGCTTTTTTTTGGTTGGTTTTTTTTTTAGGCGAGTGTATATATCTTACCTTGACAGTGTTCATTTCTTCCGCCCTAAATGCTTGAGGACTGCTGTCTACCATGAAATTCTAATTGGATATCTAGAATATGTTAAGAAACTAGGGTAAGTATTTTATAACATTTTTTTTCTGTACAGCATTTGTGCTGAGTAGTTCTTGCTGCAAATTAAATTACTCATCCTGTAGTAAAGAATATGGTGCCTAAGTGTCAACTTGTGATAGAACGACTTGACAACAACTTTCTACAGTTAAAAAGGAGAAGAGAAGAAGGGATTGCAGGCTTTTCAGAGGAGGCCTCTGCTTCAGCTATTTTTGTGTTTCCAAATTTATGTGAAACTTTCTTAAGTCTAAGTAGAAACAGGGAGCCCCTTCTCCAGTCCATAAAATGTTGTCATTTTGTAATGCCACGGCTTTAATTAGGTCATTCCTTTGGGCTAAGCAAGTAAGGTCTTACCCTTGTTTATAAGGAAAAAGTTGTGTGTTTTGTCTGTACTGGTTAATTCTGTAACAGTTGTATAAGGCCACTAAAAAATCTTGAGTAGTTGAAAATGTGAGAAACTGAAGAGTTAGGAAAGCAAGAAAAAAATATACTTGGACAGCACAGAAGAACACAGAGCAACTGCAGTAACAAGAAAGGTGGAAATTAAATTACCATGATTACTGAAGTATAAAGGCCAGTGAAGTAAATAAACATCACTCTATTGTCAAGGTACCTAGTGCAGGTTAATGAAGTTATTTGTGGAGAAATTGTTAGGGACTATGTTTAAAGCAGTTGATGAGAAAAGTTAGGGGAGTTGAAATGGAGCTAAGCAGTACTGTCTTCATGCATGTACCTCAGTGAGGTGGTGTGTTCTTTATTACTTCAAAAGCATAGATTAGACTTCTTTCTGCTTTTTTTTATTGTCTATTTTCTAATCTGTGAACCTGTACATTTGCTGCATAGAGCTGAAGCCTCAGCTTTACTTAATGCTATTTTCTGTGCTAATGGGTAACATCACGCTCTCATTTTGGGAGAACAGTCTTGGTCTTGCAGTATCATCTCTCCAGTCTCAGGCAGAAGGAATGACAACTGACTGCAGCTCCCAGGGTTTGGGGAGGGTTCTGCAGAGCTGTTTCTCAACAGGGCAAGGATGGTTATTTTTCTCCAACTGATTATTCCTCCTACTAGACTTCACTTCAAACACTAATAGAGAAGAAATGAGGATAAAGAAGTGATCTTAGGTTAAATGTGCTGCAGCTGCTACTAATTGGCTGTCACCTATTTTAATAGCACTCTAGATTATGTACCCAATACCACAGGTTGGCAGTGCCTGTTTATTCCCAGATATAATTCTAAAACTTTTTTAAACTGATTCTCAAAAACCAGTGGATTTACATTAGAAAAGTGAATGTTGTCTTTAAGTAAATCTGTTTTTAAAATGTTTTTAGATAAAGTATTACTGCTCTGTCTCAAGATTTCACTGTTGAAATACCTAGACTCAATCTTTCTCCCATTCATTAATTGGAAGATAGTAGTTGCAGGTTTGTGTCAGGCTTTGTTTTTTATATAGGCTGTAAAATGTGCACCCTTTACGTATAAGTGCTCCATATATAGCTCTGGATTTTAGAAACTTAGTGAAAAGATGGAAATGTTAGGTCGGGAAGAGCTGCCAGCCTCGGTGGTGGTGCCACCTGGTGCCGGAGGGGAGAGCGCGCGCGAGTCATTGTCAGCGCCCGCACGAGCCGGTTTTGTCTGACCACGGCAGGTATACTACTGGACACATCTGGGCGTGCCCGCCCAGCGAAGGAGATGACTACATCTTCCACTGCCATCCTCCTGACCAAAAGATACCCAAACCCAAGCGACTGCAAGAGTGGTACAAAAAGATGCTGGACAAGTCTGTGTCAGAGCGCATCGTCCATGATTACAAGGTGTGTTAAGTGTGTGCTTGGGGGAGATTGGTCAATCTTGCCTTGATTTCTTCTGTGCCTTATGCATTGTGCCTGATTCTTTGTGTTTACTGCATTAATTTTAAGTGAATTGAGCACCAAAAGTGTAGAGTTAAAACATACTCTCTTCAAAACATGTAGCTTCTGAAATGGTTCCTTAGAACAAGCTAAATTCTTGAGGAATACTGTAAAAGAGCAAAAGAACATATATAGAGTCTTAAAGTGTCTTGTGTTAGATCAAATTGCAGGGTTAGGATGCTAATGCAGTTAGAAGTATGTAAAATCTTTGGAATTATAAGGATTTAAATGAATGTTGAGATTATGGTGATTGCATTGTCCCAGTTGGTAAGAATACATATTGAAGTCTAGCACACAGTAATGATTTCTTTCTTCTGAGTGGGAAGGTTTGAATTGTATTTGACAAACTGTAATGGATACATTGTTAAATTTGCACTTCGAATGTGTTCTCTTAAAATGAATTATAATATTAAGCTTTCATTTGTTTAGTCTGCTGATGCATTTTCTTGTCACTCATTGAGAATGTTGCCTTCCCTTATGTGACTTGTAATAGTGATAACCAAAAGTGTGCTTGCTCTCTTTTAGGATATATTTAAGCAGGCAACAGAAGACCGTCTGACAAGTGCAAAGGAGCTCCCTTACTTTGAAGGGGACTTCTGGCCTAATGTTCTGGAGGAGAGCATTAAGGAGCTAGAGCAAGAGGAGGAAGAACGGAAGAGAGAAGAAAACACTAGTAATGAAAGCACAGATGTAAGGATGCTTCTGCTTTTCATGATCTAATGTAAAAGTTCTGATTCGATAAGGCTAATTATTAAAAAAGAGGTGCAAGACACTTTGGTTAACTGGGGGTTTCACTTTTCACTCTAAAATACATTTCCATTTTACAGTTTATAAATTAGAGCTAGTAAAATACCACTAGGGTACATCTGGATGAACAGCAGGTGTTCATATGGCTATGAACTATCTAATTACCAAAGGCAATTTTGTTGAAACAGCTGCTAGTTGAATATTTTGTTGCTGAAATCCAGTTGTTATCAATGATCATGTTGCCACCTCAGTCTGATTTGGAAATTTTTTCCTTAAGCATTAGCTTTCAAATAGTGGCTCACTCTTTTCTTTCTAACTTAGATGATATAACACCAATCTTAGCAGAAAGTAATAGAATGCTGTGAGTTAGTACTTGACTCTCAATAGGTTTGTTTAGTAGCTTTAAGGCATCGATGATCTGAAGCACAAATTACTGCAGAACTGTTGTTGGGCTACTTTAAACTAGAGAAATTTCTTGCTGGTGTCTTGTGCAATTTTTTTTGAGAATCAAGTTCAACAAAAAAACCCTCAAAAATAAAAGAGGTGCCTCTTAATTCAATAATAAGTTTGAAAGTGAACAGATGCAGAATTTATGCATCTGCCTGTCCTTGGATGCTCTGAACTTTTATGGAAGAAGTGGTGAATCTAGGACAGGGTTAGTAGTTTTGCTCATGCAGTAGTACTTGTTAGTTAACTCTTTAAACACTGCTGCTTCATCACCTTATCAGGTACTACATTGTAGGGGGGGGGGAATTAGAATTTTTTTGCTGGAAGATCTTTGGATCAAAAAAAGTTAGGTTTAATGTTACAATCAAAAACTGTGATTCTGCTGTGCTGCTCTTTGCAATACCTTCTTTCAAGGACTTTGATTGAACAAAGTGCAGGATATCAAATTTGCATTAAGTAGCATCTTTCGTAGGAAGGTATTGTTTGCTTTCCACAAGGTCCTCATCTTCTAATTTACCCAGAAACCACTTGTGAAGAATGATTTAGCTCTCTGTGTGAGATTGTTCAATATTTAGTTGAGTCTTCACAGCAGTTTGGCCCCAAACTCCTGACGCAGGGCCAGCTTGCAGTATGTTACTATTTAACTTATTATTGTTACAAATATTTTGAACTCTTTATTGATCCTATATTTCATATTTGAAGATGGGGCAATAATAAACTGTACTGTAAAGTGATGTCATAGTCATCCATCTTCACTGGAAATTTCCATTCTGACAAAGTTATTTTAAGCTTAGGAAAAATGCTTGTTTGGCTAACAATTACTTTGATCCTTGATCATCTTATGCTGTGGGGTTTTGAGGGGCTCTCTAATCACCCCAGTGAGCAATAAACTGTTCACTGCTAACAGAATATAGTTGAAATTAAGCTGACCTGTTTTGTTTAAGTGTTGCAGAGTATGACAGATGCATGCTAGAAGTTGCACTACTAATGCATTTTGGACTCAGAATAACAGCTTCATACCAAAATCAGTTTGATGCAGTCTGTAAATCTGTCAGAGCTGTAGCAAACTAAATCTAAGTGGTTTAAGTCTTTCTTACCTTTGTTTAGTACAATATCAATTGCAGTTTGCAGTTTTTACTTTTGAATTGCATTGAGAATTCATCTACTGAACCCCTTGGTGATTGTCCAGGAGTGTGTAGCTATAATGGACAAAAAGTTTCATTATATAATGTTTTGCTTGTAAATCCTGGGCATCTGTGCTTTTAATATTTTTGGGGGTATGTATTGCTGATCTTGATATCTTTTGGAGTAATTCTAATGGAGTTAACTTAATGTTTCTGGGAACCCTAGTATGTGTCTACAGAGTAAATGATTGTGAAGTGTGTTTTGTCCTGCAGTTATAGAATATGTAAAAATAATAAAATTGTGATGTGGTGTTGCTTAGCTATCTGACATAAAATGTCTTTAAAATTGGTAGGTGAGCAAGGGAGACAGCAAAAATGCCAAAAAGAAGAACAATAAGAAGACAAGTAAAAACAAGAGCAGCTTGAGTCGTGGCAATAAGAAGAAGCCTGGCATGCCCAATGTGTCCAATGATCTCTCCCAAAAGCTGTATGCCACTATGGAAAAGCACAAGGAGGTAAGAGTTGATTGAATGAGGAATTTTTTTACTTCAGTAAGGAGGTGTACAAAGCTTTGCTACTTAAAACAGAGTCATGCCCTGTAAATTATACAGGTTTGGCTGGAGAATTGGCTGCCTCACCCAGACAGACCAGTACCAGTAAGTCTGGGTGCTCTTTGCTGCAAGGGCAGTGGGAATAAATGCAGCAGTGGGAATAAATGCAGCACAGTGCCTGTGCAGAACTTCCTAACAGTCTGGATTGCCACAGCAGTTCTGTTACTGTTCAGTGCAGTGCCCCTTTCCTATTTCTTCAGAGGAAAGTGAACCTGCAGGTCACCCAGAGGTCTGAGTTTTCCCAGGCCTCACAAGCACCTCACCTGTCAGCAGGTCATTCAGATGTTAGCTGATCCTGGAACCGTACACTCTGTAATGAGGTTTGGTGACCAAAACTTCTTGATAAGTGCTAACATATTAAGCCTTTTTATTTTTCAGGTCTTCTTTGTCATCCGTCTCATTGCTGGCCCTGCAGCCAACTCCCTGCCCCCCATCATTGAGCCTGACCCGCTCATTCCCTGTGACCTGATGGATGGGCGTGATGCTTTCCTAACCCTTGCTAGAGACAAGCACCTGGAGTTCTCCTCACTACGAAGGGCTCAGTGGTCAACCATGTGCATGCTGGTGGAACTGCATACCCAGAGCCAAGACCGCTTTGTTTACACCTGCAATGAGTGCAAGCATCACGTGGAGACCAGATGGCATTGCACTGTCTGTGAGGTATGTTTGGTGAAGTTCTCCCTGCTTCTGCTCCTGCATCTCTGTGCCCAGAGAGCTCTTTACCTCAACTGATTTCTCATTATTAACTGATGGAAAAATATCTGTGCAGCTCATCTGCTGGCAGTTCAGAAAGGAGGGAAAACATTTGCTATAACAAGTGGTTCTGCTGATGTGCTACTTGGTGTGATTTCTGCCTTGTGGAGAGCTGGAAGAGAGTGTTTTCTGTAGTTTACTTAAGGTGCTGCTGCCTAAGAAATTGGGAACTGTAGCCATGGCTTGAGCTGGAATGGTAGGATCAGCTGATTTTTCTGAAGAGCAATGCATACATTTTCCTTCCAGAGTCAGAAGTGTGGGGCAGCAGTGCTTCTGTAAAGAGAGCTCTCTGTTGGTTTACTGGCACAGAGGTTTTGCTGTGCTGCAAGTCAGATCCCAATACTCCTGTGTCTCCTCTACTCTGTTGTGTCTCTGTTGAATGCTGCAAACAGTATTTGTGTCTTCAGAAGTGTTTGCAAAACCAGTGTGTTTGAAGATCGAGTCCAGGGGTTTGGTTCAATGCCCACTGGAAGCTGGATTATCATTGTATCTGGCTTCTAACTTAGTTTTCTAGCCTGCTGGAAGCAAATGACTGACTCAGATTCCATCCTAATTACAATTTGATACTTCCATTTCCTCTGGATATATTATTTCCTCTGGATATATATATGTGTGTATGTATACATGCACACATGTGTGCTTTTAACTTCTTGGTATATACCAGGAAGTAAATTCTAATTTTCCTATGGTTTAGTCAATCCTAAGAACTTAGGTCTTTTTCTTAAATATTATGATTGAACCCAAACTCATGTGCTGTTGCTTTCACAGAATGCATTCTGTTCTTACAGCACTCTGTTGTTTAACTCATATCTGCAAACTGAAAATGCAGCTTTCATTTCTTTTTTTGAAAGCTGGTACCTCTTCTGCCACTCCTGCTCTCTTCTTTTGAAGTAGGAGCAGATGAGCAGCTATTTGTCCCCTCCCTATTTCTTCTCCTTTCCTGATGAGATTTTTCGGCCCAGCTGAATAATGTGTGACTTTCTAGCTCAGAGCCAACTTGTTTTTCAAGGTTTATATATTTGTGTAGCTTTCAGACACCTTTACACCCACACACTTTCCCTGGCTATAATTTGGATTTATTCCTTCTCTACTACCTCCACATGACATGAAAGATTGAATTTTTCCCTAGAGCAGCAATTTGCCTAGAACAGACTGCGAGTAATTTGTTGAGGTGGCAGGACATCATTTATTCATTTATTGTATGGAGTTTCAGGAACACTGATAACTCACCCTTTGTTGTCTTTTCAGGATTATGACCTGTGCATCACCTGCTATAACACTAAAAACCATGACCACAAGATGGAAAAATTAGGCCTCGGTCTTGATGACGAGAGCAACAACCAGCAGACAGCCACGACGCAGAGCCCCGGCGACTCCCGCCGCCTGAGCATCCAGCGCTGTATCCAGTCTCTGGTCCACGCCTGCCAGTGTCGCAATGCCAACTGCTCGCTGCCGTCCTGTCAGAAGATGAAACGGGTCGTCCAACACACCAAAGGCTGCAAACGCAAGACCAACGGAGGGTGCCCCATCTGCAAGCAACTCATTGCTCTCTGCTGCTACCACGCAAAGCACTGCCAGGAGAACAAGTGCCCCGTGCCCTTCTGCCTCAACATCAAACACAAGCTCCGTCAGCAGCAGCTGCAGCACCGCCTGCAGCAGGCGCAGATGCTGCGAAGGAGGATGGCGAGCATGCAGCGCACGGGCGTGGCGGGCCAGCAGCAAGGATTGCCCTCGCCCACGCCGGCCACGCCGACAACTCCGACGGGCCAGCAGCCCCCGACACCGCAAACCCCGCAACCCCAGCCTCCGCCCCAGCCCGTGTCACAGCCTCAGCCTGCACCTCCCAACAGCATGCCACCCTACACCATGCCAAGAACTCAGCCCCCCAGCGCTGTGTCCCAGGGCAAGGCAGGCGGCCAGGTGACGCCTCCAACTCCACCTCAGCCACCACAGCCACCAGTTCAGGGTCCTCCTCCGGCAGCAGTGGAAATGGCCATGCAGATCCAGCGGGCAGCAGAGACCCAGCGCCAGATGGCACAGGTTCAGATCTTCCAAAGGCCGATTCAGCACCAGATGCCCCAAATGCCACCAATGGGAATGAACCCTCCACAGATAGGCAGAGGTCCCGGTGGCCATATAGATCAAGGAATGGGGCCAGCAGGAATTCAGCAGCAGCCACCGTGGGTGCAGGGGGCCTTACCCCAAGCTCAGCTGCAGCCAGGAATGCAGAGGCCATCCATGATGTCAGTAGCTCAGCCAGGTCAGCCGATGAATATGGCCCCTCAGCCAGGGATGGGTCAGGTACCTGGCGCTGCTCAGCCCAAACAACCTCTGCCCCAGGCGGCCTTACAAAACCTACTGAGGACTCTCAGGTCTCCCAGCTCACCCATGCAGCAGCAGCAGGTGCTTAACATCCTTCACTCCAACCCTCAGCTGCTGGCTGCTTTCATCAAGCAGCGGGCGGCCAAGTACGCGGGCTCCCAGAACCCGCAGGGCATGGCGGGGCAGCCTGGCATCCCACAGGGGCAGCCGGGGCTCCAGCCGCAGCAGGCCATGCAAGGGCAGCAGGGAGGGGTGCACCCCAACCCAGCCATGCAGAACATGAACCCCATGCAAGCAGGAGTGCAGAGACCCAGCATGCCCCAGCAGCAGCCGCAGCAGCAGCCGCAGCAGGCCATGGCTGGGATGAATCCTCAGGCGCAGCAGATGAATATGAATCACTCGGGGATGGCTCCCCAGTTCCGAGATCTCCTGATGAGACGGCACCAGATGATGGAGCAGCAGCGCCACCAGCAGCAGCAGCAGCAGGGAGCGGGACCGGCGCTGGGGCCAGGGATGGCCAACCACAACCAGTTTCAGCAGCCCCAGGGTGTCGGGTATCCCCAGCAGCAGCAGCAGCGAATGCAGCATCACATGCAGCAGATGCAGCAAGGAAACATGGGACAAATAAGCCAGCTTCCACAGGCCATGAGTGCAGAGACAGGAGCCAGTTTGCAACAGGCTTTCCAGCAAAGGCTGCTTCAGCAGCAGATGGGATCCCCAGCTCAGCCCAATCCAATGAGCCCCCAACAGCACATGCTCCCCAACCAGGCCCAGTCCCCGCACCTCCAGGGCCAGCAGCTCCCTTCATCGCTCACCAATCAAGTGCGTTCTCCACAGCCTGTACCCTCGCCGCGGCCCCAGTCCCAGCCCCCTCATTCCAGCCCATCCCCTCGGATGCAGCCTCAGCCTTCTCCACACCACGTCTCCCCGCAGACCAGCTCCCCACATCCAGGACTGGTAGCTGCCCAGGCTAACCCCATGGATCAAGGGCACTTTGCCAGCCCGGACCAGAGTGCAATGCTTTCCCAGCTTGCTAGCAATGCCGGCATGGCAGGCCTCCATGGTACAAGCGCCACGGAACTGGGGCTCAGCTCCGAGAACTCAGACTTGAATTCAAACCTTTCACAGAGTACACTAGACATACACTAGACACGTTGTAGCATTTTGGGAGCAAAAAAAAAAAAATTAAAAAACAAAGAAAATAAAAAAAACTTATTTTCGCAAGACTTTTTGTACTGAAGACAAATTTTTTTGAATCTTTCTTAGCTAAAACGACATTTTTCCCTGGAACACATCTGAACTCTGCAGCAGTAGTTTGTGGTTTTAAAAGCAAACCGACAACGAACCTGAGGGACAGTAGAGTACAAAGAATATATTTTTGTTATGGCTGGAATCATAACCAGTCGTTTTTCTTGGCTTTTTTTTTTCCTCGTGTGCGTTGGGGAGGTTGGGGGAGTACGGTGGTCTTTTGGTTGTTCACCAAAGGATACCCTGCTCGTACCTCCAATAGGTTTTATTTTTTTTTTAAATTAATGAAAATATGTAATATTGATAGTTATTATTTACTGAGGCAGATGGTAAACATTTTCCCTATTCTGGTTTTGATTCATGTCACTGCGAAAAAAACCACCACAAAAACAGAACAACAGAAAAACACAGGAGAACCTTTCCTAAAACCGGAGGACAAAAGGGGTTAATGTTGCTTTAAAACTACATTACATATATAAATATATATATATATAAAAAATAAATACCAATCTTTTCCTCTTTGGTTGGAAATATGTCAATTCTTTGAAAAATGTAAAAATATTAAATAACTCAGTCCCCTCCTGAAGTCTACTTTTGTCCTCCAAGAATTTTCTATACAAGAGTCTGAGCTTAAAAAAAACTTCAAGTATTAAAGTAATTTGTACATGTAGAGAGAAGACAACATTTTTGGAAATACACAGGGGCAGCTGCCAAATGGATGTAGTATATATATTGTGGTTTCTGTTTTCTTGAAAGAATTTTTTTTGTTATTTTTACATCTAACAAAGGAAAAAAAAAACATAAAAAAGAGGGTAAGAAACAATTCCAACGGGATTATTTCAACCTGAGAAAAAGTCCCTGGGGTTTCTTCTTTATGCTTGCTTTCTCTCTCCCATGCCCCTTTCCCACCCTCTTCCATTTTCTGTAAAACTTGAAAATAGAAAGCAAAAAACCCTCAAATGTTGTATATCATGCAATTAAAGTTGGTTACTTATAAATAAGAACTTTCGATCACTGTATAGACTGTTAAAATTGATTTCTTATTACCTATTGTTAAATAAACTGTGTGAGACAGACAGCCTGTTTTTAATGTTTCCCTTCTCTCCCACATGTGTTGCTTGTTCTTAAAATGGTGGGGGTAGCGGAGTATGTGCTACTTCAAATGTTTGCTATCTAGGCGTTGGAGAGCTATTTAATGTATATGACTGTTTTAAAATGCAAATCTCTAATAAGGGGTGTGGAGTAATAATTAGTCTTCTAAATGGACTCTTTTGGTACAACTCTACATTCGCGTTGTTCCCGGCATATATCTTACCAAAGAAACGAGGTCTGACCTCAACAGTTGTGCCAGTCAGCTGTGCCCTGCCCTGCTCACACAGCCTGGGAGCAGCTGATCTTCAAAGGACCTATTTTGCATTTTGAAATGAGAACTATTTGTTTGGATATGTGATATTAAAAGATCCTATTTCACTTGGAGTATATTGTGCGCCTTTTGGCACCGAAGCGTGAGCACGAGGTAAGCTTGTGTGGATGTCCTGCAGGCAGGTGCTGTACCAGGATGGTGTGTGGGTGCCAGTCACCCTGTGTCACATCTGGTGACCTGCTGGACGCAGAGGCATTCCCAAACAGAGGTGCTGTCACCATGGAGCAGTGACCCCAGATGTGTGCTGCCCACAGCTGCGTTCACACAGAGTTAATCTGGTCATGTCGCGTGTTGTGCTCAAGCTGGTTGTGGTGGGTGTGGCTGGTTCACTGAGGGCTTCCCAAAATCCAGCCTTATGGGTGTGCATGTGCATACAGTGCTGGCTGCCTAGGGAATAACTCGCCACCAGGGCATTATGCATCTGGAAGACCCAGATGTAACCAGAGCACAACTGTGTAACGCCAGCTGTGTTGGGAACAGCAGATCCCAGACAGATAACACAAGCAAGCTGACCTCAGGAAAACTGCTCATGGAAGATGATGGAGGGGGTAAGTGCCAAATAAGTCATGGTGTATTAAAATGTGAATTGATGTTAGAGGTCTTCAAAAGTGGGAGTAAAATGCTTGGGTTTTGGATATAAACACAATTAGGACAATGAATCTTGTATTTAGAAAGGGGTTGGTGGCAAGCCTTCAGCAAGATGGTGGAAAACTTGTGGCAGGCTTAAGGAAAGCAGCCCTGGGCTTTGGTATTTGGCCTTGGTTAAACCTCATACTGCTCACCCTGACACAGTGCAGACCAACTGTGCACCAAGCCCACAATTACCCTGGTGCATTGGGAGGGACTGCTCCTGACCTAAAGGAGAGCAGAAAGCAAAATAAACTCCATGTATTGAATGCCAGAACAGCAGCCTGGGATTGTTTAGATTTGCGCTCTGCACAGTAAGCTCTCCTCTTTCTTCCCTGACACCAAGCAAAGCCTAGCTTTGCTTTCAGCCTTGAAGGACTTCTCAGGATGGAGCATAAAAAAAGTTCCTTCTGAGCACATGCAGGCTAATGAAGTGAAAAGTGTGCCCAGCCTTCTGACTTACATGCTTTTAGTGCAAACAGCTTTCCTTTGTGCCGCTGACTTAGCACACAAACCGTGGTTAGAATTTCTCCTGACCTGCATCAAAGCATCTGAAGTGGGGAAGTCCTGGGACCTTGCAGAGCACACTACAGATCTTCCAACTTCAAATGCCAAAACAGAGACTTGCTTGAAAGATGCCATGATGCATTCTATGTGACAGCACAGCTGCTCTGTCCCTCTTTGTAGGTGATGACTGAGCCAAGTTCAGTTTTTGAGGTGATGTGGATGATCAATAGTCTAAAATTTGCATAAGGTTTATTTTCCTGAAATCCCTCTACTTCTGCTTTCCGTGGTTCTACTGGAGAACCAGAACCCACCATTTGGGGCACTACTATGGCTGTTTCAAGTAGTGGGAGGATTTCAGGGTGACAACAAAATTAGGGTGTCATCTGTATCTTGCCATTCAGTTGTTTCCAAGTTAGGTTGTTTGACTCCTATTTATTAGACTCTTGGACCAGCAAAAAGAATTCATACCTGAAGTTCTAGCAATCCAGTCAGATATTGATTGTCCAGTTACAACAATGCTAATGGTTGTACTCAAATAATATGTAGTTCAGTGATGTAAACTTTGTAATGTCTGACCTTCCAACATCCCAGCTCCCTCAGCCTCTCCCCATCTGACACAGGCTCCGGTCTTCCCATCACCGTGCTGCCCATTTGCTGGATTCACTGTGCCTGTGTCTCTTGTACTGGGTAGCCCAAACACCAGATAATTGCACAAACCCAAGGCAATGTTGGGAGCAGTCACCTGGTCATTAGACAACTGTTGTAACAGCAAAACGAGCTACAGCAGCTCCTGGCAGGCCAAGACAAGCCCAGGCAAAGCCTGACAGAGCCTCACATAAGGCAGAGCTTGTGGCCTCTTACCGGCAGTGGCAGCACCATGACAAGGCTGAGGTAGATGATGTGGCAGTGACAGCCACTCCAGCTTTTGTTTCATTTTTCCAGTATATGATACACAATTTCTCTGTAAGAAACTCCACCTCCTGTTTCCAAGATGGTCATTTTGCTGCTTCCAGTTTCAGCCAAACTCAAGGACTCCAGCCCATCCTCTCTGGGCAGTCTGGAACAGATCCTGTAGTGAAAGACAGCAGCAGTTTAGAAGAGTCTGCTCCTAATGACCAGTTCTGCCTAAGTGTGTGATGAGGCTTCCTACCCTAAAAATGAGCTTTAATTTGAAGACCAGCCACAGGGTGCTGTCTGGGGAATGTTTATTTTTACAAACCCTCTCAGCAGGTGCCTTCCTACGATACAACACTGGGGTATCTGCCAGTTTGCCCAAGGAGCCATTTCTTCCCTCAGCTTGTCAAAGCAGATTGTGTGCCATAGATCCCAGCCTGAGACAGAGCCTAGCGTGGCCCCTGAACATGTGAAAGCACAACATGCTCCATCCACAGGGATTGCAGCAGCATCTGTGCTTGCTTTCTGGCTGGAGAGCTACTGAGCTGCTCTGTCAGCCTTGCTGGTATGGCATGTGCATCAGCTTTGCCTGCCTGAGTGTGCTCTGGCATTTTGGTTTGCTCAAGTTGCTTCAGTTGCACTCCCTTAGAACAGGATCTCGGTTTCAACTCTCCAGGAAGGGATATGGGATGTTTGGAAGAGAAACCTGTTCTGTGACTGGTGCTGTGGGTAGCTGATGGGCCATCAGCCGTGGCTCTGGTCTACTCTCCCTGTTGTAGGGAGTGTGGTGGGTTTGGGGAGGGTGGAGAAATTACTGTTGGCACCATTGTCCCTCAGTCATCTTTAAAGCCCTTCCTAGCTCCTGGTGAAGGTGGCACAGCTCAGACTGTGGCTTTCCCCAGGTGTGCTGGCTGGTGGCAGGCTCTGGCATATCTTGGGAGCACATGTCAGCTGTAACCACAAGCACTGGCAGTGGGTATTTTGCTTCTCCTCGTGCCCTGCAGTCCCCAGGGCAATAGCAGGAATTGAAAGGTCATTACCAGAAGAAAGCTCTTTGCCAACCCTGATCTTTTAGCTGAAAGTGCAGAGCTTCTGCTGCCCTGAAAAGCAAGGAGTCTTTCATTCTGTTTCCTCTTCACTTTTGCTTTTCGTGGTCTGTGCTGTCCCACAGCAGTGTGGCACTGGCAGGAGTTCCCAGTACAATGCTGTGGTGACTGAACCTTTGGGAGCCAGGCAGTGGATATCCCACCAGGCCTGTTGATGGAAAGCCAGGGCGTGACCTGGGTCTGCCACCACCCACACTGCCAGGGCTTGTAACCACACGGCCCGAGTTACAGCCACCAGGAGTTAGAACTCCTAACTCATGAGTTTAAAAAAAAATTTAAAAAAAAAAAAGGGGAAAAAGACCTCAGGTGCTCCTCTGTTTGCCTGCTGTTATCTCAGTTTGAGTTTGTAATGAAGGGTTTCAAGCCTTTTGTTCTGTCAGGTGGGCCCAGTTCTCCTGTGTCACCACAAACAGTGAGAGAGAGCCCTTAACTGGGCCTTGGGAAAGGATATGTAAAGAGATTTCCACCTTGGTAAACTGCATATTATGTGTCAGGCCTTGTGGATGGTGTAACATCTTCTGCCATTAGCTGGACTTGCTGGTCCAGGCTGCTCTTTCTGCTGGGAAAGGTGACCTGGCAGGACATGGTGTGCCCCATGTCTTCCTTCAAAAGCTTGTAGAGGGATTGAGAGGCAGCACAGCTCAGCTCTCAAAAGCCAGATTTCTTGGGGGTCTGGGATGGGATAACCACTTCAAACTGAGATTTATTTCCTAGGCAGTTAACTCTTCCCTCTCCATGTCAGGATAGCCTTGAAAATGGCTGCAGCTTCTTTTTGGGATTTTGTTTTGGTTTTGGGTTTTTTGTTTGCTTGTTTGTTTGAGTTTTTTTTTTAATTTGGACAAAAATTATTTATTGTTTCATTAGTATTTGTATGTAGAGTTGTGTTACATCTATTGACAGATTTAATGTGGTAGTAAAATAGCAAGGAAGGAGAGGCTAACTTAGTATTTGTGCCCTTAACTGGGTTGCCTGTTGGGTCTGGGGTGGGATTATTTGTTCACTATACAAACTGTTTGATTACTATGTCCATTCTACAGTGTAACTTAGTGACAAGTGGCTGTAAATGTGGAAGAACATCAGTGTAGCATTAAGGATGATCCCACAAAGGTTTTCTGCAAGCTCCTCAGCCCTAGAGAGAGATCTAGAAAACAGTAACTGCTCAAATCTGCCACCTGCAAGCAGGCTGTTGCCTGTTCTTACACAGTGCAGGACACCCCACTCTTCATTTCACAGTTACCTTGGTAAAATTAGTCTGCCAAAAGTTAAGCAGAATATTTTCTTCTATTATTCCATCTGTTTTCTTGTTGGTTTTCCAAGCTCATCTACCCTATTTTCCTTTTTCAAAGCCAGTACCATGAATGTACAGCCAAGGCTTACATGTCTATAAATACTTCTTCTTCAAAATGGTTTCCTTCCCAGTGCTCATGACAAAAATTAAACCCTTCAAAGTCTTTTGGTTTTTCACAGTGTCAGCTAGGAGGAGCCTTACGGAAGCCATGTGCCACTTCCCACTGCACACAAGAATTTGGAAAGCCTGTAACCAAATGGCTGCCACTTAGTGCTGGAAGTGACAAAAGGCCCCTGGAGCACCAGGATTCTCATGAGCTCTTTGAAATAACAGAGTAGAAAACTGGAAAAGGAGGCTCTGGAGAAGCAGCAGATGAATTTATGAAGCCTGTGGACGTGGAACATGAGCATGGGTGAGAGGACAGTCCCAGGACAAGCACAAAGAGCCAGTGAGACAAGGCTCCTCGGAGAAGTTGTGGTAATGAGGGACAGAGCAGAGCTGAAGCTCAAGAGCTGAGTGCCTGAGGAAGCAGCCTGGCCCCCTGTCCTGCAGCCAGGGCTCCTTCTGTCATTGCACCTGACAGCAGCCCTTTGACACTGATCCTTCTAAAATTTTTATTGCAGATTATGTTAAATCCAAGAGCAGACCCAGAACAGCAGTGGGGAAGGAGATGGGAAAAGTGAAGTCCAATCTAAGTGTTGGGTTTTAGCTACCTGAGATTGTCAGTGCTCTTCTCTCTAGAAAAAAGGAGTTGGCTTTACAGAACTATTATGATTATTGTTACATAATAATTGTTACAACAGTCTTTATTATTGAAAAGAACATAAATATTCCTCAATCAAGCTGAACTTGAGTCACATTAGAATTAATTTATTTAAGTACTATTTTTTATTGAAAAGGCTTATTTAGAACTGCAATGAAAAATGAACAGCTGTGGTGTGGGGACTGCCTTTCAAGCTTGCTCTGTGTCAACGCAGGAACTGGAAAAGGAGGCTCTGGAGAAGCAGCAGATGAATTTATGAAGCCTGTGGATGTGGAACATGAGCATGGGTGAGAGGACAGTCCCAGGACAAGCACAAAGAGCCAGTGAGACAAGGCTCCTCGGAGAAGTTGTGGTAATGAGGGACAGAGCAGAGCTGAAGCTCAAGAGCTGAGTGCCTGAGGAAGCAGCCTGGCCCCCTGTCCTGCAGCCAGGGCTCCTTCTGTCATTGCACCTGACAGCAGCCCTTTGACACTGATCCTTCTAAAATTTTTATTGCAGATTATGTTAAATCCAAGAGCAGACCCAGAACAGCAGTGGGGAAGGAGATGGGAAAAGTGAAGTCCAATCTAAGTGTTGGGTTTTAGCTACCTGAGATTGTCAGTGCTGTTCTCTCCCTAAAGAAAGGAGTTGGCTTTACAGAACTATTATGATTATTGTTACATAATAATTGTTACAACAGTCTTTATTATTGAAAAGAACATAAATATTCCTCAATCAAGCTGAACTTGAGTCACATTAGAATTAATTTATTTAAGTACTATTTTTTATTGAAAAGGCTTATTTAGAACTGCAATGAAAAATGAACAGCTGTGGTGTGGGGACTGCCTTTCAAGCTTGCTCTGTGTCAACGCAGGACTTGTTTCTACTGAAGCCTTCAAGAAGCCTTGAGTGAGCCAAGGCAGCAGTGCTGCTTGCTCCACTCTGGGAAGGGAGCAGGGGATGCACACCAGTTACAGCTCACAATGTGTTCCGTGAAAGATCATTGCAGTAGAAAGACTTAATGAGCCTTTAATTTTGGATTGTGTCTTTTCTGGAAAGGGCTTTGCTGTCTGCCAGGCCGTGCAATGTCTAGCAGCATTTACAAGGGAACAACAGTCATTATGACTTATTTCATTATTAGCTATATTATTTTAAAGCAATTTTCTATTTTTAACACTGCTGGGAGGACTGTTTGGAAAACCCCAAAGTGGAGGATCCCTGATGCTATGGAAATTTGCTGATCAAGTTGCAGACTGGCTTTGCCAGCTCCCCAACACTGCCCCTCTGTAATTAGGCTGTGACCACTACCCTGGATTCTCAGTGTTTCATATGGATAGTTGATATAAACACTCCTTTGTGTTTATATCAACAGGCTGTAGCCTCATGTCAGAGCCTTTGGATTGTCTGGAAGAGCAATTCCAAAGGTGAGCCTTTGGGATGACCCTTTTTCATGCTGCCTTACTCCCACCTGCAGCTAAGAGTGTACAGTTGTGCTTCACACATTATTTGTTCAGCCACTCACTACAAAGCCCATACAGGCTAGGAATGATCGGTACAGCCCTTTTTTCTTTACTTTTTTTTTTCCTCCTACAACGTCAACACAGTGACAACAAAAATAAAAGGGTGGAAAATAGAACTGCCTCCAGGGGCTTACCTTTACATAAGCTTCTCGGCAGGCTGGTAGAGCTGGGGCTGTTCAGCCTGGAGAAGAGAAGGCTCTGGAGAGACCTCACTGCAGCCTTCCAGTACCTGGAGGGGGATTGTAAAAAGGAGGAAGATGGACAGGGGAATTATAAAAAGGAAGATAGACTTTTAATGTGAGCAGGCAGTGACAGAACAAGGGGTAGTGGTTTTAGACTGAATGAGGGCAGATTGAGGTTAGATACAGGACGAAATTCTTTACTGTGAGGGTGGCGAGGCACTGGCACAGGCCGCACAGAGAAACTGTGGATGTTCCATCCCAGGGAGTGTCCAAGGCCACGCTGGATTGGGCTCTGGGCAACCTGCTCTAGTGAAAAATGACCCTGCTCTCCGCATGGGGTTCGAATTGCATGATCCTTAGGGTACCGTCCAATCCAAGCCATTCTGGGACCGAGTGGGTTAATCCCGAGCCAGCAGCAGGAACGGACCCGTGGACACGGCACCGGGGCCCGGCCTGTTCCTGGGCGGGACCGCCGCCAGGCGCCATGGCCGCGGGAAAAGAACTACAGCTCCCGTCGTGCCCCGCGGGCAGCGCGGCGGGAACAAACTCCCCGCTGATTTGCTCTGCTCTCCGCTGCTCCGGCCAATCAGAGGCACAGCGCACGGGGGGCGCTCTCCGCGCGCGTGAGGCGGGCTGGCGGCGTCCCGGCAGCGATGGAGCGGGAGCGGGCGGAGGTGAGCGGGACGGGACGGGAGATCCTCCGGGAGCCGGGCTGGGCTGCTCCTGGGGGCGGCGGTGGGTCCGTCTGGTCCCGGCGGGATGGGCCCCTGCGTCCCCCTGAGCTTCCCGAGGAGGCTCCGGGTGATGGTGCCCCTGCTTGGCAGCCCTGGGGACTCGTGTGCGCAAGTTTCACTCACGGCTGTGGAAGAGCAGCGATGCAATGGTGCTCACGTCCTCCGAGCTGGTGTAAAATGCACCCACACAGCGACTAGAAGACGATGGAAATCTTTCTTTTTTAGAGGAGTTCAGGCCTTTCAGGCGTCAGGAATGCTGTCTGAGGGCCTGGATCCTCAGGAGAGCAACTCCTTGTTCAGGGAGTAACCGGGGAACCTTGGGTCTGTTTTGTGTGAAAGCCGGGGAGGATGCGGGGAGACAGCCGTGAGTGAAGTCTGAGCTTCCTGTGCACGTGTCGGTAATGGTAGCTGGGAGCCAGGGATCGGAGGGAATTTAGCACTGGGAGGTGATGGGCTTGCTGCTGATCTTTTGTTGTTGCCCACTTGGAGGAACAGTGGTATCCTCCAGCCTCAGGTAGCTGTTTGAATCTGCATTTCTGTTTCATCACTTCCTGTGCTGATGCTGAGTTCTTGCTGCTCCTTCATGAGTTGCTAACATATTTTCCCTGCTTCTTTTGTGCTTATTTGGAGCCTGGCTCAAGATTCTTCTAGTCTGAGACACACTGGTTTTCTGTGCTCTTTCTTCAGTCTCTGCCTTGCAGCTCTCCTGCTGTAACAGCAAGTACAAAGAGCCAGTGAAGATGTGTAGCTGTGGAGGCATCTGGGTGTAGGCAAAAAGCTATAGCAGACATTCTGCCATCCTGCTGGTGTAGTTTCTGAACCGAGGTCAGCTGGGACTGTGCAGTTTCCAGAGGACGTGAGCTGTCTCCAGGACTGAGCTGGCCCTGCTGACTTCCAGGCTGTGCTGGTCCTGTGAGCTGTGGTGGCAGGAACGTGCAGGCTGCACTCCCTTCTCAAAGTCTGTGCTGGCTTTACTGTGACAGTGTCTGCATGGCTGTGCCGTGCAGCTGTGTTGGGAGGAACACTGCCTGCAAGGACACAGTCTCAGCTGTGCTTTGCCCTGTGTTTTGATATGTTCCTCAAGCTGTTTTCTATCCAGCAACAGCCCTGTGGCACTTTCCTCTTGGGAAGCAGAACACAGCACGTGGAATACCAGTAAAGGGACCTGTCTGGGGAAGGCATTCAGAGTCCTGCCTTTGGGGTTGTTATGTGGACTCCTTGCCCACCCTGAGGCCACTCCCTCCCCCAGCAGCAAAGGCAGATTCATTGTGCAGCAGGGTGCAAAATGTCTGTTTTAAAACAAACTGTCTCTTTTTCTAGCTGGCTTCTTCCTTCTGCCACAAAACTTCATCTTTGGAGCGGGTGGAGGAGGAAGGTGATGACGATGAGGAGGATGATGAACTGGACATCTTTGGGGGTTACGACAGCCTCACGTGCTACAACAGCAGCATGGGCAGTGAGAGCAGCTCCTGCCTGGAGGAATCCAGCGATGATGAGGTGGCAGAGCGGGAGGCTGGAGAGCTCTCGACCTCTCCCATGCACCAGCCATCCACAGGCCGGCTCACAGAAGACAGTGGCTCCGAGCCAGGTACTGCCTGTGCTGCCTGAAGCATTCAGGGGCAGTGAAGGCTGTGTGGCTGCACCTTGGGGATGCTTTGGGAGCAGCTTTGGATTCACACTGCATTTTCTGGGCTGTGTGGGGGATCTGCTCTGTGTAATGATGCTTAGCTGGTCTCAGCTCTGTCATTCTAGTGAATTGCCTCTGCTAAATCCTCACGTTTTTGGCCTTCCTTCTCGCAGCTGTGTGCGAAATGTGTGGGATTGTGGGCACCAGGGAGGCTTTCTTCTCCAAGACCAAACGTTTCTGCAGTGTCTCCTGCTCCAGAAGCTACTCCTCAAATTCCAAAAAGGCCAGCATCCTGGCCAGACTGCAGGTGCGTCAAAACCTTTCCAGCTGCCTCTCAGGCTCCATCGTGCTCGCAGGCTCTTGTCATGCTGGGGGACCTCAACCACCCCTATACCTGCAAAAAGTAGCATGGCAAGCTCTAGGTAATCCAGGAGACTCCAGGAATGCATGGGGGGAGAATTTCTTAAGGCAGGGAATAGACAGCTGTAGCAGAGGGAATGCAGCAGGAGATTTGATGGTCACCAAGGTAAGTGAACTAATTGGGGATGTCAAGACTGGAGGCAGTGGCTCCAGTTGCAGTGTCATGCACTGGTGGAATTTGCAGTCTTGAGGAATATAGATGAGTTAAGGAGTAAAGTCATGCTCCTGACCTTTAGGAAGGCAGACATCCAGCTCTTCAGGAAGAGTTTATAATTCTGTAAGATTTCCTGGGGATGGAGCAGGATGTGCCTGTATGTAGGGATAGGTGGTTGCTCTCTAATTAAATATTAGACTGACATTCCCAGTGGCTTGTTCTTCCTGCCTGAAGTCCTCAGAGAAGGCATGACAGCTTAAAGGTGGTGCTCCCTAACAGCTGAGAAAGGACACACTGGTATTTTACCTGCTGTTTCTTGTTCCTGTGAGGTTAATAAATATTGTAGCAGCCTGAAAAATGTCCCAAGGAAGAGATGAATACTGAGTTGCAGGGGGTGGCTTAGTCTCCTGTGTCATTAATGTTTCTAATGTTCCTTCTTTTGTAGGGGAAACCACCAACAAAGAAAGCTAAAGTTCTGCACAAGGCATCCTGGTCAGCCAAGATCGGGGCCTTCCTCCATTCACAGGGCACAGGACAGCTGGCAGATGGGACACTGACAGGTCAGGATGGTGAGTGTAGGTGAGGTGTGAGGAGGTGCAGCTGCTGGAGTCACAGAAATGGGGACACTTTGAGGGCTGTAAGCTCTGCAGTCCTCCTCCTCCTCCCTGGTACACTGCCTTGTGTGATGTGTGTGGATCACTCTGACACAAGCTGGCAGAACACAGGGCCTGTCTTATCCTCTTCCTGCCCATCCACTATTGTAGCCTCATCCTCACTCCTTGTATGACTTGACCTGGAGTGTAAGCTCTGTGATCCCAGTCCCATGAGGTGCTGACTTCTGCTGGCAAAGGTGACTTTAAGGTGTCCTGCTTCCCCCAGCCATTTGCTGCCCCACTGCTCATGGGGAGTTATATTTGCCCCGAGTCACTCACTGATCACTTTGAGCAGTAACCAGTCACTGCAGCTGAAGGAGAAGCAGCTTACTCTGTTAGGGAAAAGGGGAGTGCTGGGGCATGGCAGCAGCAGGGAGTGGTCCCTGAGCAGAGCTATAGCCTGCAACCAGGAGTGACTGTGGGATTCATCTCTCAAATTAGTATCTCTGATTTTCCTGGCACCCTCTGTGAAAGCAAGTGCTGCTGATATGACCCTGCAGTGTTGCTGCTGAGAGGCAGAATGTGAAGTGGTTTAACCCTGAAAGAATGCACTCTCTCTGGAGTCCTTTAGGCCTGGGCTGGACTTGACCCCTTTTATTGCCCTTTCTGCTCCCCCAAAAGCAAGTGACAGCAAATACTGATTAATAATGTATTTTGCCTCTTGTGGGGGTTAGTGACCATGCACTCACATAGGTTCTAGTTTCCCACCAGAGAAAATGCAGTGGAATGCATAATCCCTGTGTGTTGTGTCCTTGTGCCTGGAGGCTGCAGGCTGTAGTCCAGAGGTAACTGATCTCTGTGCCTGTTCTGTGATCTCATCTGATTTTCTGCTCTCATGTCTGCTTGCAGCACTCGTCCTGGGCTTTGACTGGGGAAAGTACCTGCAGGAGCACGGCTACAAGGCAGCTCCTGTCAGCTGCTTCAAACATGTGAGTTCTCCTTTGCTGTGCATGGCAGGGCACACAGGGCACGTCATGTGCATGGGCCCCCCTGTGCTCCTCTGGCAGGTGGTGAGCAAGGGCCCAGCAGGGGTTATTGAGACCAGGTGATGCAAGGAAAGAAGTTGGGGTTTCTGGCAGCTGAGAATGGGAGTCTCACAAAGGGTTCAGGAGTTTTGGGGGAAGGAAGCAGATGGAGACTTGTTAGAAACACTGCTGGTAGTGATGCCTATGATTTTTAACTTTTTATGTTTTTCATATATTTGTAGTTTTGTAGATTGTTAAAGCATGGCTGTAGCTTCTAGTATTTTTTCCTATTTTTCTTCCTTACGTGTAGGAACAATAAGCTAACCATATAAACACATTCAGAAATATTGTAGTCTTATTCCAAGAATAGAACCGACTACAAGAACATTCTGTTTTCCAACCAGGATCTGAATGAGACATAACAGTCTTGTTATGGGGCAAACAAAACCTCTGGACTGCTTCCAGTGGGTCAGAACCCCAGGAATTATTACCTGATCAACTAACATTTTAACTGGATAGTATATGATAACTATACTAATTGACTAATCTTATAAAAAATGCAGAATTACTACACCACATGTGATTTTTGCCATACTGTGTACCTGAAAGCTTTCAAGTAAAGGTTTGCTTATATATTGACTCTAACATTGCTGGGAAGATCTAGTCTATTTTCCAGGCATAATTAGCGATGGCTCAGTGCTGACTGGGAACAGAATTAGTTCTGACTGGGGATGACAGTGGAAGCTAATTTTGCAGTTTGTATGGCTGAGTACAGCCCAAGGTGATGTGCAGAGAGGAATCCAATTTATGTGAGCCTGGCAGTAGCTGTGTCTCCAACATGTCCAATTTTTATAAGACTCGTTATCATCCTTTTGAGTTGTGGTCTGATAATACTGACAACATTTCCTTTTCTTGAGGATAGGTCAGGCAGACATGTTCGGTATCCTCATTGTTAGGTACCTCATTGTTAGGTATCTTTATGCCATAGAGGAATGGCAGCAGCTACTTTGGGATAATAGGACATCTGGCAGTGAAACAGTTAAGTATTGCTATATGGTATTCTGCCTTTTGGGATCCTCAGTGAACATGTGAGATGTTTGGGACAGCTCAACTGTATTTCAAGATGTTGGCAAATCTAGGAGGGGTAAGGCATGCAAGCCTGTGTCTAAGGTGAAGGTATAGCCCCCTAAGACATGTCTCTGAAAGCTACAAGGGCCTAAACCCTGCTCTGATTTCCACATCCCTCTCCCAACATGGCTGCCTCAATCTTTCAGGTGCCACTCTTCGATCAGTGGGATGATGTGGTGAAAGGTATGAAAGTGGAAGTGCTGAACAGTGATGCTGTGCTCCCCAGTCGAGTGTACTGGATTGCATCTGTCATCCAGATTGTAGGTAAGTCTCCTCAGTAGTCTGATAGCTGGGCACAGCTAAACTCTGAGGGAAGCTTTAGAGAGTTGAGGGTAGCTGATCAAGCAAAACAGCAGCTCTTTGGAGCTCTTCAACTGCTGAGAGATTTTGGAACAGGAAATACCATGGTGCGGGAGTGAGAGGAAACCAGCACATAGTTCCTCCTGGTTGCTGCTCAGTTTTCAGGAATACCAGAGCTGGAGAAGTTCTGGTAACCTATGCAGTGTGCTGAAGGCCATGCTGTGGGTACTAAGCCTGTGGTACCAAATTCTTGGCCTCTAATGCCTTTGTTTGTCTGCTCTGTCCTGGCAGGATACAGGGCCCTTCTGCGATATGAGGGCTTTGAGAATGATGCTAGTCATGACTTCTGGTGCAATTTGGGCACAGTGGATATTCACCCCATTGGCTGGTGTGCCGTCAACAGCAAAATCCTGGTACCACCACAAAGTGAGTGTGGGGCAAGAGGGGTCAGCATATACCTGGGCATGGAGAAGCTTTGGTTTGTGCCTAGCACAGAGGGACAGGTGTTCCCACTGCATGCAGGACCACAGCTCCATTTGTGCTTTCAGTTACAAGCAGCTGTTTGAGTTTGGGAAGCTGGAGACTGCTTGGATTGCTCCCTCTGCATCTCCCTATTATTGATCTGGGGATGCTGCATGCAGAGCTGATAGCAGACCTGTGGGGGCTAATGCAAGGTGGCTTTGCCTCCTTCTAATCCATATGGTGGCTAGACTTGAACTTTGGGGGAACCTTTTGATCCCATATCCTGGGCAACATCTCTGGTAAATGCAGTGACTCCAGTCCCTGCACAGCTAGCAGTTCAGAGAGGGATGCCAGTCTAGTGGAATTCTGGCAAGCTGAGATTTGTTTGGTATGGCTTATGTGTTTTGCTCTATTACCACTTCCTAATCTAGATCAGTGGAGGTGATTGTCTGCTTGGTCCAGTCCATTCTGTAATGGTGATCCCTTCAGCCAGATGTGGGGGCAAGCTGGCAAATCGCAGTACAGAATCTGAGTGTGAAGAAGGCCTTTTAGTGCTAATGGGCTGTCAGAGAGAGATGAAAGGTGTGGTGCTGTAATTATTTTGGTCATAAAGATGGACTTTTTCCATGCTCATATGCAGCTATCCATGCCAAGTACACTGACTGGAGAAGCTACCTCATGAAAAAACTGGTGGGAGCTAGGACCATCCCAGTGGATTTCCACATAAAGGTAACCATGGGAGGCTGTTGTTTTGCATGGGGGAAATGAAGCTGAAGTCAAGACATGCTCAACATGTCTCTTCTGGTTCTGATCTGTGCAACTTTTGTGTGCCTTGAAACCTGGGTGGGACAGGGGCAGTGAGTGCTTCCACATGTTCCTAAGACACCTGTCATGATGCTGTGGGTAATGGATAGCACAGCCTCCATGCTCTCAGCACAACAGTTTCTGCTTTGGGTCATAGGCAGGCTTTAAAAGATGTTGTCCCATGGTCTGCTGGGAAATACTGGGGATGAGGTTTGGCATTTTGCTGAAGGTAGAAGCCAGTGCAGTTCCAGCCTGGCCTTTCCCTGCCCTGTTTCAGTGCCATGGAGTAGCTCTGAGAGTCAAAAAACTTTGCCTTCAGTGTTGGTAGCAAAGCAGCCTGCAGGGAGTGAGAAGAGCACAGGATTAAAGGCTTCCTTTAAGTGCCATGGCCTTTGCATCTCTGTAGCTCTCATGATTGTTTTTGTCTAGCCTGCACTGAGATTAGACCTTGTTGGAGAGAAAGGGGGTCTCCTGTGACTAGGAGCTTTGGAAATGGCAGATAAGGAAGACAGTCACAGAGACAGCAAGCAGGAAGGCAAGTGATAGGTTTTTTTGGTGTGCAAGGTAAGTGGTGACACTGAGCTAGAAATCTGGATGTAGTTAGTGCTTCCCATGTTACTTCTCAGAAAGCTAAGAGGGTGTTTGTAACTGCTTGTTCCTGGGCCCCAGCTTGTAGCTGAAAGGGAAGTAGTGGAGGGAAACAGACATTGCTTTTGTCTTTCTCCCTTAGCATCTCCACTCCCACCTAATAAGCAGCAAGTGTAAGGGGAAGACCTTAGCTTAAAAGTTTTCTGGATTCAGCTGTAGGCTGGTTTGGGTATCTATTTTGTGTTTCCTAGTTGCTGCATGGCATCTTGGGATCACAGTTCCAAAATGTCAGGGGTTCTATAAACACCACTGGACATTTGTGGATGAGTAGGACAAGGCTGCATGAGCAAACTGAAGGTCTCAAAAAAAGTCAGAAAGCAGCCAGTGACTCCACTGTGCCTTTGGGTCAGTCTGCAGAGTAACTGGCTTTGGATGTGGAGTTGAGAGATGGGTCATCATGTAGTTCAACCTCTGATCAGAATAAAAAGGTGAAAAAAAAGAACCTGACCTCTTTTGAAGTCAACTGAAAATCCTGTTGCACTTTGGGAAGCTACACCTCTAACTAATTGCAGCCTCAAAACCCTTGTGATCTCTTTCATGACTGAAAAAGGCACACACAATTCCTTGCTCAGTTCCTCGTGAACAGAAGTTCTCACTGGGAACATTTACACCAGGTGGTGGCTGGGTGTTGCTGCTGGGCTGGAGTGGGGCAGCTCTTATGAGGGCACATGACAAAGGGGAGACCCTGGGTGTGTGTGCCCAACCATGCTGTCATGTCTGGGGCTGGATCTACCTGTCCCCCCAAAGAATCCACTCCTCTGCATCCCTTCCTAGTCAGCTTTGGGCAGTGCCAGGGTGCATGTCTGTGGGGAAAGCTGTTCTCTGAAGTGTTTGGAGAGCTCTGGTTGATCTCACCTCCTCTGCTGGTTGTTGCCAGATGGCAGAGAGCATGAAGTACCCGTTCCGGCAGGGCATGCGGGTCGAGGTGGTGGATAAGAACCATGTGTCCCAGACACGTATGGCAGTGGTGGACACAGTGATTGGGGGCAGACTGAGACTCCTCTATGAGGACGGTGACAGTGATGATGACTTCTGGTGCCACATGTGGAGTCCCCTCATCCATCCTGTGGGCTGGTCACGGAGAGTCGGCCATGACATAAAGAAGACAGGTAAGGATCAGCCATCAACCACTGCAGCCATCTTCTGATTTGCTGGGAGCTGCCTGCACCCTGCTGTTGCCACCAGTCTTGCCATGCTGGGAGTGAGGCAGTTGCCTCAAGACCTAACTGCTGAAGTCTGCTTCGTTTTGTGTCTGCTGTTTTTTTATCTGGATAGGTAAGAGCCCTGCAATCACAGGTCACAATGGGAGACTGGAGGGTTTCTTACCAGAAGCAGGCAGTCTGTCCCCTTAGTGTGAGAATGCAGACTTTGCAACGTGACAGATGTTTGTAGTATTTTTTGAGGAAATTCATGCTGACTTCTGTAACACTGGATGCCATCAGGTTGTGTGTTTTTTGACTTTACCAAGCGGAATTGATGATTGGCTTACTCTGGCAAAGTAAAAGACAAAGAAAAAAGCAAGACTTGAGCTCTGCTGATCCTTTTGTTTGTGTCTCTATTCCTTGCTGCCTGTTCCTGGTGATTATAGCTGCATGTGTTATCAGTAGTTCTCAGGAAGCTGAGCCATCTGCTTTTGAGCAAGCCCTTCATCACAGCCCATTTTATAAGAAGTGTAGAGGGACTGACCTGTTCTTTTTATTAAATGATCTCATATTGAGGGGGTTTATAACAGCTAAGCTGTCACAGGAAAATTAATAACCAGTCTGTTTTCTTACTGCAGTTGCTGCAGGTTTTTCACCTCTCTGTGTTTCTTCCATTCCTCACAGAAGAAAAACGTAATGACATGGCAAACCATCCTACCTTCAGGAAGATTTACTGTGATGCTGTGCCCTATCTGTTTAAGAAGGTAGGACAAGTCTGCCTTTCTGCGGGGGTCACAAAGGAGGAAGCAGTGATAGCACTTCCTTGCTTGGGCACACATGCTGCTGTGTGGGTTGTTGAGGGTGGTCTTTCTTATACCTAAGGGCAGTAAGGTCTTTGGGGTGTCAAGGCTCTTGTAAAGAAGGAGCAGGTCAAACTAGAAAGCTGAAAGAATAAAATAAAAGGACAGTGGTAGATTGAGGCACTCAATCAAAGAGCAAGCCAAGGGAGCTTTGAGTTGGAGAGGGAAGAGGATTGCATGGGAGAGACCAGTTCCAACAAGGAACTGGATCATGCTGGTAATGACTCAGATAGAAGGAAGCTTGCTTTGTTATGGAGCAGCAGTTGGGCTTGGCTCTCTGACTGACCAGAGCCATGGCAAGAGGTTGCTGACACAAACATAGTGTTGGTTTGGCTGCCTCTTTGTATTTCTTGTAATATTTTTGCTTTCCCCTCCCAAGCTGAGCCAAGTGAAGAAGTTCTAATCCTATTTGCACTTGCTGTGCTTGGTGTCAGGATGGGACTGCCCCATAGCCATGGCAGCACATGGTATATCAGAGTCTCCCTTAGGTACGAGCTGTCTATTCTGAAGGTGGATGGTTTGAGCGAGGCATGAAACTGGAAGCCATTGACCCCCTGAATCTGGGCAACATCTGTGTGGCCACTGTTTGCAAGGTAAGTTCAGTGAGCCTAAGGGGGTCTGCTATGTTTGCTTGGGATAATGCAGCTTCTCCTCAGGTCTTTTCAAATTAGTAAGATCAGGTAGGATCTTACATGGGGGTGCAGAGAAGGCTGTGAGGAGAGGTAGACAGCTGATGTGTGGAGGGAACTGGGGGGTTACCTCAGAGGTCTGACCAGCTGTTATCCATGGGTACTTAAACAGACAGCATGAAGATGAGTGTGTTTGGTCTGTAAGCTAGTGCCCAGTGTGTGTGACTGGCAACCACCCTTGGGCATGCAGTAGGGAAGATTTGTTCTCCAGTTCTGTGAGTGCATAGAGAGGTCCCTGTGGAAAGAAGGGAAGAGTTGTGAGGTGACCTCCATGTGGAGAATGGCATGAGGAGGGATGTGTCACCTTCAGTCTGTCTTGATGAGGTGGTTGTAAGCTCTACTCTTGTGCTAGTGTTGAGAAGTAAATTCCTTGCCCAGGTTTCCTCAGCAAAGTGTGTTGAATGTTGAAAGTACAGCATTCATGTGGCCTTTTCCTGCCTCCTCAAGAAGCTGTTTGCCCTCACAGAACCCAAGCTGAGGACTTTGACACTTGGAGTTTGGCAGTAGGATGGTATGAGAGCAGTTTGTGTCTGTAAAATGTTCCCTTCTGCCACAGTTTGGAAATGGAAGAGTTTGGGACAGGCATGCCTATCACCTTTGGTAGGCACTAATTACCAGTGAGTGACAGGATGGGACAAGTCTTGTTGCTGTAAGAAGCAGCAAATCCAAGGATGGTGCTCCTTCCCTTTACTCAGTAACAGATTCATGATGTGGCTGGTGGAGAGGGCTTTTGGGCTGCTAATGAAGTGTTTCTGGGGGAGAACAGAGCTCCTGAGTGTCATATTACTGGAGCCTGGGCTAGCTCTTAGAACTCCGGTGCCATGACAGGAGTGGGGAACTGCCCCAGTATGGGGATTTACCAGAGGCAGAACCTTTAGAGCCACTTGCTCTACAGTGCCAGACACAAGTCATGACAGGGACCAGGCTGACGAGAAAGGAGGTGGCTCTCTGTCTTGAGGCTCCACATGGAAGGGTTTATTGCAAGAAGAGGGATCAGAAATAAAGAGCCCTGCACAAGGGATTTTGTACAGATACAAACCAGGGGGTGGATACAAACAGCTAATCAATAGAGAATCCTCGGGGGAGGAGTAAAGGGATTATATCAAGTGTCTGGGGCCAGTTGGGGTAGGAGGGTGGAGAGGATGGGTCACATGGGCCAATGAGCAGGGGAATTCCAAAAGGTTGTTGCAGTCAGGGATTGGCCTGAGGTTAAAGTGACAGAGAAGGTTCAGGAACAAAAGTGGCTGGGTTGCCTTGACAGGCAGGGAAAGAGCTGGAACAAGGGGTGGGGAATGGCATGAGGGACAGCTTTGAGGGAGGGTAAAACCCCGGGGTAAACTGACTCAGGGGGAACATGGGGGTACAACAGAACAAACCACTTAACAAGGAATCAATAAAATAAATTCAAACCGCAACACCTGACCATTTAAGGCTTTTCACACAGTTCTTTCACAAGGCTCTTGGTGTTGGTCCCAGTCCTGCAGAACTTGCTGCTTTGGGGATTAGCTTGTGTTGACTAACATATTAGGAGAAGCTTGGGGCATATAACATTGGATTTTATTATCTAGTGGCAATTGTGATTGATATATGGGGACTGTTGAGAGAATCTTTTGTGAGGAGGAGAGGTTTTAGAGCAAGTAGAGCTCTACACTTACGCCTTTACTCCCATCTCAGGTTCTCTTGGATGGGTATCTCATGATCAGCATTGATGGAGCAACGTCTGATGATGGCTCTGACTGGTTCTGCTATCACGCCTCCTCACATGCCATCTTCCCTGCCAACTTCTGTAAGAGGAACAACATCGAACTGACCCCTCCAAAAGGTGAGATTTGGACTCTGCCCTGTGGTTACAAACCTGCATGCAGTTTGGTGGGAGGTGTGTTTCTGAGAGGGGTCAGGTTCAGATAAATCAAAACAAGGTCCCGGTCTGCTTGTTTTTCATGTAGACAGCTAGTTCAGAGAGCCAGGCTATTTAAGCTTTGCCCATATACCAGTTCTTGGTTAGCTCCTGGCAGATCAGTGGCAGAGGTGTATGATCCCCAAACTGAACAGAATAAAAGGGCAAGGAGGGTGGGAAGGAATAAGTAGAGCCCTTGCTGGAGGAATTGGTACTTAAGTGTCCACAGTCCTCTCTATTCTTTTTTCTATGAATAGATCTGACATGAGTATTTCTTCAGACTCCTAAGAGACAATCATCCTAGGAGTGTTTTTGCTGCCTCATCTAGCCATACTCAAAAAGGCCTACTCTGAATTTCTGTGCAGTACTGTTCCATCTTTATTTGATGTTCCTGCTGCTGGGAGAAAGAAAGATTGGTCTAAGTGGTGTGTTTTGAACATACTACTTCCTACTTGCTGCTGGTCCTCCTCTTTCTCTGTGGTCTGGGTCTGTGGCTGGCACAGATGTTCAGAGCTACAACTTGCTTTTTTCTGTATTTGCCTGCAGAGAGGGGTGCTGGGCTCCCATGGAATCCATGCACGAGGTTCATGTCCAAGATCAGGCTGTACATGCAGGTTCATTGACCTGCTCTGCAGCCAGTTGCTATGCCTACTCTGCATTTTGTCCCAGCTGGTCTAGCCAGTGACTGCCTTTTTACCTCTTAGTGTTAATTCCTTCTGCAGGGCATGAAGCAAAGACATTCAGCTGGGAACGTTACCTGGAAGAGACCAAATCAAGACCTGCTCCATCACGGCTCTTCAACACAGTGAGTGCTGCCAGGAAGAAACGATGTGTAGGAATTCTTGGAGTAAACAAGGAGGAGTGCAATAGCTCTGGCTGTCACAAGATCACAGTGATGGAAGTGACTTCTTGTCCAGCACCCCTGCTACCCCAGGGCTACCTGTAGCCCATTGCTCAGGACCATGTCCAGATGAATGGAGACTCCACAAACATGTGGGCAGCCTGTGGCACCTGTTGGCTCTCATGGGAGAACTTGTCTCCTGATGTTCACAGGGAAACTCCTGTCTTTCAGTTGGTGCCTGTTAACTCTGATCCAGGCACTGGGAGCCACTGAGAGGAATCTGGCTCCATCTTTGCACCCTCGTTTCAGGCATTTATACACATAAATAAGATACCCCTGAGCCTTTTCTCCTCCAGGATGAACAGTCACAACTCTGTCAGCCCTTCCTCATACAAAAGATGCTCCAGTTCCCTCATCATCTTCCTGGCCCTTTGCTGCACTCTCCCTACTGTCTCCTTTGTACCAGGGAACAATTCAGGTGTGGCCTTGTCAGTGCCAAGCAGAGGGGAAGGATCATTTCCACTGATCTGCTGAGAACAGCTTACCATTAGCCTTCTTTGTCCCAAGGGTACATTCTTGGCCCATTCAACTTCATGTCCACTGGGATTCCCAGTCCCTTTTCTGCCACACTGCTTTCCAGTCAGTCTGCCCCTAGCTTGTGCTGGTGCCTGGAGTTCTTCCTTTGCAAATATGGGATTCCAGCTTGCCAAGGTGCCTCTGGAGGGCAGCACAACCATCTAGTATATAGTCCCTCCTCCCAGTTTTCTACTACAGGCAAGCTTGCTTGGTTTGACATGATTCCCTGACATGTTCTTATAGTTCAGTCATCTTCTCTATGAGGTTCTTATGGCAGACAGTGTCAAAAGTCTTCCTGAAGTCAGGATAGACAATATGCATTACACGCAATATATGCAGTCTGTAGTGGGCTGCAGTTTGCTGGCAGCACTTTAAGTAGAGCTCAAAGGCCCAGGAGTATGTACTCTCCTAGCTGGTACATCAGTGTCCTGCCTTTTGTGGGTCTCTGTGAGTGTCACCTGTGATTCTCTAGTGTTTCTGTGAGCTCCAGGCTCCTGGTGGGCTCTGCATTGCTCATTGTCTGTGGATGTGTGGCTGGCATGTTGGGTGGAGGGTGGGAGCTGTTTTACATCAACAAAACTGCAGCACCTGGGCCTGTGCTGGTCTTTCTGATTTCCCAGGGGTATATCAGGTAATTGTGTAACTGTGTTCCTGAACTTCTGCTCCCCTCACATCAGGATCTTGCTTCTAAAGGCTGGGCTGAAATTGTCTGAGGGCCCAGCTGGTCTTGGATCTGGTTTTGGATCTTTGGGCTTGTTGTCTGCTTGCTTTAGGCTAGAGGCCAGCCTGTGTGAGAGTGGTGTTGGCCAGATACAGGTTTGGACTGAATGCAATGGCCTTGGCTTTTCATTTTTAATTTTTATGCACCCAGGACTGTCCCAACCATGGCTTCAGGGCAGGCATGAAGGTGGAGGCGGTGGACCTGATGGAGCCCCGGCTCATCTGTGTGGCCACGGTGAAGCGCGTAGTCCAGCGTCTCCTTAGCATCCATTTTGATGGCTGGGACAACGAGTATGACCAGTGGGTGGACTGCGAGTCTCCAGACATTTATCCTGTGGGATGGTGTGAACTGACAGGCTACCAGCTTCAACCACCAGTGGTTCCAGGTGAGTGAAGATTTTACTGTGGTTTCTAATGTTAGACATAAAGATTTCTTTTCTCCTGCTCTGTGAGTGGCTCCTTTGATTTTTGGGCCTTGTAGGGAGAAGCAAATGGCCTCCTTGATTTGCACTGGCTACCATAAATCTTCCTCTGTTGCCATATTCTAGCAGCTGGCAGAGGGAGGAGCCTTGATGGGGAGAAAACAGCCTGAGTTTTGAGATTGGCTCTGTTCACCCACACCAGCAGAGAATTAATTGCTCCTGAGGAAGTTGGGTAGAGTTCCAGGTGGTCCTATCCCTGCACAGCTCCCTTTTATTAAGCATAGCTATAACTTTAGCCAGATAGCAGCAGGAGCTCGCCCCATGCTCCCTTTTCTCATCAACTCTTTGTCTGTAAAAGGTAAGAGCATCCTCTCAAGAGTTCGTTCCTTCCCTTGTCACAGGGAGGCCACTGCCTCACCTTTGCAGATGTTTTCCTTCTTATTTCAAACTACGAATCTTGTTTCTTTCTGCCCCTACCAAGTCTATACTGGGCCTCTCTCCCCTGTGCTGCCCCAGCCTGCCGCTCTGGGCCCTCACCTGGAAGCACAGACAGCAACTGCACCAGAGCCTTGCTTTCCCCTCAGCTGGTTGTCTTGGGAAGAGGGCTTTGGCTTGGGGGGACGGGTATATCTGTTTCTCGCTTATGTCACTTCATCCCAGTTACCTACTGGTTATGGGACTTGGCTTTCGTTTCCCTCTCGTCTCCATGACAGAGCCCACAACTGCAGCGAAGGCCAAGGAGGTGCCCAAGAAGAGGAAGAAACCCTATGGAAAGAAGAGTGAGTGATGTTTGATTAGTGCCCTCCCGCTCGCTCGCAGGCTGGGCCCAGTTAGAGGAACACAGTCCATGTCCCATCAGAGCAGGAGAGAGAGGCCTTGTCTTGCTGTGGGTTTACCAACACAGCTTCACCCTTCTTACCTGCCCTGTTTCCTAAAGAGCAGAGAGCTGTGTGCAGGAAGGATCTGTTTTGCAGTCTGTTTTCTGTTGGCTGAGGTATATATGGCACTTGCTTCCAGGTGTGAGGTTGTGCTGCTTTCACTGCTGTGTCCGTGGTTGGAGGGAGATGTTTGCTGCAGCTGGAGGGTAGCTGGAGAGCAACCCTGCTTTGTGCTGAGGGAAAGAAAGCCTTAAGATGGCTGAAGAGGCCAGTAGAAATACTTTTATTGTTTCATCTTGTCATTGTTGTTGTCATTGTTGCAGTAGCTGTGGCAAATCATGTAGTCAGACAAGAAATTCCTTCTTGAGGGGTGGAGGGGAAAGAACATCCAAAGAATATAAAGACTTTCAACCTAAATGAAAAGGTCAGCTAAAAACCAGAACATTACGGTTACAATGTCTGCATCTTGCAGCAAATATGCTCATTGCCTAGGACTAGACTCAGACAGGTAAGCAAAGCTGACTCCACACTGATTCCAAGAGGACCTGCTCCTTGGAAGTTAAACACATGCTGAAGTGCCTTGCCTTTAATGAAGGAGAAGATGAAGGAGCATATTTTGAGGTGATGACTATAGAATTTTTCTCCAGTAGGCCTTTTCTGTTGCATAACCAGTTGGCAGCTAATGACCATGTAGCTTTCTGTTCAGTTGTGCTGGTCCCTGGCCTGTGGTTTCTCAGAGGAGCAGGGTTGCTGATTTTCCAGGGGAAAAGAAATACACTTTTGCTCATATTCCGTTATCTCTTTGTTAAGGAAAAAAGTTACCTGCCAAAGCCCGCAGTGTCAAGCAGACTGTCAAGAAGCCTTCTGCCACAAATTCAAAACGAGAAGCAAAAGCTGCCAGCCAGGCTTTGCCAGAGCCAGCACCTGATGAAAGTAAGGGAATTACTTATTCTACCTGCAGCCACATCCACCTCTCCCCATACACCCTCTTGGCCAATAAGTCATGGACACCCTCAGGCAGGAAAAGGCAGCCACATGTCCTTCCGTACTCCTCCAGAGAGTAGAATGAATCATTTGCTTGCTTTCCCTGGAAAGATTTGCCTCCTGAGAAAGTTTGGTGGGACAAGTACTGCTCAAAATCTCAATGCTGCTAATGCCTGGTTGTGTGAGGTCAGGGAGGAAAGATGAAGTGGATATGTCAGGGGTGGCTGTCACATCCCAATCCCAATAAGGACTGTTGCAGCATGTGAACAGCCTCTCATGCTGTGGTGACCAGAAGAGCAGCTGGGTCACCTGTCAACCCTAGTGGGTAGGGGGGAAGCAGGGTGGGTGAGGTGCCTTGTGCACATGGGGATTGGAGAGTCATGAAGGTCCCTCCTGTTCATTTAAGTTCCCCTGTGTAAACTCAGGCAGATTGAAAATGGATGGCATCAGCTTTGGATGTCATGACCTCTTAGGAGTTGTTGGTTGCCCAGAGCCCCATCCAGGCCTGGCCTTGAACACTTCCAGGGATGAAGAATGCACAACCTTTCTGGGCAACCTGTTCCAGTGCCTCACCACCCTCACAGTAAAGAATTTTTTCCTAATGCATAATCTGAAACTACTGTCTTTCAGTTTGAACCTATTCCTCCTTGTGTTGTCACTACATGCTCTTGTAAATTGTCTTGTCTCATCTCACCTGTATGTTCCCTTCAGGTATCAGGGGACTGCAGTTAGGTTACCTTGAAGCCTTCTCTTTTCCAGAGTGAACAATCCCAATTCTATCAGCATTTCCTCATAGGAGAGGTGCTCCATCCTTTTAATCATTTTGGTGGCCTCCTCTGGACTTGCTCCAACAGGTCTGTGTCCTTTTTTGTGCAGAGGACCCCAGAGCTGGATGCAGCACTGCAGGTGAGGTCTCACTAGAGCTGAGGGGGAGAATCCCCTGCCTCACTCTGCTGGCCATGCTGCTTTTGATGCTTTCACTCATCTCTTGATGCTTTATTGGCTTTCTGTGCTGTGAGTGCACATTGCTGGGTCATGTCCAGCCTCTCATCCACCTGTATCCCTAAGTCCTTGGCAGGGCTGCTCTTGATCCCTTCATCCCCAGCTTGTGTTGATTCCGGGTTTGCCTCAGCCCAGGTGCAGCACCTTGCACTGGGCCTTGTTAAGCCTCATGAGATTCCCATGTGCCCACTTTTGAGTCTGTTCAGATCCCTATGGTGGCATCCCATCCTTCAGGTGAGTGAAGAGCACCAATCAGCTTGGTGTTACCTGCAAGCTTGCTGAGGGTGCACCTGATCCTTTTGACTGTGTCAGTAATGAAGACATTAAAAAATACATGTCCAATACAGACCCCTGAGGGACACCACTGGTCACTGATGCCCACTGGGAGTCTCAGCTGTTGACCACTACCCTCTGCAGGCAACCATCATAACAATTCCTAATCCACCAAACAGTCCACCCATTGACCCATCACTCCACTTTGGAGGGAGTAGTTTTGGGGGACTTTGTCAAAAGCTTTACAGAAGTCCACCTGGCTCAAGAAGCTGTCTTCCATGCATTGCAGGAGTCTCCTGGATTGCCTGCAGTTTGCCTTGGTACTTTCCCAGTAGATGTCAAGGTGGCTGAAGTCCCCCAGCAGGACTGGAGGCTGTGAGCACGATGCCTCCTGTAACTGGGGCAAGGCTTTGTCACTGGGCTCCCCTTGGTCAGGCAGCTGTAGCAGAGCCTGGCTGCAAGGTTCCTTTTGTTGTCTCAGGGTCTGATTTTTACTCACAGTCTTTCAACCTGCTCATGGCTGTTCTTCAGAGACAGCTCTATCACACTCTGCACCTCTTGGTACAGAGGGCAACCCCTCCACCTCTCCCTCCTTTCTGTGTCTTCTGAGCAGCTCACAGCCATTGGCAGTCACACTCCAGTCACACAGTTTGTCCCACCAAGTTTCAGTAATGGCAACAAGGTCATAACTTTCCAGCAGCGTGGTGGCATCCAGCCCCTCCTTTGGTTTGTTGCCCATTCTGTGTGCTTTGGTGTAAAGGCACCTTCCCAGAGGAGCACCCCTTAATTCCTTTGAGATTATTTCCCTGCTGGTATCCCTGCTGGCTTCTGTTACCTCAGAAGTCCCTGGCTCACCTCTGTAAGGCTCTAAGTGTGCTCCCCTGTGTCTGCTATCTCTTCAAGTCACCTGCAGAGGGACTCACTACCACCCTATCCCTCTAACCTTTTCATACCATCCTACAGCTTGCCAGGGAAGAACATGAAATTGTCCCACTCACATCTGGTTTAAGCAAGAAATTGTATTACCCAGGAAGGAATTTAGAAGGATTCACCCACAACCATAAACACCTTCAGTGGTACCTCTTTGATGCTTACTTGTGTCCCTTACTTGAGGGACAGTCAGGGAACATCTTTCACTACACTGATTGGTGTGATCTACTCCCCAGGAGGAAGCCATGGGACTTTGGAACTCACCTACACTGAGTTATTTAGTTTAAGGCCCATCTCACCAAACTAGGCAGGCTGCTGCCAAAGATTCTCTTACCATTTATAGACAGGTGGATCCCATCCATCTAACATGTTACAATCATTAAGGTACACCCACCCTAATATGTTACAATCATTAAAGCTCACACCATTGTCACAAAAGCCAAAACCTTCTCCATGGCACTGGCCTCAAAACCAGATATTCATAGGCACTATGTGTCTGCTTCTGTAATTTCTTGCTTTTGAACCCAGAATTGCAGAGGACTTGGAGCATGGTTTGAGTTTTTAATTTTTTTAACAGTTGTACTGTAAATTTGGTCTATGATTGGTAACTTAAAGCCCTGTGACCAACATCAAGAAGAGGCCCAAGGCTTGCATATTGCTTTCCAGGCCACCAAAATCCGAAATTTTTTGTTAGTCAAAGCATATCTTTGTCTGTACATTTATCTTTCAGAGCCTTTTCAATTTAAGCAAACTTCTGGGGTCCCAACCTATGCAGTCACGGGGAATAGGTTGAGCACATTGTTTGTCATGGGATAGTACTTAAGGATCACTGATTGAATTTTGCAGGAAATAAAAAGGCTTCCATGTGCATATGTTTTAATTCTGAGGAACTTCTGGGAATTAAGGCAACATTTTCACTAATAATTTTTAAGCTTTCTAGCATGAGATTTGTGCCAGTGCAGGACTTCACTGGATGGTGCTGGTTGAAGTCCCACTCTGGGTTCTTCTATGATTTTGGCAGCTGTGAAAGCACTTTCAAAAACAAAACCAAACTTCTGGATAGCAGCTTTTCCACATGACTGGATGAAGCCTTGGAAAGAAGAAGCAAGTATTTGGCTTCATTATTTGCATCACCAAAGCATGCTGCAGACTCTTTGGGATGTGCCTTTGTGTCCCGCAGAAGCAAACCCTGCATCTTTGGTAAGTCAGCATTGTTTTGGTGGCACCAGGCTCTCCTGTGCACCTTGGACAATATTCATGTCTCCATGGTGGGGGCAAGTCTAGAAAAACTGCTCTAGCCAGACTATAGGCATGGCCCTGTTGTGTCCAGCACATGTCCTACACACCTGAAGAAACTCTAAGCTCTGCTCTTACTGAAGCCTCTGGCTGGAGATTTTCCCAATCTCTTTTTCTTGCTGGGCTTGCTTGCAGCCTTAGTCTTGTTAGGATAGGTTTCCCCAGCCTTGCCTTGTCCCCATCCAGGACAAGTTTGGAAGGTGGTGGAAAGCTTCACCTTCAGCCCCTGGGCTTCTGCAGGGGAACCACAGGTGGCCCCTACGCAGAGGTTGAGTTTGTTGATCCACCTGGAAATGTGGCAGAAGATCAGGGAAAGAAATGAGGAAGGGCAAAAGAAAGGGCAAAAGTCTATGCCCATAAAGGCATAGATCTATGGATGATCACTTCAAATTAAGGCCAGGTAACCAGGGTAACCTCTGAGTGTCTCAATATTTGCCCTCCCCAGCCTGGGGCTGCTTTCCCTACACCCAGAAAGCCCAAGCAACTCCATCCTTTCACACAGATGAGTGCTACATCTCACCACTATAGGAAACTACCAAAAATGGCCAGTGTGCTGTGAGCTTGTGCCTTCATCAGAGGAGTCCAGCTGCCCCCCAGGCAGATCCCTGAGGCTGCTCCCCCCTTGTGGCACTCACCTGTGCAGTGGAAGGAGCTGGCAGTCACAGTGGAAAGGCACATCCTGCAGGTTGAGGATCTCCAGCCCCGTGAAGTTGCTCATGTTGGGTATGTTACTCATTTTGTTGCTCTCCAGGTATAGGCTTCTGATCTTGGGACCGAGGCCAGTGAAGGCATGGGGGGAAATCTGCAGTGGAAGAAGGGCAAGTCAGGTGATCAAGGCAGGGGAACAGATTGCAGATCTCTGCCCCTGCACTTCTGATCATCTTGGGGAGCCTGACAACCTGTCCTGAAGCTGGTGGCCCCACAAAAGAGCTGCTTTAAATAGGGAGGACTGTTAATTAATTCAAGCAGTTTCAATCACATTTTGGAACTCATTAGGCTCTTGTTCAGTCTTCTTAGAAAGAAGGTCACATGCAGGAGGTCTCAGAGTGATCCCTGGGTGCTGTTAAGATACACAGTTTTTATGAGGCTGCTGTTAACACCACTTCCTTGAGACAATGGAAATATTCAGGATAATAGCGGTGGAGAGGCCTGCAGGACAGCCTGTTATAAGAGAAGGAGAAATCTGGCCAGAGCTGGGGGAAGGAGGTGATTTAGGGAATGGTCTGGACCCCAGTGAAATTGGGTGTTGAAGGACTGGAAGGCATAAGTAAGCTTCTTCCAAGGGAGCCAGGAGCAAGGTGGAAGCAAGGGAATGTTACAGCTGGGCCTGAAAAAATCTGGCTTCCCAGCCAGGCTATGGAACATATGAAGGCTTGGGAATTTGAGGACGTCTGTTTGGGTGACCCTATAGGGGCCAGCAGCCCTGGGCAGTGTAACCTGTTACATGCCCTGTGGTGCCACTGCCCCTTGCGAGTCCCATAACACACTCACCCACTCCAGGCCCATGTTGTCCAGGTAGAGGTGCTGCAGGCTGGAGGCCACTGGCAGGAAGACACCGTCCCCCATGTGCTTGATGGGGTTTCGTGACAGCTTCAGCTCACTCAGGGCAGGCAGGCCCTGCAGGGCTGCTGTGGGCACCTCTGACAAGTGGTTTCCCTCCAACTGCAGCTTTTCCAGCATCTTTGTGGGAGCCAGGGCAGTTGGGGCAATGTGCCTGATGGCATTCCCAGCTAGGTAGAGCCAGCGGAGCCCCCTGGCACCAGCCAGGTCACCCTCCACCAGTTCCTCGATGGCATTGTGCTGCAGATGAAGGGAGATGAGGTTGGGCAAGAGCTGGAAGGTGCCTGCAGGCACACGGGTGAAGGCATTGTGGTCCAGGTCGAGGTAGGCCAGCTGCGGGGCCCCCTCAAAGGCAGCAGCCGCCAGGGTGGAGAGGTGGTTGTCGGTGAGGTACAGGTAGACCAGGCTCTCCAGCCCCCGGAGTGCCCCGGGGTGCAGCACCCTGATGCTGCACTTCTGCAGGTGGAGTGACACCAGCTCCTTGAGGCCAGGGAAGGCATCTGGTGGCACTGTCCTGAAGGGGTTTCTGCGCAGGTCCAGAAGGCGGGTGTCCTCAGGGAAGTCCCGAGGGATCTCCCGCAGGTCCCTATTCTCACAGGACCCATGATGGAAATCAGGGGAGCAGATACATCTCCGGGGACACTGCCTGCTGCCAGCTGAACTTGGCTGCTCTGGTGGTGTGGTGGGGCTGGGGGGTGGCCGGAGGTGACTGCATCTCATCTCAGGGGGCTTCAGGGAGTTGAGGGATCGGCCACGGAGGGCAGGGGGTGCAGCACAGGCACCCTCAGCCTGCACTCGTGCCTTTGCCAGCCACTTGTGGAAGGGGCGCAGGAGGCAGGAGCAGAGAAGAGGGTTCCCTTCCAGGCTGACCCTTACCAGCCTCCCTGCCCCAGCCAGGGGTGGCAGCCCCTCCAGCTGGTTTTCCCGGAGGTCCAGAACACGGAGCTGGGGACTGCGGGCAAAGGCGTCGGGTGCCACATCCTGGAGGGAGGCATGGTCCAGGAAGAGGTGCTTCAGCGAGGCCATGGCCAGGGCTTCCTCGGCCACGTAGGTGATAGGGTTGTGGCCCAGGTCTAGCCGGGTAGCCCCATCCAACCTGGCCAGGGCCTCGCCAGGCAGTGCCTGCAGCTCATTGTGGTCCAGGCTCAGCCTGCGCAGGGCAGGCAGAGCAGCAAAGGCCTCACTGCCCAGCACATGGAGGGCATTGTGAGACAGCCGGAGCCATCTAAGAGCCTGCAGACCCTGGAAGACCATGTCTGGGAGGTAGACCAAAGCATTTGCCCTCAGGTCGAGGACAGTGAGGGACCCCAGATGGCCGAAAGCACCCGGCTGTATCTCCTCAATGCGATTCCCCTCCAGAATGAGCTGCTGGAGGGAGAAGAGCCCATCCAGGGACTCCTGGTAAAGGATGGCTATGCCGTTGGAGGCCAGGTTGAGGTAGACAAGCCTCCCCAGACCCCGGAAAGCCCCTTCCTCCAGCCTCTCCACCTTGCAACGCTGCAGGTCTAAGTGTGTCAGGTAGGGGGTAGCAAGGAAGGCTCTCGCTGGGATGACCATGAAACTGTTGCCCCGAAGGTCTAGTTTTCTGGTGAGCTGTCAGTCACACAAATAAAACACCAAATTACCCTAAGACTGCCATACCTATCTTCTGTCCCCATCCCTTGACCTTTCGTGCCCTTTCCCACCTCTGGGATGGTGTCAGGGATGGCAGTCAGGCTCCCATTGAGACACAGGACATGGGCACGGAGGTTATCGCAGACACAGCGTGCAGGGCAGCGGGCAGCAGCCGTTGTCCCCAAGGCTGCTGTGAGCAGGAGGAGCCCCCAGGATGGCCCCATATTGCAGGGCACCTGTGGCTGGGGAGAGACAGATGTAAGGCCAGGAGAGAGGCGAGGTTCCCATGCATCCCCAAACAGCATGGCCTGCTTGGAACCCCACGTGCCAAGAGGGCTGCTGCTGTCACCTAGTGGGTCAGGTCTCACTTTCTCTTGCTCTCACACTATGATTTCACAAGTTATAAATGAGGAAGAGTGGAAAAAAGAGAGGAGGAATTCTTGGGACTGAAAAGTGAAGGTCACAGCTAGCAGGTCACTCACAAGGAGCTGGCTTGAAACAGACACCCACCCCACCTCTGCATTTTCTTCAAATATCACTAACTTAAGATTGCCTTGGTCTGTGCAAGCTATCAGTATCTCTCCTACAATTCTTTTTGTCAGGCAAGCAGATGTAGCCATCCAGAGAATGTGATCACACAGGCTTCTGAGCTGCTACCCTTCTTTAAGTGGCAGATGTCCCATGTCTCCACCATCCTGGTAATCTGCTTCCCACTCTGCAAGCTCCCTGCTTCCCTCCTAAGCTGTTCATAGCAGTGTCTGGAATAGAACTCCACTGTTTAGCTGCAGGAAGAAGAGGTTGGTTTTGGCTGGGCAGGAGTGAGCCCCTGGGGTGAAGGTATCAGAGAGAGGCCAAGGCAGGGAGAAACACAGGGGAGGCAGCAGGCTGCAGGTATGACCAATACATCCTGCTAGGCTCCGAGACAGCCTCAGTAGGGTCTGCAAGGCTTAGATTTGTGGAGCCACTGTAGTGCACAGCCCCATGCCCACTGTAGCTTGTTGTCCCCTGTGGTCCCATATACCAACACTGCTCTCCTGCTGTCACCCGATCTAGTCCTGCTGCAGCCCACACACACACACAGGGGCAGCCCTTTCCTGCACACCCATTGCCCAGTGCCACCAATGTCATGTCACTAAACTCAGTCCCCATGCTGTGCCTGGAGCACTGCCACATGCCAGCCATCATGGCATCACTCCCTCCCTCACACCTGGAGGTTCACACACCCAGAGTTTGGAGTACCTGGACTTCAAGATGTGTTGAAGAGAGGAAAGTGTCCCATACCCTGTCAGGCAGCTGCCGAGCTCCTGCACTGCTGTTTGCTCTCCTTGCAGAAGTGAGAACTGAATGGGCCCCGTTGTGTTGCTTTCCCAGCAGCTCTCACCGGGCAGAGCCACAAACGTGGGAGGAGGAAAACGACGGGGGGAGGAAGGGTAAGCCACCCCTGGAGAGAGGGCAGCAACCCAGACATTACCTCCCCCTCGATTCACCGGGGGCTGAGAGCACCAACCCGGCAAAGCCCATGTGGGGTTTGCATTCACTGTTTCCAGGCTCTGCCTTCATTTTCCAGGCTGTGTTAGTCACAGGAGCTACAGAGCTGCAGGGCAGAAAGATGACATCCAGCCAAATTCAAAGATGAATTGCAATGGCAGTTGTAAGCCTGAGCAAAAGGAGAGGCAGCTGACCAGTCCTGCCACGTTTACAGCCCTCCACTCCTGATTTTACTTTTTTGCTTGTTTAGAAGAGGCTGGATTGGCATTGCCTGCATGATGCATCATTAGCTTACAGATGGACATGGAGGCATTCATTTTCCTCCCAGACTGTTGTTTTACCCTCCCAGGGAACAGGAATAGATCTGCAGCCTTACAAAAATATTAGAAGATTTAATACTAGTATCTTGTTCCACTTCAAGCCCTTCTCCTATGCAGCAGCCTCGATAGAAGCTGAAGCAGGTGAGATCATTGGTGGGTAAATAAGCAAAATAAGAGGCTGGGGTGAGGCTGGAGAAGGGCCAGATGTGACGTTCAGTGCCTGGTACAGAACCTTACCCTCTCCATGGTTCTCCAGCAGAGTCCAGGCCACCACCAGGGCGGTTTTGCTGTACAGGCTGCTGGCAAGCCATGGAAGGGGGCTCCTGGCCACAGTCAATGATGGAAGGGACAGGCAGAGAGGAGCAGTGGGGCTGACAGCAGCCAGAGTGGAAGTTCAGGTGTGCTACCTTCACGTCCCATGCCCCATCAGGGAGAGCAAAGAGCGGCTGTCTGACAGCAGCAATCTCAGCTGCCAGAACCAGTATGTCCCAGTAGAGACACTGGCTTCTTCCAAGACCTGCCACACATCCCTGCTTCTCTTACCTCACCGTTCAACATGAGTTGAAGCTGCACCTGCTCTTGCTCACTTACCTCGTTGTCCCACAGCTTCTGCCAATGGACAATGACACACTCAGGCCTGAGAAGCTCCAGCTCCTGTGCCTGAAGGGAACCGTGACCCAACAGCCCCACAGGCTCAGCCTCCAGCTACCCAGTCCCAAATATTTGCCAATATTTTTTGCTTGGCTAAGTTATATTAACATTAATAGAATAATTTTTTTGCTTGTTTTAATATAATCACTTCAGTCTTTGTTCAGAACAGTGCATTACACTGCGCTGGTTTTTATAGTGCCTTTATTGTGTAGCAAACAATTTTGATTAAGATACTTTTGTCTAGTTATTATCATAATAAATTATATAAATTTATATGAATATATTTGGTTTGCAATCCTTTATCCTGAAGGACAAAATTGTGTAAAGGTTCACTTCTATAAAATCTTCTAGATTTGCCTTTGTCTGTTGACAGATCTGGGGCTGAGACCAGGTTCCTCTGTGAGGAATTTAGAAAGCAAGGGGGTCATTTTTGCACCTCATGACTGAGCAGGAGGGCTTTTCTAGCAGATTTTTTCTGCAGCTCCCATTCTGCCTGTGACAGTACCCTTCTAAAGTATCACAGGTTTTCAGCTAAAAATGTCACCTCTTTCCCTTCTAAGTTATCTCATATTTTTTGTCAAATATGCTGACCCACAATGCTGTGTTACGAACCAATGTCTGTGAAAACCTCCAATCACTTGTTTTTAAATTTTTAAAAGTTTAATAGTAATAAAATTGTTATAAAAATACTAATAAAATCATGGTAATAAAAATGTGGACAATTAGGATTAGGACAATACAAGACAATAAAAACAAAGACGTACGGACAGTCTGGGTACCTTTTTCTAGGCAAAATAAGCCTGAAAAAGGACACATGTTAACAGAGGACTAACCTTTAAAAGCAATAGCCTGTTGCATATTCATACATCTCATACAAGATGCATAAATTCCATTCAAACAAAGGATTCTGTCTGGTCAGTGTCAACTTCTTCCTCTGAATCCTGACAGCATCTTCAGGGATGAGCAGGGAAGGAGTTAGTTTCTTCTGAGAAGGGAGCAATAAATACTTTTTCTCTGAAAGACTGAGCTGTCCTGTGGCTGCTATCTCAGTGCAAGTACCCTATTCCTCTCTTAAAAAGTATCTTACATAGCATAGTTTCTATTTTAACATTATGTTATAACCTAAAATTATATTTAACACACTACTTAACAAAATTAATACAACACAACTTTCTAAACATAACACGTATAATATGCATTTTAATATTTGCAAAAAGCCAATCATAAAATACACATTTTTCACACTCTCCCCCTCAGAAATGCCCAATTTTCCTCCCTAAATTAGTCCAAATTCACCTGTCAAAAAGTGCTAATTTGTTTCATGTAATTTATCTCAGTTTTCTGGCAAGAAAGTGGCTTTGGACACCCCAAAAGATTACCTCTTGATTTTCCCTCCAAAACATCCCCTAGCTGTATCCTATGGGTCACCTAAGATTTTATCTCAAAAATATTATTAGTGTCCCATACAGATTACCTCAAGTTTTCCCTCCAAAATGTCCCCTACCAGTTCTGCACCCAAAATATCCATTCTGTCCCCCACAGATTCCTTCAGATTTCCCCTCCAAAATATCTCTTACAGATCACCTCAGATTTTGCTTCTAAAATGTTCTATGCCATAGAGATTACTTCACACTTTCATTCACTCCTTGCAGATTACCTGAGATTTCAGCCCAGTGATATTCCTTCAGGCCCTTTAAAAGGACCTCATGTTCGATCACAAAAAAAGGAGGGAGGTGGACACAGCGGGTCTGGGTTTCCGCTGTTATAAATGAGAAGCCTGACTAGGCCAATATTCAAGCAGCAATCACTTTATTAATTAATATGGTAAAGTATGAGCACTACAGCGCTGGGTACAGTGGGGGAAGTTTTCCTCCAGCTGCACACCCATAGCTGGGGCTGACAGATATTTATTAAGGGTACTCATAAGCTTTCTCAGCAGTTTCTATTCCCAATTTTTACGTCACAATTCCATACACTATTGTGATTTAGTTTTTCTCAGGATGTATCCCAGAAAGGAGTATCCCCAGATGGTGGGGTCCGGCTTCGGAAAGAAGAAAGCAATCTCCCAGCTGGTGAGGTCCAGATTCCAGATGGGGGTCCACCTTTTAATTGCAAGGACTATAAATCTCATACCAGTGATGTCCAGCTTCCCTTGGTCGAAACTATCAGTCCTTGGGTTGATGTTCATCTTCCTTTCTCAAGCTGCTTTTCACTGTTTCGTTAAGGCATCGAGATAAGCATGTTTCCTTTTGATATATTCTAAAGCTATAGTTTCAAAGATCCTTACTACAAGCAATATTCTAAAATTATACCTCAAAAGGTTATTATTGGAAAACTCTTTTTAGCTAGAAGCAGAAGGTTCCTGTCAAACAGCAACATCCTTAAAGCTTTAAGTCGAATGCTCCTAAATCAACTTAAGACTTATAAAGGTTAATTGCAAACAAAGGATAGGTTCAAAGGCCTTCTTCCATGCTTTACTCCCTCAGTTATTTATTAGAATTCATCTTCACAGCTGTCCCACGGTGGGTTTCCGCACACAGCACAGCCACAGACGCACACGCTGCCGGTGTGCGCCCGGCCCGAGCCGCAGCCCCGCGCCTCACGCGGCTGAGGGCAGCGCCGGGGCGGGGCCGCCGCGCCTGCGCGGGAAGCGCGGCCCCGCCGAGCCAATCAGGGGGCGGCGGCCGCAGGACGGCAGCGCGCGCGCGCTCCCGTGTCCCCCTCAGGGCGCGCTCCCGTGTCCCTCAGGGCGCAGCCGGGTCCCCCTCAGCGGCACCGGGCGCGCCCGCATCTCCCTCAGCGATCCGCACCCCTCAGTGGCGTGCAGGGCATCTGCCACCGCCTCAGTTAGGTGCAGGGTGCCCGTGTGCCTCTCAGAGATCCTCACGGCTCCTCAGGGGCAGCTCCCCCTCAAATCACCTTTGTGTCCCCTCAGCAACGCGCAGGGCACGCACCATTCCTTCAGGGACCCTCGCGGCCTCTCAGCAGCACACAGAGCATTTGCCACCCCCTCAGTGACCCTTATGTCACCTCAGAGGAACACGGGGCACCTGCCTCCCCTCAAATGACCCTCATATTCCTCCTCAGAGGAACACAAGTGGCATCTGAATCCTAAACGGTATGTAACAAAAGGTTAACCACCAGCAATATTGTAACAAGATGTGCAGGTAGAACAAGCGAGATAGCAAAGCCAGTGAGAGACCAAGTGCCATCAAGAGCAAGACAGCAAGTTCCAACTGAACTTCCGAAAGGCAAAATTAGCTAAAATCAAATTAGATGGACCAAAAAGAAGCACCAGGCATGTGCTGTAGAGGTAAAAGGTTCAAACATGAGGAAGGCTACAGGAATTTTCATCAAAACTTCATCAAAATTTTCATCCACCAGAAGACACATGACCACCACAGAACAAACTGATGCATTCACAAAAGCAACAAACTGATGACACAGCTTTATGCAAATATGAGCATGCTAATGATATCGTGAAATTGTGATGTTGCATGGAAGGACTTTTAAAATGTAACTGAAGGCTAAAGAAGACTGAGTGGGGTTTTGGCAGAGAGATCCACCTCACTCCCAGCACTGAATAAACAAATACCTGCTCTGTAGCCTTCTGACAACAAAATTTTATTTTCTTGCACAGTTTTGGGCTTCACATTTACCTCCCCTCAGTGACACTCATGGGCCCTCAGCAGCATGTGTGGAATCAGCCATTCCTTCAGTGACCTTTTATGCCCTCAGTGACACATGGGGCACCTGCCACTCACTCAGGGACAGTGAGACTCATATTCCCTCACTGACCCCCACATCCCCTCAGCATCACAAGGGGCACCCACCTCTCCCTCAGTGTTCATTGTGGTCCCTACGGATTACCTCAGGTTTTCCTTCCAAAATGTTCTCTTCCATTGAGAATACTTCCGATTTTCCCTTCTTAATGTCCCCATCTGCACTTATTCATTACCTCTCATTTAGGCCCCAAAATGCCACCTACTGATTACCTCCGATTTTACCTCCAAAATATCCATTTTGTCCCCTACTGATTTTCCTCAGATTTCCCCTCACAAATTTTCCTATTTGTCCCATACAGATTACCTCAGATTTGCCTCAAAAATATTCATTCAGTCCCTTGCAGATTACCTGAGATTTTACCTCAAAAATTTCTTTCCAGCCCCTAAAAATTACCTCAGGTTTTATCACAAAATTTTCTCTGCCTGTCCTCTCTGAGTTACCTCAGACTTTCCCCACCTTTTCCCACAAACAATTTTCCCCTGTAGAGATCTCCTCAAATTTTCCCACCAAAAATGTCCTCCACAGATTACTGCATCTTTTGTTGCCACAGTCCAGTGGGAATAAAACTCCTCAACTTTACCCCTAAACAGTTCATTCCTCCCCTCTGAAGTTCTTGCTGTTGCCTCTTGAGTTACTTCAGCATTTACCCTCACAAACTGAAACCCCCTGCAGTCCTGTGACAGTGCAGGTCCATTCATTTTTTACCATAAAATCCCTGTTCTTGGTTTTTCAATTGTCCAAAACAGTGTGACATTTTTTACAGTTCTTTCATTCCCACTCCACAGGTTTCCAGTCCCTGTTTTATGTATCCATTCCAACTGTGCATCACAGTTTTATTCTCTTCCTACCATCTGTCTTCCCCATTATCCTGTCATATTTTCTCCCCTTAGCATTCAAGTAATCTTCTTCCAGCTTGCTCTGTTCTTTCTTATGAACATCCCCAATCACATCCAAAGCTTTACTTTCCTCTTCTTGAAAATAAAGCACTTAACCCTTCTGGATGCTCTCTGGACAAACTCAGTTTGGGAACAGGCTGGTAGCACTTTGACCCTCAGTCTAAATGACAGCCTGTAGCACTCAGGTGACGCCAGAACCTTACCTTAGTGTTCTGCCATTCCCAGGACTGGAGATCTCAGTCAATATATTCAGGATATTTAACGACTAAATTACAAATCCATTACAAATGTGCAATTATTATTTTTTGTTTAAGGCTGTAAATGTAAACACTTTTGTACAGTTTTGGTACAGGAAGAGAAAGAGTATCCATCTGAAACAAAGCCTACCACCTTCTTCCCCCTGATAATTTTTAGCTCTCACTGCAGATTTTGGGAAATTTAGAGACAGGTTTGCCATAGGGCTTTGAAGGCTTTTTTGTACCTCAAGAGCACTGTTTAACAGCCTCACCTCTAGGATGGCTCTGTGCCCAGAGAATCTGCCAGAGAGCCGAGCCCCGTGGAGACAAAGGCAAACCCTCACACAGCTTCAGAGCTGCTGCGAGAGCAGAATCTGATGCACTGACTTGCTCCCCAGACAGCACCCACTGGGAGGTGCCTGCCTGGCCGATTCCTGTGGTGTTTCCATCTCCAACTGAGGTGAAGTCTGGTGCCAGGAGTCCTGGGCTGGTTTCCTTGACAACCAGAAGAAATGCACAACTGAGATGCACATGACTTTTCAGGTGCTATTTTAACTCCTGTGAAACAATGAGCTGCCCCACCAGAACTGAGATAAATAAAACCAAGGTGTACAGCCAAATGGTGAACAGCATTTATGTTCAAGGACAAATTTGAGCTGAGCCTGAAATCTGCCATGAAGCAAACCCTCAAGAGAGCTGGAAATATTTCCCCTATTCAATAGAGCAGAGATCTTGCAAGATTATCTACTTGTGTTATTTAATAACCTTTAGATTAGAAGTTTCAAGAAATGGAAGGTATTTCCATGGGATATATAGATAAATCTAACATTGAATTAATTTTAATGTCTCTATTAAATCCGAAGGCTTCAAATTTCAAATTTTATTGCCAACAATGCACTGTTCATCAGAAGCACTAGGGGCATTTATTGAAATCAGAACATATTTTGAAATTATTTTAACAAGACAGTGTAAATTTTAAGCCAAATCATACAACATCAATAGGAAGAACAGCATATTATTACTCATTGTTTGTATGTAAACATGGTCACACATTTTCTATGGACAGTAAATTCACTGAAAAATTCATATTTTCATCAATTCAAGTTATACTAAGAAGCATTTTTAGCTCCATTATGGCCAATATATTTTTCAAGGAAGAATTCCATTATAAAATATCGAAATACAAAGGAATTTCAAAAGAAAATGTTATTTTGGGTTTGATAGTTTTGGCATTTTGTTTAACAAATTAGCTACTCTTTAAGGGAAAACTAAAAAAAAGAGAGAGACAGAGAGAGACCCCCAAGAAGTATCACGTACAATACATTGACAAGTAGTGTTAAAACCGAAAATATGCTGGGGATTTTTTTTTGCTTTTGTTTTTAGCCCTTTTAGATGGAAGACCAAAATATTATCACTCCAGTTGAACAGTTTTATTTTTCAGTTTAGTAAACAGTCAGAACCATCCATTTCCCTGCTTTGTGCTTGGGAGGAATAGGCACATGTGAGGAAGGCAAGGAGAAATTGAAGGAGATGCTGTGGATCAAATAAGCAAAGTAGAGGGAGTAAAGGAAGGACTTATCAAAGGTGACAAACCAGATGACAAATGTAAATGTTTTCAAACTCTATCTGCTGACATCAGGATACCTCATAATCACTTCCTTTCAGACCTGTCTGATAACTCCACTCTTTCTTTCATTAATTCCTTTTCACCGAGCTAATAGGGAATTACTTTGTTTAATAATTCTCTAAAGATCCTTCTAATATCCTAATAAGGCAGTTTTATTGCACTAATAATATTGCATTCACCAATATAATTAAATGGTAATGTTTTCTGCAGTAGGCCATGTCCCTAGCAATGGGGTATGCAACATCCTAATCCACAGGCAATATTGACAAAATGAACTTGTCCTTTCCCAGAGCTAAGTATCAGTCAGTGGAAAATCATCAAATAGATGGCTTATGCTGAGAGAATATTTAACATCCCAAGAAAAAAAAAGAGAAGAACCCTGATCACTGACTTCCTCTGGAGTAAAATTCCCCATGCTTGGGGTTTTGCAATAGCTTATATCCTCATTTGGTTGTAGGTGCAGCCTCAGGAAAGGAAATTTTTCTCAAAAAACCAAAAACTTCCCTTCTTCATGAAAAGAATATCATAGATGCAGACTCTGAACCAAGGTGTCAAGGATGACTTCTGCTTAAAAGACAGAACTCACTGATGCAGCATCAGAAAAATCTTGCAGATAACTTAATCATCTGTTCTTTTACCTACATTTCATAGCACTAATTAAACATATAATGTAGAAGTCACCTTTAATTTTCTGGCATTTTGGAAATGTTTTAGGACAAATCAAATTGTCTGTTTAGTCTGGTTTAGAGCAGGTTACTGAAGCAGGCACTGGCTCAAACCCTGACAAAGTGCACTGCCACATAGCATCCTGAAACAAGCACTGAGAGGTCCCACAAAAACCCTTCTATTTCAATTTCTGTGGATCCCAGAGAGAAGTTAATATGTGATTTTCTCTCAGAGTTAGGGCCCTCCATTCATTTCCAGAATGAAAGGTTCTCTAAGCTTTTAATGTAGGTCAGACCCAACTCTTCACAGTGTATTCAACCAAGATACTGCTATGAAGCTTCCCTTTAAAATATTCTCATTTCCCAAGCCAAGACCCCTGTCTTAGCACTGTAATTATAAACTGCAAGTTCCAAAATTAGCAAATGTTAAAGGTGGGAAAGGATCGAAGCACACACCCATGATTCATTATTTGTTGAGTGAGGTCCAACATTGGATGGGAAAACTAACAAGCCCTTTATGCTTTGAGCTGACTCAACAAAATGCATGGGAAAGGCAGTTTTCATTGGATGCACAGCAAGCAGAGCTCCCACTCCAAAGGCAAAGGTGTTCCTCTTGCATTAGTGTGGAACTCTGGTGGTTTCAGCTGGCGAGGGACCTCTGCCAGCTCTCTGCAGGGAGAGACACTGCAAGTGCAGGCATCAGGTGTGCAGAGAACTCAAGTGTCTGGCAGAGACAAAAGCAACAATTTCACAGAAACAAGAAAACTTCTGTACATTGGAAACTGAAACATTGTAGTATTTTCTAATTTAAGACAGCAGTTCTTTCATAGCAGAAGAGAAGAATTCAGGCAAAATCTAACAATATATTCTGAGAAAAGCTGCTAGACGTGATGGAGGCTGTTTCCTAATCCAGAAGTGAGATTTCCTAATCTGAAGACCTTCCTTCTTCCACAGTAAACAGGCTTTGTTAAAACAAGGGGAATGCATTAATTTCATGTTTTCCTTTCTTGCTGCTTGACTGCACTCCTTTGCTTTTATCATGAGCAGTAATTCCCCCTCACACACCCCCTGCTTACATTACTATAGTAGGGCTTGAGTGCTGTTCAGCATGGAAATAGCATCAGATATCTTGATATTTTACCAGGGTCAGTAATTGTAGTCAAAGGACACTTTATTTGCATTTCAGGTAGTAAAGTACTAGTTTTTCCTCTTTATACTTGAGGGGAATTTTAAAATCCTTAGAACAAGCTCAGCTTTTGTGTTGCTCAGGAGATCTGAACTGTGTTTAAAAAAAACCAGACAACCCAACATTTAAAATCTTCAAGTGTCCAAGTCATACCTGTCCTGTCAGGGCTGGGGCTCAGCACAGAGAGCAGGAGGCTCCATAAAGGAGCCATTGTGTGGGGAGCAGTAGGACACAGTCCTGCATTTTTGGAGGATTGACTTTTCTCTCAGTTTTTTAACCAAGTTTTGTCTCAGAGCACCAGGGTCAAATATCCCAGCTCACCTTTGCCTTTCAAGTGCATCCTTCACTTGATTGTCAACATAATCCATCCTTCTGTAAAGACACTCCAGGCTTTGTTTTGTTAATGAGATCACCTTCTCTTCACTCACCACCCTCGCTGCCTTGACCTGGGCTGCTTTTTCAAGCTACCAGACTGATTTTAGTGCCATTTTTGTTGTTAATTTTCTCTTTCTCAGCATAAGAACAATGACTAAATAAAGCTATGTTTTTAAAAAGTTTAACTTTTGTGTCTTGCCAAATTACCAGTTTCTGGAGGCATCTTGGAACTTTAAAAGGAATAAAAGAAAAAAAAAAGAGGAATTACTCACTTAACACAGCTTTGTTTAAAAGCCTTGCCTTGGCACCCCTATCCCCCCTTGAACCTTCCAGCAGGGAGAACGAGGATGTTTTGGCCTTGTTTCACTTAAGAATATGCCTAATTTCATCACAGTCAGCAAAATGCTTAAGCACATGCTGTGCTTTGTCTTTTATTTTCTTTTTAAATTGGCCTCTTTAACTTTGTTAGCTCTTTACTCCTTTTCAGAAAGTAGAGGGATTTACAAGTGGTTTCATATCCCTCAGAGTTCTGTCAAAACAGAAACGAGATTTTTATTTGTCCTGAAAGTGGAAAAAGTCCAAGCAAAACAAACAACATAAATACACTACTTTTTCTGAGGAGAAAGATTTTCAGGAGATCACAACCTTTCCTAGAGCAGCTGGCACAGTGGGAGAAAAAAAACATGATCAAGATTTCCAGCCTGCAAACCCTTCTTCAGCTCCAATACAGAAGCTCTGTAGAGCACAAGGAGTTTTTCAGTTGAGTTTTACTGCACCAAGCATTGAAACAGATCCTGTAATACCTTGGGAGCCCCAGGGTGTCCCATGGATATTTTGTGAGTGCAGGAGCTTCAGTCCTTCTCTCCCACATTACTGGAGCAAGTCCTGCAGTTCCTTTTTTCCCTATTATTTTGGCGGTTTTTTCCCTTTCCCTCCCTCCCTTTTACTAGAAAGACAGCTCTTATGCCTTCCCTTGAACATTTTATAATAATTTTACAAATTTGTACTTTGGGCCAAACTCGTATCATAACTAATTCCTCCTTGCTTGCCTTGAAAAAATGAGTCATAACTGGGACATACAAGCACCCGGTTTCCCTGAGAAAATACAAATTTTAGGTAGCTGCTGCTAATTTCATGTCCTAAAATGCAACCCTTATCAGATTCACTTCTGTTAGAACAAATGACTGAAAATGGGCTTTTATCTGAATCTTATCCTAACTCCCAGGCCAGCCCCAATTTTGTACCACCTCATTTAAATCCACACAGGCCAAGAGATGCCAGTGGGAAAGAGACCAAGCACAAGAGTGGGACTTTCTGAATTCTCATATGTGATTGAAGTTATTTTATTTAAGTTTTCAAAATACTTGGTCACAATGTATAAAACAAACCTGGCATTTAAAGTACGAGAGCCTTCCACATGGGCAGATTTCCTGAAGCTGACATAAGAATACACCATCTCTCAAATCCAGCCTCAATTTCAAGCCTCTTTTCCTCCCCCATTTCAATTCACTATTTGTAAGTTTTTTTAATGTAGTATTTAATTTCTAATTGTGGACACTCTGTTGGTTAAAGCTAATTCTGTTGTTTTACTGCAATATGAGTTGATGCTGACATAATTATATAAAATGTGAGGAACAAAAAATACCATGAAAAAATAAAAGCTGTAGTAAAAGGGATGAGGCAACATAAATATCTGTAGAAGACAGATTTAACCTTTATCTCCATGGCTGTGATAGCAACATTGGTCATAAATCTCACCTATGAAATTGTTAATAAACTAAAGCCTTTGTCGATGGTTTGAGCTAATTAATTAAGGAGCAAGTGAACTGATGAGGTGAATGAAGCACCTCTAAAACTAAGCTACAGGTCCATGACAGAATAACCATTTGACTTGCTACTCCTCTCTGTGTAATAAAGAACAGCTGGCCCTGCCAAGGATCACAACAATGGATTGGTAACATTTTAAACAATGCCAAAACACAGCTGCAACTCAGAGCAGGGTGGATGGAAGGTGCTCCAAACTTAAAGAAGGAAGTTATTCTTTGCTCAAGCAAAGCATTCTTTGCTCAAGGATGAAACAAAGACTTCTATGAGGAGGAGAATTCCCATAAAGAATTATAGGAAGGAGAACAGAGCAGTTCTGGGCCTCTGTATCAGGGAGACATGGGTCTGTCACTTTGGCACTAATTTAGGCTCTCCAGGGACTTTCCAGAGGTTCTGAGAGCTATGGAATCACAGGTGACAATGGTCAGGGTCCCACATCCCCCCATCAATTTGCATCATTTGTACACTTTGTATTAAAAAAATGAAGGGAATTAAAAAATATAATTAAAGAATGATGAAAAAAAAATGAAACCCAGAGATAAAAGCCAAATAAGATTTGATGTCTCCTGCAATAAAAGATATGCGGTCATTGGATTTTGTAATGAAAGAAACTTGCTCTGAACCTGAGAATTCTTTGGTTATAAGGATATTTCCAACAGCACTGAAGGACAATGCCAGCTTAAAGATTAGCCAATAAACATATTCTAAATATCAATTGTCAGTGCAATAAGTATGTGGTGTCACTGTCATAACAATATGAAAACAGAATAAAATTATATTGTTCTACAGCAGAAGATGCAAACTCAATGGAAATATGAACTATAGTTACCAAATGACAATAACCTAAAAAATCAGACCAAATTAATAGCAGATGGTGGCAGAAATATTGAAGTGTGGATAAATAGTCTCGTATCTTCTTAGCCAATCCCAAATTTAGAGATTTGTGACTTGATACCAGAACAAAATTTGTTTAAATTTCAATTATTAGTATTATGGACAAGAGATGTTCTGAATTATTGAAATTTGACCAAGCCAGGCACCTGCTTATGCAGCCAATAAATACATTTCATCACTATGGTTGCAAAAACAAATGCTGACTAGCAAAATGCAGCTAAGTGATATAAAAAGATTGAGAAATAGAATGAGACACAGTCTGAATTGCATTAACCTCCAGAGTGCTTGAGCAAAAGTGGATTTAACTGGATGAACCGGTGGAGTTTGCTGTCTTAACTGCGACAGCAAGATACATTTTATTCTCATTTAAACTGCAGGACCTAAGAGCAATTCCTACTTCCTTGATCAGGGACTTCAGTCCTTACTGCCACATCAGAGTGAGATCTGTTCTGAACCATCCTCCTACATTTCACTGTGCACCCAGAGTAATGTAAATATGCACTTAAATTAAAGGCAATGAAGTGTGGTATATTAAAAAACCTTCTAATTTAAATCTATGATTTAAAATTTAGAAACATCTTGCTGAAAGTAGACCCTGAGTTTCTGCCTCCTGTAAAATTATATATTCCAACCCTGGTGACGTTAATTAATTAAATTCAAGAACAAGTGGAGTGTACTGAAAAAAAATTTCTTTTTGACTCAGTTTGTGTCTGTGCTATTAGAGGATGAGAGAAGAAAAAGTTACATAATTCCTTAGGACAGGTAACTGAGCCTTTCCCAGCTCAGGGGTACCTGCATGCTGTGGATCTCTGTTTGCTCAGAGTATGTCAGTGTCCCACCAAATTCCATCACAGTTTTCTCCTAACTTAAAAATTGCTGTAAATTACCCACAAGCACCACGGCTGCTTGTTTTTTTCAGTGGATGAGTTCATCCCTAAAGAATGTCTAAGAGCTATAAATAACCCTTAACCACCTCTTGACTGAACTGATGGAATGAGAGCTGGCAGTCAGAAGCCAAATGCTTTCACTATACACCATAAGTGTCCTTTGCAATAAAACAAACTCCAAATATTTCAGGACTTAAGGCACAGAGCCTCAAAAAATCCAATGCCAGGACAGCCCACTTTGGTAAATAATTACATTTTGGAAAAATGCAGGATAAATTTCATGATGGGCAAAAATGTGTTAACTTTCACAGATATTTGATATAAGCAGAGGAGTTACACCATGGGTGTCAGAGGGATCTAGACTTGAATATGCCTCAGGGATGGAGCCACTGTCATTTTTGGCCTTTGCTGTCCCACCAGAAGTCGTGAGCAATCCCTGCATTCCCAGAGCCCACTGCAGTAGCAGTTATTGAACAGGTTTAGCTGACCTTGGACAAACCACAACTCTCATCTGTTTGAGATCAGAGGAGCTGATTTTAACAACAACTCCACAGCACCCACTTTAGGAGTTTATCCGGCCTTTTCAAAGGCCTGACAAATGTAAGGAACAAATTTCAATCCCAACAAATGCAAGGAGCAAAGAGAACTCATGCTCATAAACCCAGCCTTTCAGGATATTGTATCTGAGAGTATGGATCAGCAATTTAAAGAATCCAAGGTCCCAAACTAGAACTTTATGCCCCTTTATCTCCAGATTACAGCAGTGCCAAGAGGCCAAGTTGAAGCATGATTGTGCTCTACTGCCCCTCAAGCAAACAGGCTCTTGAACTGAAATGTTAACACCCTGAATTAAAGCCAGCAGCAGAACAGAGGCAGCCAGCAAGGCCAGGGAAGGAGAGATAAAAATTATTCATATAAATCAGCTCTGGAAGGAGTTAGTAAAACCAGAAACATTTTATGTTCCCTGAAAGCAAGAGGCAAAGTCAGGTCTAAACCAGTGGAATCCACCTTTGTTCAGTGCTTTGGGATCTAAATGGGAGATCTAGAATATGAGGGGGTTTTCTTCAGAAAAAGTAAGAATCAGCATCCACAAACAATATAAAAAATCTGTCACCACCACCCTTCAGAAAAACCCAAATACTACCAACACCACATCCCCTGAAAAAAGATCTTTTCTTTGAAGATGAACAAAACCAGGTTGTTATTCCCTTTAAAAGCTGAGTCACACCATGGGGACAGTTCTGGATTGCAGCAGATCTCTGAAGAATGGGCATCCCTCACAGCAGAGCTCTGAGATGGGATTTGATGGCTAGTAATGGTAGTAGCCATCAAAAAATAACTTTTTGGGTGTAGATGAGTATAGGATGATGTTCAAGTTTATTATTTCATAGCCCGTGAATATAAATTTTAGGTAGAATAACCCTAACTGGTTTATAACTGCATATTTTTGTTATCTAATTTTCTATTTCTTTTAGAGGGGATCACATAAATATGAATCTTTCCCTGAAAATAAAAAAAACCCAGTCCTTAATGAAAAGAAGTAGCAGCATTGTCACAGATCCTACATTCACTCAGAAAGTATAAATTGATAAAATTTTAAGAAGAATTTTTAATTTCCTAGGTGAGATTTTTCCTGTTGCTTTAAAAAGGGGAGTTATGAAAAGCTTTGATGAGCTGGCTAATTTTTATTGAAAATAAAATTTCGTATAAATTGATAAAATTTTAAGAAGAATTTTTAATTTCCTAGGTGAGATTTTTCCTGTTGCTTTAAAAAGGGGAATTGTGAAAAGCTTTGGGTAATTTTTCTTGAAGATAAAATTTCTTCCCTGTCAGGGTGGTGAGGCCCTGGCACAGATTGCCCAGAGAAGCTGTGGCTGCCCCTGGATCCCTGGAAGTGCCCAAGGCCAGGTTGGATGGGGCTTGGAGCAGCCTGGGATAATGGAAGTGTCCCTGCCTTTGAGGGGAATGAGATGAGCTTTAATGTCCCTTCCACCCAAACCATTCTGGGATTCTGTAATTTAATGAAAAGACCAAATAATTAACTGATGGCATGATTTTGGAAAGTTTGATGAAATTGGATTTCCCATTTATGCTTTTTCTTCAGCATGTGTTGTATTTTAGGACCCAGAACCTCTGTTTCACAGGCTTGCAAGAAGTCAGAGATGATGTTTTACAGCAAACTTTCCTCCAAGGATATTAAAGATTTCTACCCATAACTTTTTTCTTCTTTTGCCCCAGCTCATCCTACAGTCAGTAACATTAAATCTTTTTTTCTCCTGTTTCTCAGATTAATTTGCAATTCAGGTTTTCCAGCTCTGTCACAGAGAAGCCCTTCTTACTTCAGCCTTGCCCTTCCTAAAAGACTAATGAAAAACTGAGTGATGTAGTTTGGCTGCTGTTCAGCTGAACTCAGGGACACAGGGAGAGAGTGCAAGTGTTCCAAATGAAAGGAAGAGAAAGTACTTTTAGATTATACAAATAATCATCATTAGTTGTCAGCTAATTTCATTTGATGTCAGCATTCCAAATGATGTCAGCATCATTTCCTGTCAGCTGCTGGATCCAAAGGCTTCTTTCCTCAGTAAGGTGAATGAAATTGTGGAAGAGTGAGGGACTCTGACAGTTCTAACAAGCCAAAATTAATCTAAAATTATTTTGTTCTCATCTTCAAGAAAATGAGGCCCATAAGAGAAGTGTTGCTGTCCTATAGAATACATCACAACATCCTAACTCCTATTTGTCTGGAGAAAATCCTCATCTGCAGTCTCAGAACTGTGGCTGAGAATCTGAGCTGGAGCTTCCATTTTTCTCACCTGCTTGTAAGCTTTGCACCCAAAACCCAGCACAGGATATGAGTTGTAGATGTGCAAAATCACAGAGAGAGGACTCCATACAAAGCCACTGTGCTCTGAGAGCAAGCACAGACACATTTTGGCAAGACGAATGCTCTGGTTTGCTAAGCAGGCCACGTTTAAAAACATTATTTTGCATGTTTATAAAGGGCTAGTAGATATAAGCTAATAAGCCCCAAATTCTGAAGAAAAGCAAGACTGACCACACCAATTTGGAATCTGACCAAAGCCCCAAATGTCATGTTGCTGTCATGAGTTTGTAACCATCTGACCTTTAGGAATGCAGGGGCAGTACAACCTTAGCAAGTGCACAGTGCTCTGCCTAACAGATCTGGCCCTTGGAGTACATTTATTTTCTCACAACCACTGCAGAATTCAATAACTACTCCATGAAATGTGATAAGAGACAGAGAAAAAAATCAGCATTCAAATGGTCAGAGCATCAAGTCACAGCTTTCCAGAGGGAAATCCAGCAAGACATGGGCTGGCCAAATCATGGCTGTGCATGAAGTTACACCAGAAAGACTTGTGATGAAGGTTTTAGTCCAATCATTCTTAATATTTACAGGTTCCTGTGAATATTCCTGTGAATTCCAGCCTGTTTTTTTAGCCAATGAGATCAAGTGCTTAAATCTACCTCATCCTGGGAATGTGGGACAGTAACAAGTTCAGTGTTTGCCTCACACTACTTACAGCTGAGTAGCAGCCTACTGCTAATAAGTGTTGGCACTGCTCTTCCTGTTTAGACTGTGCTAGGAATTCAAAGATGCCTGGAGGGAAAAGTGCTCCTCTGCCACATTCCTGTTTGGACAGGAGCAGGAGACCACCAGGCAAAGAGAGGGGGTGCTGCAGAAACAAGTTTTGTCACTTCACTGGTGCCTCTCTCCTCACACAAACCAGGCTCCATTCCAGTCCCAGTTTGTGTTCCACTGCAAACTCTGCAATCACATAAAGCTGCAAAACAGGCTTCCAAATCCCAGTGTAGGTTTTATAAATGATGTGGAGTTAATTTTTATTTACATAACATTTCAGGCAATCGACATAAACATTTGTAAGCTGTATGGAGGAACGTCATGGTGGTTCAAAGGCATGTATGGGCACATGGACAATCCTCCAGAGAGATTTAGGAGCATCTGCTGCTACTTGTTCAGTACAAGAGAAAAGCACAACCTTCTCTCTCCATATTTTTACATGTGCTTGGCTTTCAAACATGTGAACAGTGCACACAGGCCCAGTGTTTTGTCAAAGGGAAGAGAAAGGGACACATTCCACAGGAATTTCATGGATTGTATTAATTTCCAAACCAAGCCTATTTAATTAGGGTGAGAAGGAAAAGGGCAGGAAGAATAAATGACACAGGCAAGGGCAAAAAAAAATGTACAATAAAATATGTTCGCTCCCTTAAGCAATGGCCACCAGGATCAGCCACACGACACAAATATTCCAAGCCACAGCAGAAGGGCAAGTACATTAAAATAAAAATCAGCCACACACTGCCTTTGACAACACACTTGAAAGAACCAAAGGGGATCACACCTCACCCCTCTGACCCATGAGCAGCACCCCCCTGGCCCAGAGAAGGGCAGCAGCACAGCCTCCCTCTGGCACAGTGCTAAATGCTATAAGGCAGAGTCAAAGTCCAATAAAATAAAATGCCAAACTGGGTTGATCCAGATGAGGGCTCTTCTGGGCCCTGGGTTACTCTTGGCACCCTTGCCAATGCAACCAAAATGGAGAACTCTTCAATTCATGCTGAGCTCACAGCAGTACAGACTTATTTTAGCATAAGCACCTGCCTTACAGACCAGGGAATCACTTCAAGAGGAGTAGGAAGACAGTTCAGCAGGATTTGTTCAAGTTTATGAAAGCAGAAGGAAGGAAAGATTTCCTACAGGAAAAAAAAAGGACAGCATGTCTGTATGGGCTCTGGGATCCTCTCCCAGAATCAGCTCCGAGCTCTGCTGCTGACAGTCCTGTGGGGAAGGAAGGGCTCAGCTCCTGTCTCCTACAGCTGGTGCAGGGTCTGTAAGAGCATGTGGCGAGCAAAGGAACAGGAGTCAAGGGCACGGTTGGGTCTGTGGAAAGAAGGGAGACAGAGATTTAAAATACTGAATTTAAGAATGGCTTTGTGTCTGCCTTTGACTAAGCTAATAAACAGTGTTTCCAATGCATTAGGTGTGCATGCCCCAAAACCTACAGATTTTGCCCTGTTATCTTTTCCATTCCACCACTGCTGCCCAGGTCACTGCTTCCCATTCAGAGCTTGCTGTGGAAAACTCTCTCTCCTGAGAGTCCAAGTCAGGAAGACAGCAGCCAAGAAGCAGAACATTTATTTCCATAACTATAAACAATCTGCTGCTGACTTTTATCTCTGCAGCCCAGTGTCCCATTTTGGGTAGGATGATGGAGGTGGAAACCCCCTTCCCTCTCTTCTGGCAATGGGTTTTTCCCACAAAGTTTCACTGTTTAGAGCCCCAAAACACAGGAGATGATCCTGTGAGCACTCCAATCTTCTCACCAAGTCATCTGCTAGCTGTAATCAGATGGTGAGTTTGGTCTCAGGACTTTTAAAGTCTTCAAAAGAGGCAGCATAACCTCCTGTTACATTTCCCTGAGGTCAAGTAACACCTGACTGGCTTTGCTGGGCTGAGGCTATTTATGTTTTGCCTTTTTTTCCTATATTCTTTGTATTCTTCACACATGTATTTGCAGCTCTGTGGTCTATTGTATTAACAACCAGTTTCCCCAGTACTTTTGCATGGCCTTTCCTTAAGCAGAAAGGCAAAACAAATTCCAGAGCTCCAAGCCCTGGAAGGTACAAGTCTCCATCCTTATCTTGGTTCTTACCAAGGCTGAGAACAACTCTTCAAGATAAATTTCATGGACAAAGCACAACTAGTGCTAAAGGAGGGGGCTCCAGAGAAGGGGCTTGACCTGGTGGGGAATTGCATCACCACTTCTCCTAATTGGTGCTTCTTATCAATTATGCTAATTTCCTAAAACCTATAAAATGTACTCACCCCTGATGGGGGTGGACTTTTGGGGACATCTTTCCATAACTGCCTCTGGAGGTCTTCAAATAAAGATCACTTTTTATATTTCCTCCTTACTAAAATTATCTTGAGTTTCATTTCCAGGTTGGGGAAAAAGGCAACAGGGCCACCTTTCAGGGTGCCTTACAAACAGCCCACAGAACATGCAGAACATACCTGAAAGGGCCCAAGACAGAGGCTGCAATAGCTAAATCAGATTTACACAGAAGAATCTGCTCCCTGAAATTAAACCATGGAAATACACTCACAGCAGGGTTAACACGAGCCTAAATTTCTGTAACATTTCCATGGTGTCCCAGTAATGTATATTTCTGTTTCTGCAGGTTAATTGCTGCCTCAGCATCACTAAAACTTTTACCAGTCTCAATCCATCCATTAGGGAACTTCCTCCAAAGAATTTTAATCCAATATTTTCCACTGTTCTGAGAATAGAAATCATTAAAATTTTACCTCTCTCCTGCCTCACTGCAGCAAAATAACCTTTAACAATGAACAGTTGTGAAGCCTACTCAATGTGGGGGAAAGGGTGAGCTGAAATAAAGAGTGGAGTATCCAGGAAGGAGCAAGGAGTTCACCTCCAGGTGCTCTGCACACCACCAAGAGCTGCAGAGGTTGTTTGGTGCCTCACTCCATGGCTGCTGCCATTTAACAGAAGCACATCCTGGAGAAGACTCAACCATTTTATTCCCCCCAGAGCCATTCAGTGCCTCATATTGAACACAGTGTCACAGAATTACAGCTTGCACTTGATCTTCACAGTGGCTGGGAGACATTTCAGCCCCTATCTTTGGTAGACCCAGCCCTGTTTGCCATGAGGGAGCTGCTTCCATCCAGGCAGCTGCCCATTCCATTTTTGGAAACAGAGAACCTGGACCACTGATGTTGATCACAGATCCCTCAGCCTCCTCTCCTGACACTAAGCCTTCTCTAGCAATAAAATCCTCCTTATTTGCTGTGGAGTTACCTGCCTGCCCCTCCATGCTACAGACTGTTGGAAGAGACCAGTGATGTGATGCAATTCAACAGCAAATATAAAAAACAAAACCAAAAAAATCCCCAAAAAACAACCAAAGACAAATCCCATCACCTCCAGCAAGTCACAAGTGGGCAGACAGACATCCACATACTTTCAGTATTCCCACCTAAAAAATTATGGGAAAACACATGTGGATTCACAGCACCCTCTTGCGTCCAAAAAACCCAAATAAGGCTTGACAGCAAGCAGAGTAAGATGGATGCTGTTTACAGTCTGTATCCAAAATTCTGTAATTATTATTGACTAGAGAACGCTGCCTACAACAACAAACTGTCACAAAAGGAAGGAGGTAAATGCCTGCTCCAGAAGCACCCTTGCAGTGAAAGAGAGAAGAGCTCTGGCCTAGGCAGCTACAAGAATTTTACAGCTCTAAAAACCCAGAAGAGCTAACTGCAAACCAAAAAGAGAAAAAAAATAGAAAATATGCAAAATATGCATAGCAGTTTTCTGCAAGTGAAGGAATCATGGTTTGACAGAGTGGGATTAGATTTGTTGCAGAAGCAGAGGCCAGATGAAGTTCTGACTATTACTAGGTTAACCAGGTAGAGGTTTAACTTCAGGATTGCAATTTTACTCTGACTGGATTCCAAGAAGAGATCAGTTTTCTGCAAGTGAAGGAATCATGGTTTGACAGAGTGGGATTAGATTTGTTGCAGAAGCAGAGGCCAGATGAAGTTCTGACTATTACTAGGTTAACCAGGTAGAGGTTTAACTCCAGGATTGCAATTTTATCTGACTGGATTCCAAGGAGATAAGGGATAGAGGTTAATTGAGAAGCTGTGTGTTGGTTTTGGCTGGGATAATTTTCTTCACAGGAGGGGCTGTGTTTTGGATTTGTGCTGGAAGCAGTGCTGCTAACACAGGGATGGTTCAGTTACTGCTGAGCAGGGCTCATGGAAAGCATTGTAAGAAAGGCCTATGCTCATATAACAGAGACAGACTGCTTCTATCTAGTGTGGACTTCATTATGCAGGACAAAAGCTTCCCTGTAAAAGCACAGCTTGCAACAAGTTTGTAAAGCAGAAAACTTCAGCTCCAAGCATTTCATAGCACCAGGAGAGGCTTGGACTAGCACTGGTACCTACCATTTCCCTGTAAAAGCTGAGCTTGCAACAAGTTTGTAAAGCAGAAAACTTCAGCTCCAAGCATTTCATAGCACCAGGGCCAGTGGAGGCTTGGACTAGCACTGGTACATACCATAGGAAGATCTGCCTTCCACTAAGAGAGGCTCTCAGCTCTCACTCAGCACCTACAGAGCCTATGAACAGCCTCATGCTTCCAACAAGAGACTCTCCCCTCTTGTTCTTGTAGTGAAATGCTGGCTCTGGCTTCAGCAGGGTTGTTGTTGATGAATTCATGAAGACCAAAACCTTACTCTTTATTTTATGATACACAGCATCAGCTACAGCTTAAAAACACTTGCTGGGAAAAGCCTACATGCACATGTACAGGGAGAGGGAAGGCAAGTGTCTTTTCTGAGCAAAATTTGTTAGGATACTTAGAATTAAGAGATACTCTGGGCATTACTACCTAACATAAACAATTAGGACAGTCAAATGCCCTGAACCAAAGTACTTCTCCTGTATTCTCAGCTTCCAGCAACTTAAATTCCATTTTGAGGACTGGGGCTTGATCAATAAGCAAGAGCAAGGCAGCAGTGCAGAAAACAGCAGAAATTCAGTGACATGGTAAGCCCTGGTACTTCTTGCTTAAACCTAGAGTGATTGGGTTGGAGGTATATTTGTTCAGTTGGTAGAGCACATGGTCACTGGCTTGTAAGTGCCTGAACCTGATCAACACAAAGAGAGGAGGCAGCAGGCAAAGTGTTCCACAAGAAAGGCCTCCAGCTGGCATTTGCACATGTGTAAAGAAGATGCTTTATTTCCCAAAACTGACATTAGCATGGTTGGTGTTTATGCAGCAGTGGTTTGTGTCCATATCAGTTTTGACAGCTTCAGCCACACCAATGCCTGGAAAAATTCTTTTCCCCCATCACAACTAGCCAGCTTCCAAGCCCAGTAGAACCAAGACAGACCAGCAGTATTTGACTGCATTCCTACTGTCTACATTTCACATTGACCACAATTATCTGATGCCTCCACCTTTCACCAGCAAGGCATCCTAAGCAGCTGCTGCCAACCCATGTATCATGAAATTCAGGAAGGCTTAAGCCCCATTCTGGAACCTGCTAAAAAGTTCTCTCACCCTGCACAGCACATGGTCCATGCTGAGCCAGCCACCAAGCTCCAAACAGATTCCAGGCCTCTGCTGTTTCACCTGGAGTGACAAGTTTGGACTGCTTCTCCTCTGACTGTTGAACAGCAGTATGCAATCCTATTGCAAATCTATTTGGTGGGTGTTTTTCCCCTGAATCTCAGCAATGCTGAAGTTGACACTGATTTAATTCAGGAGAGAGATGGTTTCCATAGCCATTTAAGACATTAAAGTACAGGCAGTCAGTAAAAGCAGCTTCTTCAGTACTTATGCTCCCCACTCAGTTCTCAGAAAAATCACTAACTTTGTTGCTGTCACAGTAGGAAGTTCCACCATTTAAAAACAAATTCAGTCTTTGTGTTTTGCAGTTTTCATCTGCTGGTGTTCAGTGTCACACAGCATGAGAACTCAGGCAGAGCTCTGCTGACCCTCCTAACTCTGAAGGAGGACTTGGAGGGGACAGTTAGATCCAGTGCATCCACAGCTCACTCATGCAGTGGCCAGAAACCCAGCAGGTTTCCTTAAGCTCAAAACAGGCATTAGAGCCTTCAGAGCCACTTCCTTGCAAAGCCAACTTCCCACTTTTCACTCTTTAGGATTTTTTTTAACTCTGAACCTCACATACTGCAGTAAACAAGACAAAACAGAGGCCCATTAAGCTATTAATGTTTCAGAAGAGACATTTAGTGGCCCTTCACAACAGCTTACATGTAGCTATTAACCCTCAAACAGTTGCACAAGCTCCCACAGAGAAGACTGCATGGCAAACACAATACTCACTTTGTAACAAAAGCCGAGAGAACTGGGGCCAGGGATTTGGGGAAATAATCCTGCTGGACCATGTGGTTCAAGGTCATAAGAATACCATAGAGGCTTGGTACAGTTTTGATCTTCTCTTCACTCTGAAAAATGGACAAGAAATCAGACATCAGGCAACTGGGATTTGATTTAACCCACTGTAATTCACAGACAAGGAATTCTCTGCTGAATGAAGTGCTCCCACATCCAGCAGGAGAGAAAGCTGGTCACTAGATCAAGTACAAGACTCAGGTAGCCAATTCCATAGGCTCCCAGCACCTGAAATAGTGTATGAAGAACATTCTAGTGCTTATTAACTGACAGTAGTGCTAACAGGGAAAGGGAAGTTGTGAACCTGCAAGTGAAACAGCCAAATCTTTCCAGAGGATGTATCGAAGTGTTCTCCTGAGGAATTTTACCAGACTTCAGTCTGTAAAAAATTCAGCTGCCTTAATTTTTATTGTATTATTCTGTAGCTCATTTTTATACTACCTCCAGCTCTCTGACAGGCTCCCTCCAGCACCTGATGAAGTGTTCCCAGACCTGGTCTCAGAGTTATGTACAAGATAAGGTCAACAGTCACCCCCATGCTTACATGATGAATAAGTTATTCTTGCTCCTAATGTAATGCTACCCTACATGTTCTTACATTGTTTTCATTTATTTCTCTACTGGCATTTCAACAAAACTCACATTCTGCAGACAGGACCCAGACCTGTGTTCCTGCTGTATGACCTTGGAGCTCAAAGTATTAAGAATATTTGCTCACGTGCTTCCAGCTACACAGGGCTGAAAATGGAGCATGCACCTTCTCCACGTGCAGGGCACTGGGGATGAATTAGGCACATCACAGATGTGAATCAACAGGCTGATCTTCCTGGGCTTTATCACCAGTGCCACTTCCTGGCCTGAAAGAATTCTTCAGGAGCACAGGTTTGTGCTTTGTGCCTCATGCATATTGCTGTTTTCCATATGGGCAAGAGGTAGGTGGCAGTCCTCAAAACAGGCATTCTGCAGAACCAAATGCCACCTTGGGTTACACTGACCTTTCTGAGAAGTGGGAAGCTCAGTGCTGGTCCAGTAGACAATAAATACAGGGAGAGGAAAAACTGATTTTTAGGAAATTAAGTCATATCCACACATGTCAATGAGGGTCTGAATGCCAAGTTGGATACCACCAGGAGGACATTCATAAACCTGGTTAATAGCAGGCTGCTATAACAGATTATGGCTTTTCTGTAGTTTGGAATTGTCTTAGTCCAAGTTTATATTCTGAGCTTCCAGGTCTTGAGGCAGTGAGAAACACTAACCCTTGTAGCACAAGCAGGCAAAGGTGTTGAAGTCTTTAATCACAGGCTTCCTACTGACCCTCTATCTTCTCACAATAAGTTTATGCCTTGCAACTAATTACTTGCCACTAGCATTTGGCAAAGAGTCTCCAAAGCATGAAGTGGAAAGCCATTGATCTGGCATGAGTAGATGATACAAATTTTTGAGAAACACTCTCAAGAAATGCCCTAAAGGACCCCAATAACTATTAACATTGACATGGCTTTTATAGACACCATAGCCCAGCATTATTGCCCTAGCTGAGCCTCCCCACCTTCAGGGAATGACTGAGAACACTGAGCACATTGAGCAGGAGATGTACAAAAAGGTGACACATCCTTCATCCTAATGCAACCTTGCAATTTGCAGTTTCTGCTGGACCTGCAGACTTCCATTGTCCCTGGGCATCAGGCATGCACAGGCACCCAGCTGCTTCCATGGCAACATAATTACCCAAAATCCTGCCAGTCTGGCCTTCAACAGCCTGAACAGACCATGAGTTAACTCTTTCCTGCTTCCTCACCTTAAGTAGTCCCATGTGGACCAAGAGGTTTGAGATGAATGCATCTGAATTAAATGTGGCAGAACTGAAGGCTTTTTTCATCAAGGCATCTAAAAAGAGATAAGCACATTAGTGTAATCAAGACAGAAAAAGGACATTTATGGATTGTAAGATTAAAATGGATCATACAGAAACTCAGCTGTTAAACCAGTTTTGTGATATAGTATCTGTTCAGATTTCATTTGTCTCTATAAGCTCTGAAACATTAAGACTGGTAAAACCCCTTAAGTATAAAGGAGAAAAAACAAAATTTAAAAATCCAGCAAAACACACAAAGCCCACAAAAGAATTCCCACACTGCCAAGCTTCAGCTGCAATACACCCCAGTCCTATGAACCACCAGATGCTCTGCTCAGTGCATTTGAGCATGCATGCTATGTGTGTACATGCATATAAACATGAGCAGATGAGCCAGAGCTCATCAAGAGAGAGCCTCGACTTCTTAAAGGCCAGCAACAATTCACCTTTCAAATGAAACCACAAAGAATGAGCAAATACAATGAGAAAGTTTGTTCAGGTGTTTTCTGGGCTCCCTCAGGACCAATACTATGCCACAAACAATGGGCAAGCCAATGCTTTAACCTCTCATGTGTACAAGGTGGCAAGGCAACCTGTTTTTGACCTCTGACAATTCTGTTTTCTTAGAATGGGCAGAATTCACTACAGTGGCTGTAGAACAGTGCCAGACATTAACCAGGGCCCTCACTGTCAGCTGATGGATGCTTTTATGGAAGGTTCTACCTTTCCTGAAGAAGCAGGAATAAAGATAAACATGTTAAACACACTCGGGACAACAGTAATATCCTTTGTTCCATTTTTTACTGGAGACAACTCATAAGAGGCATGAGCCAAGGTGCAGTAGCTCAGTGAAGTGCCAAATGACTGTTTTACACTGATTCAACCCATAACCAACTGCAGAGAGCTACTGTGTTACTGTTTGTAAAACAACAATTTCACTGAGTCTATAAAGTCCAAACTAGGGAAATGCACAGTACACCACTCTAAGCGGTCTTCAAAGTAATTGATCCCATTTTTTTACACAATAATGATGGGTAGCTCATGTGTGGGAGAACTGAACTGCTGGGGGATTCAAAAAAGATGAAAGACAATGGTCAGATGCCCAGGATTGTTTGGAAATGCCCATTTCCAAGCAAAACCATGAAGGGATATACTAATAGTCCACACACTAATCAGACCTAACCCAAACTACTACTCCAATATAGTGTGAGAAATGGTTCCTTCTTTTAACATTAGTTTCTGTCTTGCCCCAAGCTGGAAATCTCTGCTTCCTGAAGAAATTAAAGATAAGAGACATCAACTAGGAGGTCTCTCTTCACAACCTACACTAGGGAGGCTACTTCCTGCAAACCACTTTTTAAATGAAGAGCCTTGGAAAGGCAACCTGCCTTAGAACAGAACAACTGGCTATGGACAGCCCAGCATCAAGGAGATGCAGTGGAGGCAGCACTGGGCCACTACAACAGAGACAGGCTTTGGCAGCACACAATATGCCAGGTTCAAAATTAATCTTCCACTCTACACAACAGCAGGGCACAGCTTGGCACTCTTATCTGCCAGGGACAAACAGGCCCCGTGGCCTGGCTCACAGGGCCCTGTGCACCTTGCAGTGGTGTCTATGGCACTGAACAGGTCACACCACAAAGTGAAGAAAGGCCCCATCACCTGTTGTTTCATGCACTGCTGTTTTCACTGGGGCCTCATCTTTGAAGACTGAGGATATCCTTAGGAGGGTTGCAACTACTTTCTCTACATCAGATGTATCTGTCTGAAAGAGAAAAAGAAATCAGTTAACTGCTAGACAGCTACACCACATGGGTCTCTGCTAGGGCTGTGTAAAGAATTAGTCTTCAGCTGACTGACATCAGCTTTGCCTTGGCCATATCACAAGGCACAAGCAACACAAACACAATTATTTTATGTAGAAGCTCTGATGCCAGTTTAAACATTAGCTGCATCATCTGCTACAATAAGGTTCTTTGGGATCACTGGAGAAAAGATGCAGATTTAGGTCAAGTTATCACCTCTGGCAATTAATTGAGAGAAAAATCAGGCCCAGACAAGCACCAGCTCACCTACCTGCTGAGCTATCAGCACAGAGCACTTTGGTCCTAGTCGCAGCAGCTTCTCTGGTGATGGGAAAGCAAGGAACGTGGCAACATCCACAGGAGGAGATGGCACTGGAGTTGAAGCCTGAAACAGGTGGAATCATCTCAACTTTATTCTTGGAAGTAAATAAATTGGTTCAGCGAAAGCAGATGGGACAGCTCAGGGCACAGCTATACCAGGCCAGACCTGTTCTGTTTGAAAACAGCCTGAGGCTGACCTCAGCCCAGAGCTGAAGTGGCCAGGATCTGCCAGCACCAGGGCATGGCACTGCCTGTACAAGGGACCCACCCCTTCTGAACATGGAAGACTTTTGCTACAACCACTACCCAGCCTTTCCCTCCACACATACACAACATGCCCACTTTAAAAACACATTTTTCAACTAATCCATTTTATTTCCTGAATGTTCTCCCTGGTACAATTGTGCCAGCCCATGCAGAATGTGACTGTGGAACCTGAACTTGAAATGCTGACAGGCAATCTCACTTCCTCCTTTACTCTTCTCCAGCTGATGAAACCAAAATCCATCTGGAAGAAAGCTGACCTGTGAATCAATTATCTTCTTAGGAGTCAGTGACTCCTGTTCTTCTGCTCCTCTCTCCTTCAGCTGTTGCTGTTCCTCCTCCTCTTCCTCCTCCTCATCTTCATCTTCCTCCTCCTCTTCCTCATCGTCATCCTCCTCCCCTTCATCATCACTAAGGTTAGAACGTTACACATTCCATTAATCACACACCTGGAATTCCTGTACATTGGAACTCAACTTTTCAAGAACAAAAGAGCAGCCTCTCCTCAAAGTCCTCCAGCAAGAAGCACATCCCACCTACGACACACCAAGAGGACACTCAGACAGCAGTCACCCAGCTGAGAACAGCAAGAAAAGATCAACAAACACAATCAGTTACTCATGCTGAGGTAAGTCTATCAATGAAAACAAGTCACATCCTTGGCTGTTCTCCACACTCAGATCAACATCCACCACCAATGAGAGAGTTCTTACTTTAAGATGAGATAGGTCAATGAAAATGTAGATTAAAATTGTCAGAAAAGATCTGATTTAAACTCTGGTACCATGCCTACCTCAAAGATCCTAGCACTGATGCCATATTGAAGCCTTCCAGGATCTCATGGAGCTGCTCACACACCTCTTCTCCCAGACAGTTACCTAGGTTGACAGAGGAAACAGAGTGGACTTGACAGATGCACACAAGTTTGCTCTTGAGGACTTAGCTGTACATTCTTGTCTCTTTGTTTCTGAAATCGAACACATACCACTTCTGCACAACAGCTTAGAGGCAGCAACACAAACTGCACTTATCAGACAGAATCAAACAGTTGTTAAACAAATTTCAGCAGCATTACACAATGGTTGGAGATGAAAATCCCCTAATGCTTCAGAATTTGAGAGACTTGCTGTTGTTTCTCTAAATAGCTCTTGTTCTTAGTGATCCTAAAACAAGGACACAGCATAGCACCAGAGAAATGACCCAAGGTATGAACAGAAAAAGCCAACAAAGTCAAAGTTCTCACACTCTTCTGCAGAGCTGCACACAAAGGTTTTTGTTTACATGTATGAAGTATTTGAGATAGAACTGAATAAATAAGAGTTTTACTGAAAACAGGCATAGGTATCAGCTTAATCTCTGCACCTTATCAGGTGATCCAAAAATGCTCACCAATTGAACTGAGTTAATGGCTCAAGAAAACTTTCAGGATCTAACCATTTCCTGTCCCAAGGTCATGCAAGTTCATTTGCACTGTTTTTTATATGCTGACAATTGCAAGAATAGAAAATATGGCTCTGTCAACATTTTTCCTAGTGGTTTCTCATTGGACTCAAACTACACATACTTTAGCAAACCTACATACCATTGAGATCCAACTTCTCCAACTCTGTTTTATCTTCAATAGCTTCAGCAACAGTCAGAGCAGCATCTCGCTTGATCTCACAGAAAGACAAATTCAGTTCCTAAAAATGAAGAACATTTTGTCTGCAGAATTCCTATTAAGATCTATCATATCCATAAACTTCATGTCCTCACAAGTGTCCTGGAAAGACTCTCATTTGAAGAGGCTCCTAGCAAAAAAAAGTGATATTAATTGAAAATAAAGCCTGATATACTCCTACCTCATATACTTGAAAGGGGAATTTTGAAACATACTGGTGGTTAAGAGCAGCACTATTAAAGGTGGCAATTTTAAAATACCTACAAATCACTGCTCACCTAAAAGGCATCAGACATTTCAGTCCTTAGCAGTCAGCTGACTGGAGATCTTCACTTATCTAGGGGCTCAAGAGCACTCCAAAACTCCCACTCTGGTAAGTCTAGCAGAAGGGGCAGCTACTGTACTAAACAGATTGCACATTTCCTTTGACACCTCAGTTGCAAGTTAAGGCCTTCAAAAAAAAGCCATGAGTGGTATTACTTCTGACAGACCCAGCCAGCAGAGAAACCACGTGGACTAGTAAGAGTAAAGCAATTCAACAGCCAGACACCATCCCCCACCATTCCACACTGTGCTCAATCAAACCCTTCCTGAGAAGGGATTGAATATTAACAGGAGAAGGGAAGCAGTCCTTGAACAGAATGAATCAGCTGCAATTGCTTCATGCTACCTTCCCTTAACCATTTCTGTTCTGGAAAAAATGACAGCTTCTGTCTGCTCATCTCAGTATCCCATAACTTAAGTTTGCTTGGGAGATTCAGACAAGTTCCAGCAGAACCAGCAGAAGCCCAAGCCAGGGATCACACACTACAAAGAACCTACTCCTTTCTAGACCAGGTTCATACACACAAACAGGTTATTAGGTTAATTTTTGTCTTCAACTGCAAGATTAGGAATCACACATTCAGCATCTGTCTCAGGGTAGTTATGACTCATGGCAGGTGTTTCTAAAGATCCTAGCTTGCTTATGTCATCAATTTGACTTCAGCCTATCCAGAATGTTGTCAGATTCAAGTTCTGTGCAAATACTGATGTAGGAGGCTGTGGTATTGCCAAAAATGAAACATACTTTGACTGATGTTCTAACAGAGAAAGAATTAACTGCATGAGCTATGAAATGCTGAAAAGACAAGCTGCTCATGAAGTCCCCTTCATGTCAGTCCCCACTCTTGAAGCTCTGGAAAGTTCTAATAGCAGGTACTTCCATTATCAGATTTCTTGAGCAGCACTTGCTGAGTTGAGCCAACAGCTGCAAAAACATCAGGCAAAGACTAAACAGATCCCTGGTACACCTCCACATAGCACAGCCCTCACTGGATGGTGGGATGCCACTGACCTATAGCACAGCTTGTTGGATTCAGATGTGAGCACAGAGCCTGCATGGGACTGAATTCTACCTTAAAGTAATCAGCAGCAGTAGGAGAACAAAGAGAAAAACATGAAATGGAAAACATGGCATTTTTCCAAAGAACTGAACAGCAAGCAGACATACCTTTAATTTATGAAGCCCTTCTTTAACAGCATCAGCAATAGCAACAGCACCCTTGGAACGCACCAGGCAGTCCCCAAAGTTGATCACTTCAACCTGACGAAGTGCCTTCAGAGTCTGCACAGCAAGACAGCACAGATGTGAAAGTGGACATGCAACTAAGTGAGCATCCTATTACTTCTGGAATGTCATCCTTCCTATTGCAGCATGACATGGTTCCACCAACCCAAAGGTGCTAATGCCAACCAGACCTGAGACAAAACCCAAACCAACTGCTTAAAACAACTCACGTCTGCCATGGCCACAGCTCCTTTCTCTGTGAAGGTGTTGTCATTCAGGTTTATAACCTTAAGCAGTGGGTTGATAGCAAAGGCCTGTGCCAGTGCTGTTATGCCAGGATGGTTGATTCCATTCTGTGGCATATGAACCTCTTCTAGAGTCCCAATGATCTGGGAAAGGATGTAGACAAAAAAATAAAAAAAAGCTTTTAGAAAGCATTCAGCTTCAATTCAACTCCAGCTCATGAGCATGTTGCTCCACTCTTAGGATTTACTTAAAATTGTTTTGAGTTTCAAAACCCCATTGTTCTTCTCCAGTGAATTATTTACCAGCAATTCTATCACAAATCTAAGTGAAATCACAGGTTTTAGGATTTACTTAAAATTGTTTTGAGTTTCAAAACTACTTGCTCTTCTACAGTGAATTGTTTACCAGCAATTCTGTCACAAATCTAAGTGAAATCACAGATGCATGGCAAGTGTCAGATAAATACAAAGCCCTGATTCAGAGACACAAGTATCATTGTCCTATATGCCTACTCTAAATAACTTAACAGTTCTTTTCCTGTGGTTCAAGAACACTGAAACAGACCACAGAACATCACTTTAATTTTCTAATTAAAATGTACATTTTGCCCTGACCTGAGAAGCAAACATGTAAGAAACCCAGTACAAATACTGTTGATGGACTAATCAGCAGGTCACATAACACAGTAATTAACCCCCTTTTGGTAGCACCATTCTATCTTGATTCTCCACGAATCACATTGTTATACAACTCCAGTATTTTAAGAGTCTTATTTTTGCCATGATTACTGATTAACCCAAATCACATTTAGGCAGTTCTTTACAAAAAAAGTCAACCTGTAACCTGCAATATCATTGCCAATATACGTGACAATATGCATTGTAATTCAGAAGTCATTTCTAGCAACAGGTGAGGTCTAAGGAGGGAATTATGTGGCCCCAATCACAGTGAACTGTCTTCCTCCCACAAAAGTGCAAGTGGGCCAGTGACAGCTAGAGAAAGCCAGGCAACACTTCCAGCTCTGACCAGCTGATCCTAGCAAAAACACCGTGCTGCTTTTGCCAGGTGCCTGAGCAAAGCAGCACTCATGAGAACAAGCTGGGATACCCACCCCAGTGCCAGTCAACAACCATTAGCATAGAGAGAGGAAAAGGAACAGGACTATTAAATTACTCAGGAGATGACTATTTCTCCCTCAGGTAACTACTTCACACAGCAACTAGCTATGTGTTTGGAAATTTAGGTCACAAAAACACTCAGTCAGCAACTCTAATTCCACTTGTTGAAGACTCCAGTTTTAGCAGCAAGGAACATTGTGACTTTAGTGAACAGACCACCAGCTCCTGCCTCCTAGCTGAGGCAAACTCTGTGCATCACCTTTAACACTAGCACTGAATCATACCTTGCTCCAGTTTGCTGTCAAAGCAGCTCTGGTTTGACACTCACCCCGAAGGCTTCAGCCAGGGCAGTGGCACCATCATTCTCCAGACGATTTCTGCCAGCCACAAATATTTTTAAAGCAAGAGGCTTGCCTTGGGCACTTGATTTCCTGTGACACTCTTTCAGAGCAGCTGCCAATATCTAAAGATAAAACAAGCACTTTATACTTCCCCAGCATACCACTCTACAGGAATCCTACTGCGTTTTGTAGATCCACCTCTTGAGAATTACTTGGGGCATCACTGAGACTTACCTGTTTCTACAAGAGGGTACACAATAAAACTCTCTACCTGCAACATTTGCACACTGGTCTCAGGCAAGAATTGATAATTTTCAACACTAAAACACACTGAGCCATCAAGTACATTTTGCTTGTAATCAAGCAAGCTTATATGGGCAGCAAGTTGACCATGAGCTACCAATACACACTTGAAGCAAAGGAATTCTACTGGGTTGCCCTGGGAAAAAGCACTCACAGAAGGTCAGATCCTTCTCTACTTAGCCCTGTGAAATGCATCCAAGCACCAAGTGTACTGAGGACAAATGAAGAACTGGAGAATTTTACTCACTAGGATAGTACTGAGATTAATAAGGTCGGAGAAAAGGCTCTGGGGGACATATCCATATGTAAAAATAGCCAGAACAACAAAATAAGGAGAGAAGGCGGTATAAAGAAGGCAGAGTTAGACACAACTGCACACAAAGTGCAGAGAAAACACCATTTTAACACAAACTCCTTTTTTTACTGTGAGGGATAGGCTATTCATAGAGCTTGTGAAGTCTCCATATTCAAAACCTGACTAGACCAAGCTTGAAGAACCCGGCGTACTTGTAGTTGCCTTAAGCAGGGGAGTTGGCAATCAAAGATTGCTTCCAACTTCATTCCCAGAGAGGAGATAACCCTTACCTTGCCACCACCAATGCCCATGCCACAGTTATTGAGCTTGAGTTCCTGCAGAGTGTAGCATGCAGGGCTCTTCAGCAGAGCCTCGAAGCCACGCACACCGTCTGGCCCAAAGGCATTGTCACTGAGGTCCAACTCCACCAGCTGGGCTCCAGCAGCAATCAGTGCATCCCCCAAAGAGATCTGGAAGGAAACAGATGGCAGTGGGAGGGAGGGAATGGATTAACTTTTAGTGACAGCATCACTGCAGTGGCTAGGTATGACAGTGATGCTGCAAAAAAGAAAATTCCACTTTGAAGACATTCTGCAAAGCTGCATGAGGAAATAAAACTTTACCACTAAATCCAAAGAGGAAGTTGCACAAATTAAGCTAAAGATAACCATAAAGCAGTTACCAAGACACTATTCCATCCCTTTAGGTTAAATACTTTTCAAAGTGAATTTCCTGCTCTACACAGCTGAAGGAAATACTGTTTTCACCAATGTTGAGCTTGTGCTCTGGCTTCACAGGACTCAAAGAGACAAGGAGCTCTGTAATGCCTTAGAAGACACAGCCACACAATTTATTTAGAAAGCTTAGCTCTCACTTTATCTGTTGGGTCATGAAGATGGTTTTTCCCAGTGAAAAGCTCCTTCACCAGCATGGACTCACATTTAACCTTTAATCAACTCCTCTCCATCTCATACAGGAAGAGCAAAAGAGAACCACTCACCTATTCTGAGACATTTAGCACTAACAGCACAGAGAAGGATCACTCTGAACAAAACAGAGGCTTCCACAAAAAGCATGACAGGTGAGAAAAGAGGTTTTATTAGTCATAAGTCTCAGACCTAGTTTTTACTTACCAAAGCAGGAGGGATCTCAGACCTTAGCCTGCCTGTGAACATGTCACTCCAATGACACCTCTAAAATAAGAAGCATACAGATAAAACCCACTAAAATATTTAGGTCAACTCAGCTGTAACAAACATTTACACATACAAGATGCTTTACATCACTGGAGACAGCTTAATGTTGTCTCCCTTCCCTTGGGTTGTCATTGGATTGTACTAAAGAGCTGCAAGAACCAGTGTTACAATCACTTCACTTGAAAGGACAAAGTAACTGAAATTCACACTATAAACATTATACAAGAATTCTTGCTTGTGTTCAAACTGGAATTATTTTCTGCTGAGAAAATTGCTACTGAAAAAAATCAACAGGAAACAGAAGAATACATTAGCAATGCAGATTTTACTAAGGTGTGAAGCACAACAATCTGAACTTACTGGAAAAGCCACCCTTGGGTGATTAATGTATATCAATGTCTCATACCACTCTCCTTCAAGGGACAGTGTAGTGCCTCTAGCAGCACAGCATCCCCTTAACATTAGGCTAGAGCAACAGTAGGAAAACAAAGCTTGAGCAAAGATGAACCTCCTCTTGCATTTCCTCCCTACTCAGACATTCTCTGCAGACTCACTCTCCAGAAGATTTGCTCAGTTTTTCAGAGAACTTCATTTGAACTTAGTATTTTGTTGCCATGGCTTTGTTTACAGATGCTGCCTTCAACAGAGGCTCTGGCTCTCACAGCCTCCCAGCTTTGAGATTGGAAGCTTTCTACACAGGAAGTTAGGAATGCCAAAGGTACTCCCATTATCCCAAAGTCTCCAAATTATGCTGCACTTTTATAAGATTGCTCCTCCCTCCTGGAAGAGCCACCAAGCAAGCTTCAGGGGTAACTCAAGGAAGGTTTCTGCAGGAAGAGCCTAGACAGGCCTTCAGTACTTCCACATTATTTCTTCCCCTTGACTACCCCACAGTTAAGAATCTCACCTTGAGCTCACTTTTCTTCTCCAAGGCTTTGGCAATAACCTTTGCTGCCTCCACTCCCACTGTGTTGCCTTCCAGGCGCAAGGCTTCCAGGCCATCAAATTCCTCAATTTGCTTGATCACTTCTTCAGCTGCAAGAAGCAGAGAATCTAGTTGGTCTTTTAACCATTGTCTTGGTTACCACAGTAACCCTCTGAGATCCAGTAAAACTTGTTCAACATCTAGCAAAAAAGCTAGAACAACACCTGAAACAGCAATGGGAACAGAGCTGAAGTGTCAGGTCACCAGAAAGAACACTCTCCATTCCCTACCCTGCCTCTCATAGTTTTTCTTTTTCCTCCTGTTTATTCTGACAGCCATCCTCCTATTTGCAAAAGTAAGTTTCTTTACTTCCCAAATAAAACTCTTCTGCCATTCAGCACATGCTTTAAAAGCCAGAGTACACATCCCTGGAGAGGTGCAAAGACTAAGTTAAAAGTTGATGGGCATTAATGTCACATCAACAGGAAGAAGTTCCCTCTGACTGGCACAGAAGTAATGCTGGTTTAGCAAACACATCAGGGTGAAACAGTTTAGCTCTACAGTAATCCTGTGCAAGGCAGAGGAAAGCTGCAGTCTCTCCTGCCAATGGGCACTTGATATTGTTCCCATGCTCCAAGGCCTTTCCCCATAGTTCAGTGCCTTTGAACTACTAAATCAATCTGTAAAAAAGCTCCACCTTTGGCATCAACAAAAAGAAAAAGCTATATAGTATACATGCTATAATCTATTGTTTGCTATATACTATAGCAAATAGCCTCTCTGAAAGACATGCTGTTCTCCTTGTCGTGGCAGAAATGTTGATCTAATACATACATTTTCTCCAGATATTTACATCAGCAGCCACTGTAAGATTTGTTGTGACACACATACAGCAACAAGACAGAAAGAAAGTGAACTATTGCAGCAGGCTCACATATCAGCCCACTGCTCTGTGCAGGTCTTGTTCCAAGAGCTGTGATACACTTGTTTACTGTTTTTAAAAGAAGCACTGACTTCTAATGCCCAGTAACTGTCACAAGCACTTAGAGAGAACACCAAGAATACAACAACTGCAAACCAGGCACCCAAACCCCAGTTACAGCAGCTACAGCACTGCCAGGGCACCAGAAGGGCAGGAAACATCCCTGTCAGAAGCAGCTGTAGCTGACAGACCCCTGCATCACAGGTGTGTTATGACAATTTGTCACATTTTTCTGTAGGATTAGCATAAAGTTTACCACAAGATCTGACATCTTCAGGGAGATGCTTTCAAAGCACAAGGGTATTTTGTCTTACCATCTTCAGCTGTGTTGAGTTTAAGGCTCTGGCCTTTGAAGCTCAACTGTCCACCACCCACTTTGGTTTTGGCAAGTGACTCTGCAAGCTTCGTGATGTCTTCTGATGCCATTTTCCTGCTTTTTCCAAAAGTTAAGAACTGTCAATTAAAAGAAACAGTCATCAAAAAAACCCTCTAACTACAATACATAATCTATACAAATAACCATATTTATTTGAACATTAATGTGGTTTTTGTTACTCAGATATCTAATTGAGTTTTCAATGTCATTACTACTTTTCCCCAGAGCTCAATTAAGACAGCTAAGCTAGATTAATATTCCAAAGCCAGCCAGTCAGATGGTGCTGATTCTTCCAACACTGACATAATAAATACTTCATAAATAAACAGTAGGTAAAACTATGGATTAAGGCCACATTAAGACATCACTCTTTGTGCAAGATTAACAATTACAATGCAATATTCCTCTCATTTCAACCTCCATCCTTTAATTATATGTGCTGCACGCTTCCCCTGCTCTCCAAAGCAAGCTAGAATGAACACAGTTGCTTTTCCTTTTCAGTTCTATTCCCAGAAGTGCCCTTGTCAGCACAGTTCCAGAAGCACCGAGTTGCTGAAAACACTGTGTGTGCTGCATACAAAACTCTCCCAGCTTCCTGGGTGCTCTTTCCTTTCAGATGTTCCACACAAATAAACAGGATGATCTTACAATAAATTTAAATCACTGAATCTACCCTTGAGGCCCAAGTTTGGAGCTAGCCATGCCTGGTAGCATCTGCATGGCATTATTTAATGAATATTAATCACTGTCTAAAGGAACTGGCCTCCATCCACTGAGCAGGATAAACAGAGTACATTTCTTATCCCACTGACTCTGCTGGGATAAAAGGATACACACAAGTAATGCTTAGAAACCACACACTCAGACTTTAGATGTCAGAAGGGATGAAGTTCCATTCCTATAACAGAAAACTGGTTCCCTTCCACTCCTGTCTGATTACAAGTGACCCCACACTCTTGTAGTTGTTTGAGGTCAACAGTGCTGCTTTTAAAATATCCCCTGTACAAAAGCTCCATATTTTCCTCCACATACTTTCCTCCTGCTACCCATCTGTAAAGCCTGCAGCTTCCCCAGGGTATGACTTCTCTTCAGGGGTCTTGAATTTTAACATTGCTTTTGGAAACAAGGGGTGGCAATCTCCAAGGCTGAAGAATGTAAGTTTTCTAGGATGACTATCCTCTCAAGTAGGTGCTGTCAGTAGAAAGAAACCTGATGCCTTCTGAGGCTACCTGGAGCAGAGGATAGGTGGTGTTAAAGGAATAAAGTAGGTATTTATTGAAAGGCCTTCAAAAGATTCACCTTGGGCAGGACAAGGGCCCGGCCATGGCTCCACCCAAGATGGACACCCAGTCACAAGTTTTCAGATTTCTGTAAGTTTTGGCCCACTTATATATTGGGGTTAATTGTCCAATTTCAGCTTCAGGTTATGAAGTCCCATCCTCCCAGACTGCTCTCCTCACTTTGCTGTTGTTTACACTTTTTGGGCCTGAAGCTGCAACAGTGCCCTTGTCTCTCAGGCTGGAAAAAGATTGTTTGTCTGACTGCCCTGGGAAGAGAACTTGCTAACACTTTATATGAAATTCAGAGTCACACACTAAGGCAGCAGTAGGGAACTTGAAAAATATGAAAGCTAAAACTTAAGGCATCAAACCCATGTCACTTACTCCATTCCTACCAGACCACCCAGATACCAAACTCATGGAGGATAGGTGGTGTTAAAGGAATAAAGTAGGTATTTATTGAAAGGCCTTCAAAAAATTCACCTTGGGCAGGACAAGAGCCTGGCCACGGCTCCACCCAAGATGGACACCCAGTCACAAGTCTTCAGATTTCTGTAAGTTTTGGCCCACTTATATATTGGGGTTAATTGTCCAATTTCAGGTTCAGGTTATGAAGTCCCATCCTCCCAGATTGCTCTCCTCAGTTTGCTGTTGTTTACACTTTTTGGGCCGGAAGCTGCAACAGTGTCCTTGTCTCTCAGGCTGGAAAAGGATTGTTTGTCTGACTGCTTTAGGAAGAGAACTTGCTAACACTTTATATGAAATTCAGAGTCACACACTAAGGCAGCAGTAGGGAACTTGAAAAATATGAAAGCTAAAACTTAAGGCATCAAATCCATGTAACTTACTCCATTCCTACCAGACCACCCAGATACCAAACTCATGGATATTTCCAGCCTCTGCCAATCCAAAACTGAGACGGAAGAAAAAGAGGACATCCTCCAAACCATGAAGGCTTTACCAAACAGGAACAGAAGTTAATATCTGCAGAAGTTAGTCTGTCCACCTAGCTCAATTAACAACTTTACTCTTAAAAGTCAGTTCCATTCTACTATGATCATCTTCCTTACAGATGTTCACATCCTCCTGGCTTCTCTTCCCCTTGAATCTCCTTTGTCACTCTTCACCTTACACACAGACTACCTCCTAACCTCAACATACAAATGCAGCATAGCATCCTGAAGCACGTTTTGTAGCACATGGCAGCCACACCCAACTGTCAACCTACCAGAGGTCTGTCTCTTCACGGTCAATTCTTCCACACAGAAAGCTTTGGGGAAAAAAGAAGAAAAAAAATTAGGAAGAGTTAGTCTGTTTGGCAAACAGGCAAACACAACCAAGACCTAAAAATGCCTAACGACAGGTCTGCTTTTCACTCAAGGGCTGTATGAGGCTTTACGCTTCATGATGATCACAGAAGTTAGTTCAGATGAATTCTTTAATTACCACACTCCGCCGAGCCCAGCAGCGGCGACCCTCTGCTCGCCCAGCAGCGGGGCCCCGGCTGCAGCTAACGGCAGCGCTGCCGCCTCGCCTCGCCTCACCTCACCTCCTGGGGGACTGCGCCGCCGGGAAGGCGCGGGAGCCGCACGCCTCACGCCGCCGCCGCCGCGCCGGGGCCGCTGGGTGAGGGCGGGCGGGGGAGGCGGAGGATTTGAACGCCGGCAGTTCTGCTCCCCGCTCCGGGATTGGCCGCCGCGCCGTGACGTCACGGGACGCGCTCCATCGCCGCGCCGCAGCCGGTGTCGCCACGCCGGACTGGGCGGGGCTGTGGGGGCGTGCGCGGCGGCGGCCGCGGGGCACGCCGGGAGCTGTAGTCCTGTTGCGGCCCTGGGCTGCGGGTGCTCCGGCGGCCTGAGCGGGCCGGGCCGCGCTCAGCTCCAATAGCCCTGTCCGCGAAGTGTCGCTGGGGAAGCTGCCGCAAGCCCGCAGGTGCGACACGAGCGCCTTCCGATGTGATGCCTTGCCTAGATAATGCCCCTGGGGTCTCCTGCTTGTACTCGTATGTTTCTGTCAGACCGTTCTGCTAAGGAAGGCATTTCACAGGATCACAGAATCTGTCAGCTCGGAAAAGATCTCTGGGATCATCGAGTCTGGCCTATGACCAAAGAACACCTTATCAACTAGACCATGGCACTAAGTGCCACATCCAGTCTTAAGCACCTCCTGGGACGGTGGCAACACCACCTCCCTGGACAGCCCGACCCAATACCCAACCACCCTTTCTGTGACTAAATTCCTCCTAATGGCCACCCTAAACCTCCTCCGGCACAGCATATGACTGTCATCTGTCGCTTCCACCCTGGAGTGCAAAGGCATTCCTGCTTCAGGGTGGAGAAAAGCCTTGGTTTGTGTCACAGCCTTGTGTGCACATCATGCGTGATGTTTTCTTCCTGAGTATAGAAACAAAAGTGCATTGGATGAGTCTGTGCACAGACCTGCCTACTGCTGCAAGGGTTTGCACAGCGCCTCTGTCCCTTCTCTGCAGCCTACAGGCACCAGTGTAGGGTCCATTTCAGTGGCAGATACCTGGAGAGATCACCGTTGAGGAGGGATTTATTCTGGTAGGATTTGTTCTGCTGTTTAGTCCCAAAACATTGTAAGAGGCATTTTCCAGTCTCTCACAAATTTCCCAACTGTGGTTCTAATAAGCAACAGCAAATGCTTATATGGGCCCAAGAAAGGAATGTCATTAGTTGATGGTGCTGGGTGACCAGCCTCATAAATAGTAAGACAAGTTTCTTTTGCAATTGAAGAAAATTAAGAACCACTCAGACACTAGACTGACTGCATGTGAGAAGCACAAAGCTGCCAGAATACATAGAGCTGATGAGGAACTAGATTAGTGTGATCTCAAGAAGGAGCCTGAACCTGGAAAATATAAGCAAGAAATTTGGCACGGGATATTAGTTCCTCACAATTTTTAGTAATAAACAGGATCTTATCAAATACATCAGATTCCCTTCCCTATCATTCTCCCAAATTCTGGTTTTGCCAGAGGGGCGAGAATAAAGGCATTGACTATAGGTGCAGCTATATTGGAATGTAGGTGTACCATCCCACTGTAGGATAGATCCATACATTCATTCTTCCTAAAAAATAGCTTTACAAATCAAAGCAACCTCTATGACACTGGATCTGGTTTGTAGCAGGGGTTTGCAGTGCTTGACTCTTGCTGACCACCTGCACACGAGACTGAGACCTCAATAACTGCACTTGCAAACTGAAAATCTTCATGTTAGCTGCTAAGGAAAGATTTTATTTCATGAGAGGAGTGGTACCTGCCAACCCATGACCTCGCAGGACACCTCTCAGTCTTACAGGCAAAGGAGATTGGGATGGAGGAAAGCACAATATGACTTTAAATTCAGAAAGGCAGTCTTGTAAATGAATGCTCTTAAATTAAAAACTAGTGTTTGTTCCAGCATAACTCTTGATTGTGTGTAATTTTGGTTTTGTTCCTCTTTTTCCTCATCTCCTCTTAACCTTTCTTCTCATCCAGTGGTGATGTCCTTCCTTTCACAGGTGCTGCAGGGCTGGAGGTGTCCTGGGCTCTGTGACTCACTTGGTGATGGCTCTGCAGGGCTGCCCTCCCACTGTGAGCTGGCATGTCTGCAATCCCTGTGTTTGCTTTCTGCCTCCAGACCTCCTGCTCCACCTTTCTTCTGCTCAAAGCCATTCCATCAACAGGGTTTGTCATTTAATGTGCATTTTACCCAGTACCAGAGGCCCAGCTTAGTTTAGGTTCTAGTCATTGTCACAGTGTCACCACCTTCAATTAAGAAATAACAAATCTTCTGAAGAGTTAATAAAAATAAACATTGTCTTATCCATGGACAGGAGCAATCTTTGGATCAAAACCATTACCTAAAAATGTGCACTGTAATAAAATATTGTGAAGAGCATTAATATTCTCCAGTATCATAAGGCACTTTATACAAGTCACAGCCTGTATTTCAGAAATTATCAGTTTATTCTGTTGGCAATGCTGTCAGAAGCCAATCCTACTCAGTATAATAAAGTCCTTCCTTTTCTGATCAATGCATTTTAAATATCAAGCAAGTTTGGTACACTTCAGACGTTACCTTCTATGTGCCTTTGAATCTTGGCAGAGTACACAGCTGCAGAGCACAAGCTGACATTCTTGTGGGTCACTCTAAATAGATAAATGAGACACTCAGGAGTAAACATGTCACTGATTAAATTGGGAAAAGGTGGTAATTTAAACCTGTGTCAGTCTGGAAATTATTAATCTAATGGTACACAGAATCCTTTAGGGAGAGGGAAACTGTTCTACCAGGGAGGCTGTGCGAGCACACAACTCCCTGCATAGAGTTATTTGAAGTTAGTGCAGGTGGGTGGGGACGGGTGACCCCCAGCTAAGATGGGCTGTGTGTCTGGGTCCCCACAACCCCTGCCCATGGTGGAAAACGTCCCACTCAGCCTCCTGAACCAGCCGCTCTCTGCCTGGGGCAGGGACTGCTTGGAGATTCAGTCCACTTCCTGGAAATATTGAGGATTTGGGATGAAAACAAGCCAAAAATCCAATTCCAAAAAGTGTCTAAACTCACATGTGTATGCATAAACATAAAAGATATATGTGCATTTACAAACATATATATGTAGACAGATTGTATATTACCCAATGATACAAAATTTAATATTAATATGGTTTATTGATGCTTCATATATGCATCTACATATATATAACATATATATATATGTGTGTGTATATATAAAATATATGAAGATTGTATAATACCCAGACATATAAAATATAATATTAATTGAGATTAATTTTTTTTTGTTTGTTTTATTTTTGTATTTAGTTTGGTTTTGTTGTCGTTGTTTTGGTTTGGTTTTTTGTCTGACCTTTTTTTGTTGTTGTTGTTTTTTAATGTATATTCCTTTCCACTCAAAGATTTATGTTTTCAGATAATCTTGTTTACAGGGAACCCCCTCAGCAGTGCAGGGTGTAGCAGTGAGGTGTGGCTGGAGCCGATAATTGCTGTGCCATCAGCGATGGCTCTGGCCCCCCTCCAGCGAGCACAAATGGGTGGGCTCAAGGGTCACTGCTTCAAGTATGTGATAATCCCAGGGGGGGTCTCGCAATTCCCTTCCCCGCCGCGTCCGCATGCATGCATTCCCTCTGCAGAGGCAGCTTGGCTTTCTCTTGGGGTCTATTTTTTTAAATCACCAAAGACAACCAGGAAGAAAAAAAAAATGTTGCGTTAAAATTAGAACGGAGAGTCGGCTGCTGAAGCGCTTTATTTTTTAAATTTGTTGTTGTTGTTGTTTTTAAAGCCTAATTCACCTTAAAGAATCTCAAAAGCAGCCTCGAGGGAAAGATTTGTGGATTTTTGTAATGGAAAGCGGTAGCCTCTAGGGCCCAGAGGATATGCAGGGAGGCATTTTCTCTTGCTGGTGCAGCTGAGAGCGAGCGAGAGAGAGCGAGACCTGGAAATGAAAGTAAAGAGAGCAGGAGGCACATGGAGGGAGCTGCAGGGGCAGCCGATCCAGAAGCAGAATGCTGCCTTCTATAATTAAATAGCATTTACTATTATTATTACTTCTAGTAATAATACATTAATAATATCTCTAGTAATACAATACCATTTATCAAGGAAAGTTTATGCATAGTGTGGGGGGAAAACCCGAGGAGAGGTGAGTTCTTTATTATTATTTTGGGGGGATTATTTTTGTCTTAGATCAATTCCGTGTGTGTTTGTGTATGTAGAAAGGGGTGGACTTGAGAAACAAGAAATTCTGGATGTTGTTTCGTTAGAAAGTAAAGGTTTCAGATAGTAACTGCATAGATGAAAGGTTGTGTAATTGGAATTTTTTTAAAAAATGTGGTGAAAAATAATACGGGTGAGATTTTGAAGCTAATCCCTCTTCCGCCAAAAATGTGGGGTTTGCAAAAAAAAAAAAAAAATATTGTCAAAGATCCTAATCCCACCCCCTGGAAAAAAATGTGGTAGTCTAAAATTGCATAGCTAGGGGGAAAGACCCTGGGTTTACGTGGAAAACTTAGTATTAATCTCGTTTGTGCCTGTTCGTGTTTTGTACGTTCGGGATGTGTGTTCTGGTCTGTGTTTAGGCTGCAGTTTTCCCCCTCTTGTTTGGTCCAAAGCCCATGAAACGGCAGAGAAGCCCTTTGGAATTGCTTTTTAGATGGACCTTCCGTAGGGTCTTGTAAAGTTTGTCGAATAAGAAGACTGTGTTTTGGATTTTTGGGGTTTTGTTTTGTTTGTTTTGGTTTTAATTCTTTCATGTTTTAGACAGTTTCCGGGTGGCAGGGGACGTTATGTGTTGGGGTTTGGTGTTTTGTGGTTTTTTTTTTCTTCTTAAAGCCGTCTCCCAGACTCTTGGAGATGCGTGATTTTTATTTAAGCGGATGGGGGATGGGGAAGGAGGAAGAGTATGTTTTGGTTTATTTTTCTTTTCCCGCGGAAGCCTGGATGTCTCCTGCCGTGGGAGACCCTTCCCAGCAGGGCTGCGGTGCTGGGAGTGCCGGGGTGCCGGCGTTCGGCGGAGTCGCGGGGGTGCGGGAGGCGCCGCCGGCCCCTCTCCGCTCCGGCGGCCGAGGTGGCGCCTCTCCCGGCAGCGGCCTCTACGCAAGGCCGGGGACCGGCGGCCTAGTGCTGGCAGCGGGGGGAGGAAGCGAGCGCGGGTTCCCGCGCCATCCGTGTGGGAACCAGCCCCCGGATTTAGTTTTTCAAATGAGGCACGGGAATGCGAGCTGTGTGGGCAGAAACCCAAGAGCAAGTGGTTTAGGCATAGGCAGCATTACCCCCCAGCTCTCTCCTGGCTCCTTGGCTGCGCTGCAGTGGGGGCAGGAGGAAGGGTGGCCTGTGGTACATGAAGGTGTTGTGTGTGGAACACAAGGCTGAAGGGAGCGGAAAATGAGGTAATGGGGGCTGATGTGGTCAGTGAGGCTTTAGCCCCCACCACCATCCCCCTCTCAGGGAAACTCAAGAGTCACTGCTTTTATTTTCACTGGGGGGTGAGCTGGTTGTTGATACCTTGCTCTGCATTCACTGGGTGCAGTGAATATTGCTGGGTGCAGCTGGTGGGGCACCCCAATGACCCCAGTGATGCTGCAAGGCAGGAGTGGCACTAGTGGGGGGCTGGGATGTGAGATGGTGGCCATGGAAGTTCCTTGGGGCGGCCGGTGCAGGGAGGGACAGAGGAGTCAGCCCCGCTGGGCACAACACAGTGGTGGGGAATCCAAGAGCGGTGAGAAGCAGTGAAACCCAGGGAGTGGGGCATGGCAGAAAGCAGCTGCAGGAGCGAGCAACAGCCCAAGTTTGTAGTGAGCTCTGCAGTTTGTCCTTTAATTGATGTGTGCCCAGTTAGCTATTGTGCTGCACCACTAAGGTGGCCAAACTGCCGGCAGTGAAAGACTCACAGGTTTCAGACCAGTGTATTCCCCTTTTTCCTGGGGAGCTCCAGTCTCAGCTCTACAACCTGCCATTTGCATCTGAGTGTACTTATTTGTAGCTGAAATGTTACAGTCGATGCCTGGAAGTCAGTCAAGTGCCAGTTCATTGCCATCTCAGAAATACAGTATGAAAAACTTTGCCCAAATTCAGCTCTGGCAGGGTTATCAATAAGAGCTGTGTCCTTGATAAGAAACTCAGGTCTTTCTGTTCATCTAATTTTACTGTTATCTACCTATCTAGAGGATATCCACTCAGTTTGTGATTCGGTCATCCAGTTCACTGGCTCATGCTTCCTTCTAAAGGCAAGAAAACCATTTTGCCTCTCTGTAGCATTTTATTCGTGTCTGGCATATGGTTTGTAATTTGTTGACAAACTATGAATAAAGTTCTCTCTAGATGCTAGACCAGGGAGGATAAATGTCTCTGGACTGAAAGGATAAGAGTTTTGTAGTGGAGATATAAATACTCAGTATTTGAATTTTGCTAGTGATTTGAGTGGACAACTCTGGACAGAGATATTTGGTGGGGGAGAGAAAAGGGACATTTATACACAGTGCTTCATAAAATATTTTCTACTGTGTTTCTAAAAATATTTGAAAGTCCAAGAAAACAAAAGCTGAACAAGCTTTGCACTTAAAATTAATTATGCAGTAGCTGTGGTATAGTGTGCAGCAGAACTGAAGTGTTGCTCATGTGGGTGGCTCACTGTGTGTTGGGTTTGCTGGTGTAACAAGTGCATGGCTTGGTCTGAATGTTAAATGCAACACAGTGAAGAGGCTGGAACGATGAGGGGACACAGAAGTGACTGAGTTTGCTGGTGAGGTGGTGGAGGAGGAGGTGTGAGGAGCAAAAAGAGGAGTCTGATTGGCAGCCTCCTGCAGTGGTTGGGGCAGGCAGGACAGGTCTGCCACACGTGAAGGAGATTGCTGGTGTGGAGTCACATTGAAGGGGAAAGAAAGGTAGCTGTTCCTGAGAGATGTGCGAGGAGTTGTTGGGTAGCAGCACATGGTGCGTGCTTTGAAGGTGTTGCCATGAGGGGGTGAGTCTTATGTGCGAAGTCATGACATGAACCTGGAGGTGTGACAGACCTTTAGCAGAGAAAGCTGGTCACCCACTTGCAGGGAGGGAGGAATGTGGGACAGTACCAGGGAGCAGCAGTCTAGAGGGGAGATCAGGCCTATGCTTTATGTTTTAGGCAATTAATTATTTTAGGCAATGGAGGGTTTTGGGTTGAAGAACATTCACTCTGGAAGATGAGGGTAGAACTGCAGAGCGTAAACAGCGTGCAGGGCACAGAAGGTTGCCTTTTACCAGGGTTTTGTAGCAAGGATCAAACTGTAGCTGTGTATTGTGGGATTTACAGAGATGCTATAGGCTGGTCAGCCATCCAGATGAAGCAAGGGTGGGGATATTTATGCTGCATGCAGTGGCAGTAGTGATGAGGAGAGGAAAAAACAGAAGGGGAGCTTTAGGATGCAAGAAGAGTTGGGTAACTCTAGAAAGGAGACATTCTGTAGCCATTCCCAGTAGTCCTTTGGCTGCGCTCCAGGTTTGGGTCAGTAAGGTTTGCATGCCCTTCTCTCTGGGCAAGCAGCAGTAATCAGTTCTCTCTGTAGCACAGACTCACATCCTGCTGTGTAGGATGTTCTAGCAGCGGGGTCAGGGTAGCTGTGAGAACAGGTACTGATCTCTTCTTCACTCCTTGCAGTGTTTTAAAGGCTGAGCTCAGAAACAGACGTATACCATGTGTATTGAAAGCTTTTTAAGGTGGTGGTGTGTTTTGTGGATATACACAATTGTAAAGGTGTGCCACAGCGTTTTTGGAATGCAGCCATTGACTTGGTGGTGACCAGCCAGTGTTCAGCTGCCCTCCCCACAGTCGCCAATAATCTCCCTTTTCATCAGATCCTTGGGCTTCTGCTTCACTTCCTGACTTTTGTTCCCTCCAGCATGACTCAGGGAGCAGCAAGAGCAGGGCTGCACCTCCAGGACAAGCAAGTAGCTGAAGGTGATGGCAGTCACCAGCAATTCCCTCACTCACAGGGTACAGTCCCACCACACGTGAACAGTGTAGGCAGAACTAGATGCCAACAGGAGTGGTCCATCAGCAGTCCCAAAGATGAGGTGGTAAATCTGGTGCAGGTCCACCCAGCGAGTCCAGCGGTAGGAGATGGTGCCAGAGACAGGACTGAGGACAAGCTGCCTCCAGTGGAGGTCTAAGGTTTGTCCCAGAGATAGAACTGAGGACAAGTTCACCTACAGCATAGCTCAGACAAGGCAGGAGCTGGACCTCTGCTGAAATGGAGCTCCTAGACCATGCACAGAGGGCATTGGTGGTGGTCCAAGGTGAGGCTGTTTGGAGTGCTTCAAGACTTTTACTGTGCTCAGCTAGAAATTCTTCCTTCCTTGCTGCGCTCTTCTCATGAGCTTTTGGGATGGTCCACTTGACTCTTTTGCCTCTTCTTCTCCCCCACAGTTTCTCTCCTGTCGTTTCCTGTGGAGGCCCTTTCCTCACTCTTGTCTCTGATGGCCCTCACAGTTTCTTACAGTGATCTGGGGTGACTCTGTCCTTTCATGTCTTTCACTGCTGTCTTTGTGGAAATGGTTCCTATTGCTCCTCTTCCGCTTCTCTGTTCTCTCTTACTTCCTCTGTCTTTGCAGAATTTCACACAGGGAGAAAAAAAAATAATTACCTCTGTCTCCTTGTCTACCTCTCAAGCTTGTCTGCCTGTATCCTTAGTGATTATATTAACCTCACAATCTCCATGTTAAATTTCCTTCTTTCTTCCTGATTGCTCATTATCCAGGCTATTTATGAATCAATGCAGACCTTCTGTTGATGTTGTACTGAAGTATATCAGCTCTTCTCCATCACTTGTGTTGAAAAGCCTTTGTAGAGATGTTGATCATCCCTCACCTTGTCTATTGGCTTTCCCTTTCTTGCTGCACTGCCCATCCTGTTCCAAGTTCAGCTGCTTAAATTCTCCTACCTGCTGCTTGAACCAGATTGCTCCCAAATTTACTGTCTGATGGCTTAGAAACTGCACAGTGTATTTCAAGCTCTTACTTCCTTCTGCTGCCACTTCCTCTCACTCCAGTCTGTCCTGCTTCCCCCAACTCTTCTTGTTGGTAAAGGGCAGGTTCAATTCTACAATTTTGTGTGGCACAGAGCATAATCAGTAAGGGCTTGCTGAGTTGTCAGGATTGATTTTTATGTACCTTAAAGGCCTCTTCAACCTGTTCAGACTGAGTGTGTCATTGATACTGCAAGATATCTTAGAATGATAGGGGTGGCCTTAATGTAAAAGGGAGCTGGATGATAATGCTCTTCAAGTTGTAGTGCAGAGGTGGACAAATTACTTTAGTATCATCTCAGAGGCAATCCTGGGTTGGGGAGGTACAGGGTCTTCATCTCCATCTCCTTTCAGTGTTTCTGTACTTGCTGCCTTTGTCCCCAAGTTCTTATTCCTCAAATGCTGAGCATTTTTTGTGGTCACAGCTGGTTGATGTGAAATTTGCTGTCATCAGCAGCACAGTTGTGCCACAAAGTGCCATCCTTTCTTGCCTTCATTATTCTTTTCTTGTGTGACAGACCTGTGTACCTTGGAGAAAGGTCACTGGGGAGCCATTCCAAGATTTTCTTCCAAACTGCAGAGGATGAAGTTCAGATAACTCTTGAGCCTTCCTAAGGTGCTGCCCACCCCAGTTTAAAGCACTGCAGGGCTTTGCACAGGGACAGGGCTCTGTTCCCTCTCCAAAGAAGTGTTCCCCAGTCTGTGCTGCTCTTGCCTGCTGATTTTCAGCGTGAAATCCCCATTGCATGGGTTCAGTGCTGTCACTTTATGTGGACCACAGCAAGCAATTTCATCTCCTTCCTTTGCATCTCCCTTTGTGCTGTGCCTCCATAAACCTTGTGTAGATAAGGTATGTTTCATATGCTGTGCAGTAAACCAGTTTAAATCTGTCCTAGGTAAATAGTGGTCAGAATTGCATATCATGGGAGGGTCTAGGTACAAATTCCTGAAATGACTGCCAGTGCAGGCAAAGATAGTGTTGGGTTTCTTCCCTTTCCTAGAAGGCAGTCATGATAACAGTTGGTTCCCATTGCTTTATTTACTGGCAGTCTAAGCAGAGAGCTCAGACTGAAGTAATTCCTCTTTGCCCCTGTATCCTGTCAGTGGCATGTGAGAAAAAGCAGATTCTTGGTAGTGAGCTGCTTGCTGTGCTGTATCTGCAGTGTGGATAAATCATGGGCTTTGCTGTTCAGGGCATCTGGTCTGGAACATTTTGTTAGTAGTAAATTCAGGCACAAACAAAATACTTTGCTGTTTAATTGCCAACAAGACCTAAAATGACTCACTTTGTGTTGTTTCTTTTTCTTCTTCCTCCACAGCAACCATAATGGAGAGACAGAAGAGAAAACAAGAAATAGAGAAAGGACTTCAGTTCATTCAGTAAGTGGACAACCTCCTGTTCCCTGTGGATTTGGAAGCGGTCATCTTTCTGTTGAGGATTGCAGGAACTGAATTTTTCCTGTTCACTGCTTTGGATTTGCTGCATGGGAAAGAGATACTGTCCTGAGGATTTTGACTGTGATTTTTTTCAGGGTGTTTCTTGTCCTGTTAGAGCTCCCTAAACTTACATTTCTGTAATTTTAATTTCCTTTGGTTTTGCCCTGCACTGCAGTTCCAGGATTATCTTTACAGTCAGCATAATGCTAATGGCACTTGGACCTTCTACATCATCTTCAGCATGAAGATCTCAAAGTGCTCTCTAAACAAGGTTATCCCACCTTTGTTAGGAAGGGAGAGTGTTTCAGTTCTGTAGGTGGGGAAACAAGGTGTATAACTTGTTAGGCACCCCATATGGTGCCTATAGGAAAAATATATAACCTGGGTTCTTTTACAGTTGCCAGCCTGTAATATAGATGTCTCAGATCACTCTTCTGTGAATATCATGTGGCCTTGTAGAGCTTGAAATGGTTGCTTATGTAGTAGTTACAAATCCTAGTACTTCCTTATAAGGTACAGTAGCATTCCTCCCTCCAGTGTGTGACTTAGCAGAGGCCTCAAACTCAGGTCTAGGTTCCATGATGAGTAAGGAAGTAGTAAGATTGTAATCAGATTGGTTTGGGGATTTTTAAGGTCTGCTTTGTGTCCTGCAATTATTATGCCTGAAATCTGTGCCTCTACAGTAGGAAACCCCCTAGATCTTCCATGATACATATTTTTATCCTGTAATATGGCCATGATATTTTCATCCCAGTCTGAGACTAAATAGGGCTGATAGCCCAGTTTTGGAGAGATAATTGTGAGATTTATATTGGTAGCACTTATAAAAATGCACAAGATTCTGGGGAAGAAAATAATTTAGAAATATAAGGTGTAGTTTATGCATCATGCATCTTGAACTCTGAACCAGGAGCAGTGCCATATGTTGACTTGTTTTGATACAAAAGAGGGAGTACAAATGTGTAAGCAGCATGAATATTTCTTACAAAGCCATGACATTTCCTGTAGTTAGTTTGAAGGAGTATTAGATGAAATCTAAAAATGTTTATTTTGTGTGCACTGTAGGTGAGAAAAGCTATGAAAGGTGCTGAGGATTCCTCTGGAGCCTATTGATTTGTCCTTGAAGAGAAACAATAAATGCATGTGGACCAAGCCTGGATGAATTGGGTGGTCCAATTTGAAGAACAGAACCTTTCTCTTGAGTCTCAGTGCTGTTGCAGGGTAGATGTTATCCTCACAAGCACTGCCAGTGTTTGTGGTTCAGCCTTGGCCAAGAAATTTGGAGCTAAATGAACTGAGCTCCTGAACCTGCACTGTTTTCTCCCTTCCTTTTGTGGGGTAGGCCTAAAGGCATGTGGCTAAGTTAAGACTTAGAAAAGTGATTGCATTTATCTCTGTTTGTCTCTGGTCTCACAAAGAATTTGAAGAGGTCTTGGAGTGCCACTCTGGTGCCTCTCATTAGAGCCAGATGCACATAAAATACACTTGTATTCTTCATGGAGTCTCTCATGGGACTTTATTAAAGATGGGTTTTCTAGGTGGCTGTCAGAAGGCACATTACAGAGGATTGTGTATGCACAGAAAATAAATGAGAATAAGACTCCTCTAGTCTCAAGTCCCTCTTAGATGTGATCATCTCTTGACACTCCTGTGACTGTCACTGAGTGTAGTGGTCCCTAACTCTTTGCCTCAGCTGCCTTTGCAGTGATAAAATGTTCAATAACTTACTGAGATCACCAGCACAGGACCAGAAAAAGGATCTCTTCATCAGACAAAAGCCCTTGTTTGCATAGATGCCTGTTTCATGAGTATTTTCTCTTCTTTGTCTTCAGGTCCACATTACCCCTAAGCCAAGAAGATTATGAGGTAATGGAGATTTTGTTTGTTTGAAGCTGGGAGCCCTCTGGTTAGCAAGATTTGTTCTGTTGCACAGCCATTAGTTTGCATGCCAAAAGTGAAGAATGTGGGATGGTCTGTCACAATCTGCCTGTGACTTAAAGTTTTAATGTTCTGATGATGACAACTTTCAGGGAAAGGAAAAGACACTTTAGTATTCAAGAAGAATGAGAATTTGACTGGATTATTCTCCTCTACCAAAAAAACTGATGTTTTACAGGAGAGTAGGGATGGACTAATATCTTAGTGGGCAAGCAGTTTGCTAAAAGATAGGGAAAGGAATGGGAAATTGGGAGGCCTCTCCTGTGTCTGAATATCCACTTGAGTCTATTTGTTCTCTCCCTGCTGCCCAGGCCTTTTTGCAGAAGCTGGTGAGAAACTTGTTTGCAGAGGGCAATGATTTGTTCCGAGAGAAGGATTTCAAGCTTTCCCTGGTCCAGTATGTAGAAGGGCTGAATGTGGCAGATTATGCAGCCTCTGACGAGGTGGCCATCCCAAAGGAACTCCTCTGCAAGCTCCATGTCAACCGAGCTGCCTGCTACTTTGCCATGGTGAGTGCTTTCCCAAGTCATCCCCAGGAGCCAGGGTTGCAGTGCAGTTGGAAAAGATGCCATGAGGCATTTCAGCTGGTTTTGTTCACTCCCTGTCCAAACACTGCAGGAGACAACAACACACAGAAAAGTCTGCAGTCTCCTCACAATTGCACTGTGTCTTGCAAGAGCAGAGGAGGAATGTGAGGAGAGGGGGCCAGGCCTAAGGTACTGACAATGCAGTTCTGCTCTTCAGTGGTGAGGAGTTAGACCCATCCAGTGCTTTCCAATGTTGAGCAAGTATTTTTGTGGAATACTGTTTATTGCTCTGGAGGCTCTGGCCTCCTCCATTGAGACACTGGAAGACAGTAGGAAGGCTTTGGGTCTTGAAGGAACTTGCAGCGTACACATGGAAAAGGATTCTGAGATACCCAGGCTTTGAAAGACTGCATGCTTCCATTTTACTAAGGCATGTAACAGCTTTCCTTTATGGCACAACCCCAGAGCAGGCCTATCCTGTTTGTAAGGACACTGAGTCCCCTGAAAATTAGCAAGCAGTCACATAATTAAAGACTTTCAAGTGTAACATGCTCAGGGTAGAGGGGGAGACAAGATATGGTTGCTTAAGCAGCCTTAGTTCTGTCATTCCTTGACTTTGAAGTGTTTTGAGTTTTGCAAGATTTAACAAAATGTTCTGTTAGTGTAGGTGTGTTTACATGCTGCTCTGTGCATGAGGTAACATGTACTTCCACCTGCTGCTTGTATTCCTGTTTTCTGCTGAGAGATAGAACACTTGCATTCACAGAGAAGGACAAGTTAGCCTGCTGTGCCTCAGTTGACTCCAGGTGGTCTGTTCCATGCAGGGGTTGTATGAGAAGGCACTGGAAGACAGCGAGAAGGCTTTGAGTCTGGACAAGGAGAACATCCGAGCGCTGTTCCGGAAAGCCCGTTCCTTAAACGAGCTGGGAAGACACAAGGAAGCCTATGAGTGCAACAGCCGATGCTTGCTGTCCCTCCCACATGTAAGTTTTGGACACACAACTCATCTTGCTTTTTGTGGCTCACAACGTTCCTCTCCTGCTCAACATGCTTAGTGTGAGGCCAGAGGATAGTGGAAGAGAATTATGTCTGTTCCCAAGAACATGCTTATGCTGAAAAAATCTGTTTCTCTGACTCAAAGATGTTTGTCCTCATATGTTTCTTCAGGCCAAGTCACCTCTTACAGATAGTGCCAGCCAGGGACACCAGTTAGTGACAGCAGGTTCATGGTCTGTTTGTGAAGAACAAACCCCTACTCTAACAAAAGGTGAACTAAAGCCATGAGAAGGCTTTAATTGGCTGCTTTATTATCTCTAATGGAAGTGACTAGGAGCATGGGATAAATGAGAAGTGGAGCTCTGAAAGGAAAACATGGCTGGTTTTCCTATGTTGGATACAAGTGTCTCACATTTCACTTCCTGATTGCTAAGGCAAAGTAATCAAGCTTTTTATTTCTTGAGGAAGATGCAAAGGTGTCCTTGACATCACATGGCATAGTTATTTTTGTGTTCAGGGGTGTGTGAATTTTTGCATGCAGAGAAGACTATCTGCATATACTAGGAACTAAATATTTTCCTGATAGTGCTTTTGAGCATCCTCTTAGGCCAGGTATTGATCTGGAAAGCAAACTGTGATTACATGGATTCAAGTGAACACTTTGCTGATGTTGGTTCTGATCCATCACAGTAATATTATTACAAGAAAAATGCATCCACCTCAGCAGGAGAAGTTAACATTCCTTTATTATTAGTGTTATAGAAGCAATCTTTGAAAGCCTTGTTAGCAGTTAGTTATTCCTTTTGTACAGCTTGTAAATTGTAGCTTCTTTGACTTGGCAGTACAGGGTTACCAAAATATATTAAATGTATAATTTTTGGGGAGTCCCAAGGAACTTTTTATAAACAAACACTTTGGTTAACAAAAGCATTTAATGTAGGTGTTCTTGTAAAGCTATATGTGGCTATATTTTACATTGCAGTTTAGCCATTTAATTTAATTTGTATTTTAACTATATAGTTATGTTTACATAGCTGCCATTATTATTATTTTATCAAACTTTGTAACAGGAAAGTTCAGCCTAAAAATCTCCATATTGAGTGATCTGTGTTTCCTATTCTAAACAATTCAGCCTTGTAAATTAACATATCCCATTGTCTTATTACCTGCCTAACAGAAATCATAAACCTTCTCTGCATCAAACGCAAGTCATGCTATCCATCATTTCACTCCTGTTTCCATTACCCTCTGGAGCACATGGTACTTCCATCTTTGCATTGCTGTAATTGCTGAGAACTTTGTTGTGGTCAAAACAGAACCTGTCTTAAAACTTCTGATGGTAAAGGATGTGCCATTCATTTGGCTCACTGTCTGTCAGAGTTAACTTGTTTCTGGGTGCAGATAGTCAGTGCTGCAAGTTTGCAGTTCTCAGTATGGTGAAGTTAATACTTCTCTGTGGTACACTTGTGTTTGGTATGGCATGGGGGGGGTTTAGAAGAAGAAATGGACAAGCTAGATTTTGTTTTCACTGAGTTCAGTGAAGATGGTGCCAAGACTAATGTTGAGGATGTGGGGGAACACAATCAAAAAATGGCACTCCAGATTGAAGGGAAAAGTTACTGATATGGTGGGCTGGAAGAACCAGAGGCTTCTCAGCTGTTGAAAGGAAAAGGACTCAGTGTGCAGGGAGAAGGAGATTAGAAAGACCTTCTAGAATTAGATTAGAATCATGGCAAGTAGAGAGAAGAGGGCAAGCTTCAAGGTTGGACATGAGGGGGGAAATGTTGAAAGATTAAGACGGGCTATCACAATAGGTTGGGCAGATAGACACTTTTTTTCCTCTGTGGAAAAACTGTTGAAGTACTCTGATAATTTTTGCAAGCGGGGAGAGAAAGAAAAACAGAAGGAAACAGTTGCTGTAAGTGTAAAAGACTGTGGCAGGTTGTTAGTCTGGGCAGGAAGCCCATGGTGGTGTGTGAGTGGGCATGGACACTGGGCAGGGAGGATGGTAAAATGCCACACAATGGAGAAAGCTGAAGATCTGCTTGACTAAGCTGAGGCAGTTTAGCTGGAGCTGGAGACAGTCAAAATGCCTTCTAGCTAGCAAGTAAAACTGGGACTTGGTTTCAGCTTTAAAAAGTAACAAGCAAAACAGGCTAGTGGGTACTGTCTGCATATCAAAACTGATGATTAACTCTGCAGCTGGCAGAGAGGGAAGACATGCAGGTTCCTTCCCAGGCATGGAGACCTTGGGGAAGCTGTATCAGCAGCCAGCCTTGGCAGCTCCTTCAGCCAACATGCCTGCAGGACTCCTGAACCCTATTTTTGCAGAGTGGGTGCTTTGTTGGAAGCAGATACTTGATTCTGATTTTCTGCAGCATTGAATGAGTACAGGGCAAAACTCCTGGTGCAACTGCAGCATCTTGGCAGGACTAAATGACAAGAATGCTGAAGTCTGTCTGGACTCTCCTGGGGCTGTTCTGGAAATTATCTATCTGCTGCTGTCTGAAGTTGAGGCTTGGTGCAGCCCAGTGTGCATAACTGCATTCCTCTTTTTTTCATCCTGTGTGCCACAAAGGCAAAACTGAAAGTGTCCCATCAATTGTTTTGTCCCCAGGATGAAAGTGTTACACAACTGGGGCAGGAGCTTGCCCAGAAGCTGGGACTGAGGGTTCGAAAAGCATACAAAAGACCTCAGGTATGACTTCTTTTGTCTTAGAGGCTGTCCTTTGCTTATACAAATTTACTTTAGCAGAAGTGGTAGGTGCTGCTCTGCAGTTACAGGCATTGTACACAACCATGCCTACTCTAGCAAGCTGCTGGCAACCCTCCTTGTCCTGACCCTCTGACTCACTTTGCCTTGATCCATTTCTAGCCCCATTGCTGCTCTGTGTCTACTGCCAGGATGTTTTCTGAGACCCCAACTGGTGCTGCAGCAGAAGCTTCCAATGCAGTAGATGCCTACTGTGTTGTTTGCAGGAGAGAAACATGTGGCCTGATCCCAAAGCAGGATTTGCATCATAATCCTCTCCCTGTTACACAATGAGAAGGATGGGATCCTCTCCTGCAGTGGAGGCATGGCTGGTTGTGTAGTGCAGTGGATCATGAAGGGTTTCTGCCCCATTTCTAGGCATACACTTCTTTGTGGTGGGGGAAAGGCTTGGCTTTGGGAGAACCCTGGGTGCACACCTGGTCAGAAGCTGATTGACCCCAGTGGCTGGATCTGTAACTTGGCTCTACAAGGAGGTGCTGTAGATGTTTACATGTGTACCCTGGGATGGAGCTAGAGGGCGTTAGGCCACTGCTAGCCATAAAGCTGCTCTCCCATAAGCTGCCTTGGTCACAGATTTTGTTCTCAGGAGCAGAGAACATGAGCTATAGTGGAGGCTGACATTTGTGTTTGCATCGGCCCTCATGCACGGGGTTGTTAAACAAACAGCGTGTTCCATGTGCAGAGGAGCACCTCTGTAGCATGAGGTGGCATGATTGGTGGGCATCTGGTTTGCAGAGAGCTTTTAGGGTAAATCTGGCTGTAACATGTTAATTTTCTCCCCCAAAAACCTCATGTGTGATTTGCCTAACCTAAGAAAACTCCTTGATCTCATAGCAGCTTTCCACACTCTGAAGTGTTTCTGTCTCAAAGAAAGGGAAGTTTATGTGGAAATACTTTTTGTAGCTGTTCACTGTGCTGGCCTTTCCACCTTTTTTGCCATTGTCATGTTACTCAGCTGAGATGGGCTTAAACCACCTATATGTTAGAAATATAAAAATTAAACACTCCAGAATGCTTTTTATTATTTGAAATTCTGTGATTGGTATTTTGTTAACACTTTGCAACTTTGCGTAGAGTTCCAGCTTTCACTCCAGTGTGGTAATTCCCAAAGTGACAATTTCTTAACAAAAACCAAACCCATCTGTTTCTCAAGGAAGTTTTTTTTCCTCCTGGTTGTGGGTCGGCTGTTCTGAGGTGTATGGAACAATTAAATGTCCCTTCTCAGTGTTGACAAACATGCACTCTTGTGTCACAGTGGGGTAAGGGTAACCTTTTGGGTGGGTTTTATTTTTGGGCAATGCTTGGAAGGAAACCATATTGTAACCCAGCTTTACCTAGTTTATGAGCATTCATGGGCTGAATTCTGTTCTGAGACCTCTCTCTTCCTTGCAGCAGGAATTGGAAACATTCTCACTACTCAGTAATGGCACGTCAATCAATTCATCAAACCAGGTAGAGTTTGCATCCTGTGGTTGTTACTATTTATGGATTGTGCTACTAGAATGCTTTAAAGTTTTATTTACATGCAAATTTATAACTGACTTTTAGGTTTGAACTGTTTTAATTAGTGTTTTCTGCTATTAAGGGATATTGCCAAGAAATTAATTTCTTTGAAAACATTTCTCCTGACATAATTTTTTATGTTGGTAATTAGATCGCCAAAGATGGTTATTTTTCTTAGTTATTGTGAATGTTTTGCTATCTCTTGCATTTTAAATAAATTTTTGTTTTCAAGTTTTGAATGTCTAACAATGATGCTAAGAAAAGTCAGAAAGTGCAACTGCTGAAGAAACGTATAAAATTAAATTCTGTGCTGTACTGAGTAAGGTACATACACAGTTTGTGTATTGTCCTGGGCAGGGCAGTGTACAAATACTAAGGTAAAATACAAGAAATTGTTGGTTTCCTTGGTCTACCACTGGGCAAAAAAAAGTCCCAACAAGCAAGCACTTGCTGTTTTTACTGGCTGTTTGGTATTTCACAATGCTCCTTAAATCAAATAAACAATAAAACTATAAACATTGTAATTTCGTACAAACTACTAAAGAACTAGTTTACCTCTCACTGTTCTGTGATTTGGCTTCACATCTTTCTAGCAAGGCCAGTCAACTTTCTTTAATAGTTGCACCTAGTTCTTAATTTCAAAATCTTTTTCTTTTATAAGAAGTGAAAATAGTGCAAAACTGTAGTAGATGCAATATTAGAAGACAAATGCTTTACTTGTGCCTTTTTCAGCTTGATCTGAAGGCACATGTACTTACCTCTATTTATGTTTCTGTAAAATATGGACTCAATTTATTCCTTGCCTTGAGCTCCAAGTCAGCAGTTGTCTTGGCAGAAACATTTTCCTGTTTTGAATTTGCTGTAGAAGTTTGTGGTTGTTAGATTGCAAAATATGTGAACTAAGAAAAGGAACGTTGTGTAAGATCAGGCTAATCAGATCTCCCATGCAGTGGGCTGACCAATTGATGTGTCCTGGGACTTGGGACACAGTGTTCTCATCCACACATGAAATAACCTATTCTATGTATGGAGTTGCTCACATGGGTGGATATTGTGCAGACATGGTTTTCCTTTGTAGCAAAAGGATTTGTTAGCTGCTGAAGATAAACATGAATAGGTTCCTTGGATCAATGGCTTCCTAAAGTCCATTGGTTTTACTGTTCCAGCACAGAAAGAGGCCATAAAGGAAAAGAAAGGGTCATATACATTTAGGAGTAGTGAAGAGTCCCATATGTGAAGTGTGGATGTCTATTTAATAACTTCTCACAATGTTTTTCCTCTCCCTTTCTCTACATCCTCTTTGCAGACTACTTCCAATGGATTGGGCTCAATAGATGACATTGACACAGGTAAAGATATTGCTCTCCTCAGACTTTTTTGGCTTCAGTATGGTTTCTGACCAGGCTGGCATGCTTGAGAGGTTCATCACCTGCATTTGTGTCTCTTCTGCACACTCCTAACTTTGGTAACTAGGAGAAGGAAAAAGTGGTGCAAAGCAGGAGTGTTTTTCTTGCAAAACCAGGTTTTGTCCAGGCACGGTAAGAGATGTGTCTGAGAGGTAAAAGGGTCTGCTGAAGTACACAGCTCTCTCCAGTTGTGCTTTCTTGAAGCTGCTCTTGGCAAAACTTCTAAAATTCTGCTCCGAGGTAAAACAATCCATATAAAGTGAAGTTAAGGTTGTTTTGCTCTGAGTGCATATGGTCCTCCAAGACATTGAGGAGGAGGAATTGAAAACAAAGGAGTTGGGAGGGACCCAGGGAGAGCCGAGTTCAGGGTTAGGCACCCAGGAGGAGAAGGAAGATAAGCAGGGTTGCTTTTCTGATGCTGGGAAACAAGTGACCTTAACTCTGCCCCTGTAGAAAGGCTTGCTACCTTGTGTGCTGGAGCACTGAACTTCTGCCTCTGAGCACATCAGTCTTTGTTCCTTTGTCAGGTCGCTCTGTGTGTGTGAAGGTAAGTGTGAGGACTTACTGCAAGTAGCAATTGCTGTTTTTGTAGAAAGAAACTAATTTCATGATTAGGGTGCTTTGGAAAGCATGTTAGTTCTCTTTTGAATGCCAGTTTTGTATCTGCTTGCTACGTGAGATCATGAGACCCAGTTCTGTAAACTAAGGAGAGTTTTTCAGGTTATCTTGCTGTGCTAAAATTAACTGGACTCCTACTACAGACTAACGAATGACTGCATCCAGTAAGCTCTTTATCTAATCTGGATTTGGTGTAAGAGCAGCATGCCACCTTTACTGCAGATTAGGCAGACAGAGCCTTTACTGCTAGGAAATCTTTGCAAAAGCACTGGAATTGTGTTATCCAATTGCCCTGAGCGTGGTGTGCCACCAGGACAACTGTGAGTGCTGGGTACCCTGAGAGTTTCAGATTCAAAGTTTTTTAGCAAGGGTTTTTGTGGTTGTTGTTTTGTTTTGTTTTAAAGTGCAGACTCTTGAAGCCTTTCCTCCATGTTTTGCTTGAAGTTATCTTATTAACTCAGCCCAGTCCTGCAGAGAGATGATGGCTCAGATCTGGCTCAGTATGGCCATTGGCCAGCTAATGCACCAGGGAACCACTGCTGTTTTGGAGAGCAGAGCTAGAAACAGTGCTTTTAAAAGCTTTCCCTTGGGGACAGGCAGATATATGGCCAGAGAAGCTACCAGCTGGGGGGGCTTGGTATGAGAGACTTGGTTCATGGGTGTGTATGGACAAGCCCCTTGTTTACCTTATAATAATACATGGGGCTGAGTGTGATGGCAGGCACAGAAATCAGCAGGTGTGGGTGTGCCTGTGAGCTGCTCATCAAAGACAGCCGTTTATTCTTTTAAGATGGAGCAGACGTTAGGGGAATGCAGAGGATGCCTGAGCATTCTGTAAGGAGAGTACATGAGATGTGGGTATAACAGCTGGTGAGTGAGGTCAGCAGATCTGGTGTCCTGAGGAAAGCAGGAATGGGAAAGGAGTGAGAGGGAAAAAGACTGGACAGAGTAGAGTGGGAGGAAGTGGCTGAAGGAATAACAGTGTTTGGGTGGTCAAGGAGAGGGGAGTGAACGTCTTCCCTCTTCCACTTGCAAGTAGTGGAACCTGTTGGTCCCTGCTCTTTTCCTTGCCCTTCAGATGCACTGAGCTGTGGGGGTCTCATGTTGTTGTCTGCCTTTTGGTAATGCATTCACTGTTTCCGAGTTTGGGGCCTCTTACGGTGTGTGAGGGCCTCTTTTCTTTGCTTCCCAGTCTGAGTGGAAAATGCAGGGCCTCATTTGTTCCTCAGAGAAGGTCTGAACTGCTGGATCCTTTCAGGCCCTGTCATTGTGCATCCTTTTGCTCCCCGCTGCACGTGTCCCCATCCCTGCTGGCATGTTCTGGACTTCTTGTTGGCCTCTGTAGGGATCTTGACAGTACTCCAGATTTAAACATCTGAAAAACTGGAAGGCACAAGCCATCCCTTTGTACTGCAGGGAATCTGGCCAAGCTTCCAGCCATGAGAAAAGCTGGATAGCTGACTCCCTGGCGGCTGGGGATTCTGCACCAAAGGATGGGATGAGATGAGATGAGATCAGATGAGATGAGATGAGATGAGATGAGATGAGATGAGATGAGTCAATGCAAAGGGGGCATGGGGTTGGAGCAGAGCTCCATTGGTGGGGCAGCTGCAAAACTAAGGACATGCACAGCCTGTGGGAAATGCATTCAGCTGCACACCGAAATCCTGTGTTGGATCCCATAAGGTACAACATGTGTTTGCCTTCAGTGGCATGCTTGAGGATGTTGGGAGGGACCTGTGTCTGTTCCTTGCCACTTCCCCTGCTTCCCTGTCTTTTTGCATGGCTCAGCCTCCAGTGCCTTGTGCAGTGACCTTTGCTGCAGTCCATCCATGTGGGCCATTCACAAAAATACTGGAGGAAAGGTTGCAGGGGTTAGTGCTGTGCTCTGGGTGGGGTGAGAGATAAGGAAGCATTCCTGAGTCTGTCATCTCTGCTGTTGTTTTGTTCAGGACTCGGGGGTTTGCTGGAATTGCTAATTTGCTGAGCTCTCTGAGAAGAAGCTCTCAGTTTGCAGCCAGTAACAGGGCTCACTCTCCTGGTCCCTGATGCAGAGGGATGGCCAAGTTCTCTGGGGGCTGAGTGAACAGACCTGGGACAGACAGGATACAGCATTTCTTGCTGGATCAAGTTTTGGATCTCTGAAGCTTGTCTAGTTTCTTGCCCAATTTTTTCAGTCTGTCTAATAAAAGCTATTGTCTCTCCTTCCAAACTTTGCCTTGCTTTTATAGCTTTTATAACTGTTGCAGTTACAGTGCAGCCAATGGGATGTCAATGAAGAAAGCAGCATCTTTGTCTTATTTCTTTTCTTTTATTCCAGGACATCTGCACAGGGGCAGAATTAAGGTAGTTTGGGTGCTTGGTTTGACAAGTGCAAATGTAATGCTGCATTTTCCAAATTTCTAACATTTGAACTTTTTTTTTAACCTTTAATTTTTTTGAGAATAAAATGTTCTTTTGTGAAGAACATGTGCTTGCAACCTTAACTTCACTTAACAGAGGTTTATATTGCATGATGGGAACATCTTATTACTTCAGTAATGTACTGGAGAGGGGAAGAAACCTTAGGGAAAACCACTGCCTCTTTCCTGCCTCAACCCTGCCTCACATGAGTTCCCAAGGGCATGTTTGCTGATCAGATATTGAGGGGGAAAATTAGTAGCAACCTCCCACTTTTGGACATCAGGAAGGATTCAAGAGCAGGGAATTTACTTGGCTAAAGACAGCTGAGCAAGTCTGATGAGGATTTTTGGGACACGTTGTTAGCACAACCTGATCTGACCACTCAATCTCTGACTCTCCTCTCAACAGGGCCTTGTGTTTTTTGTCTTCTTCCATTTAGGATGCCTGGGTTTTTAGAGAGGGTGTGCAAGTAAGCAAGCTTTCAGCCAGGATATCAAAGCTCCAAGGAGTAGAGAAGGCAGTGATCTCTGCCAAATGCATTAGTGAGGAACATTAAAGTAAACACCAGGTGGTGGCTTATAGAGAAATTGTATTACTTGCCTCTGGCCTTTAGTCCTGGCCATAATGAATTTGGTAACTGCTCAGCCACAGGTTTTGTGTTGTTCCTGGTTGCTGTATGTGCTTGCCAAATCCTGACAGTCAGACTGGGCACTGGCCCTTAGAATGTATTTCAGCTATTGGTGAGCCATTGGAGTGGGAACAAAAATGAAAGGGCAGGTATTCTTCAGAGTAGAGCCTCTCCTCTCAGAAAGTTGACATACTTGGTTTTTGTGATTGATGGACTTGTACAATATTGTTTTTGCCACGTTGTGCTCTATTTGTCTCCTGCAAGAGGCTCTCCTGGTGACTGGCTCTGTTTCTCTCTCATCACAGACTGCTCTATGGACCTGCAGTGCCTCCCAGCTCCTGTGGCCACCTCCATCCCTGTGAATGAGGGGCTGGCCCCTTTGCCTTCTGACTCAGATGCAAAGGGCTTGCCCACCTCGCTTCCTGCTGCCAGCTTGCTCCCATCTCCAGACTGTGTACCCTTGCCAGTGCCTGAGAACACAGAGGACTTCACAGATGGGGATATCATTGGGGAAGAACTAGACTCCCTCCTGGATTCCCTTGCTGAAGGGTCACCATACCCTCTAGTAAGAGTGGGTGCTGCATGGGTCTGCTGCTTCTTTGTTCCAAATAGGTCCTTGGAAGTCCTTGGAGCATGAGATGTGCATGCTGCCTCTCATTCTGTTTCTGTAATTCTTTTCTCCTACCTCTTCCTCTGGGAAAACTCATTCATTCTTTCCTTTATTTCTGCTACTGTGAGTATGTAGAGTCCTCCTCCAAGCATGCTTTGCTGTGTGCAGCTTCAGGGAGCTGCCTCTCAAAATATGTCGTGCTACCCAAGGTAGTCCTCCCCTGACGTCTCCTTCCACCTGGCCTCTCATGTCTGTGAAGTTGAAGCAAGTCTGAGAGTAGTAAAAGGAGTGTGCTGAAGCAGGAATGATGGATGTATTTTATACAGTGGGCATGCTCTAATCTCATTGTATTTTGTGCAGGTTGCACTCAGCCTAAGCTCGTTGAACAGGTCTGGGAGCTGCATAAACAATATGTATTCATACTTATGTTAGATTTTAGTTGCCAGTGTTGCTTATGTGAGCCACCTTGGGTCTGGAAGCTGTATAGTGATGTTTATGTTGGAAAAGCCCTGATGAGAGGTGTCATGGGTTGTGATCATTACCTGACCTTTGCACTGGGTGTACTGAGCTGGTTCAGGTGCCCAGCGCAGGGCACTGCCTTGCTGACTGATGAACTCAGGTATCCCAACACCTCCTCAGGGATCCTGCTCCAGACTGTTTGCAGTACAGAAAGACTGGGAGGTCTGTGGGAAATCTGCAGGTGGATTGAGCTGCCAGGTATCCTGTTGCTCCAGCTAGTACAACACACTCTTCACTGGGAGCCTGTTGCTCTCTGTTGTCATGGTTTGACTCCAGTCAGCAACTAGGTACCAGACAGCTGCTCACTCACTTTCTTCCTGCCCCTTCCCCAGTGAGGAGGATAATTGAAAAAACCCAAACTTGTGGCTTAAGATAACAACAGTTAAATAATTGAAACAAAATAAAATACAATATTAACAACAACAATAATAATCGAAAAGGAGAGAGAGGGAGGAATAAAACCCAAGAGAAACAAGTGATGTACAGTACAATTGCTCACTTGCTGACCAGCCTTCCTTAAGCAGCAGTCAGTGACCCTGACCAACTTCCCTCAGTTTATATTCTGGGCATGATGTTCTGTGGTATGGAATATCCCCTTGGCTTGTTCAGATCAGCTGTCTGGCTGTGCTCTCCCCCATCTTCTTGTGCACCTGCTCGCTTGGCAGAGCATGGGAAACTGAAAAGTCCTTGACTTAGAGTAAGCATGACTTAGCAATAACCAAAACATTAGTGTGCTATCAACATTATTCTCATGCTAAACCCAAAACACAGTGCTGTACCAGCTACTAAGAAGAAAATTAACTCTGTGCTGGCCAAAACCAGGACATCTCTTTTCAGTCTTTGCTCCTCAATACTAATTTGCTATTTATCTTCCTTCCTGCTCCCCTGAAGTCTCTGGTCCAGGGCACCATTCCTACCAACCTGCCAACAGAGATGCCCCAGTTGATTCCTGTGTTTCCGGGGGGAACTCCACTGCTGCCTCCAGTTGTGACAGCCAGCATCCCTGTCTCTACCCCTCTGCCACCTGCCTCCTTTGGCCTGGTGATGGATCCCACCAAGCAGCTCTCCTCCTCCTCTGTCCTGGATGCCTTTGAGGCCCCACCAGGAGGAAGTGGCAGCTCCACTTTAGATTCGCTGGATTCCCTGGATCTGCTTCCATACACAGATACACGGCTTGATGCCCTGGATTCCTTTGGGACAAGCAGGGGGTCGCTGGACACCTTGGATTCCTTTGCCATTGGTATGTGCAGAGTGATGTCATTTTGTGTTGCCTAAGCTGTGAATGCATGCCAAAATTATTTCCTTCAATGCTGAGGACATATGTCTTGTAGCTTTTTCTGCTGCTGTGGCAGAATGGGAATATAAATGTAGAAGAGAGCAGTGAATTGTCTTGGACAGAGTAACTGATAATGTTTAGCTCAGACTTAATGAGAAGAACCTCTTGTAATCTCAGATAACCTGTACCTGCATGGAGTGAAATCTAAAGAGGAGAAAGGAGCAAAGGTGTATAATGATGAGTGATGAGATTTAAACTTGGCTTGGTGTCCAGAGCACCTCCCTTGGCACAATTTGCTGGACTATAGCATGATTACTCCACCTTCCTCCTCAATGACTCTTTGACATTTTGCACAAAGTTAGCAGAATGGTAATGACTGTTTTAGATGATACAGCACCTTGTTGTGCTGGGAAGAATGATAGAGGCCAAGTTAGGTCTTTCCCATCTCTGAATTCAGGGCAATGAGTGTCCTCTCAAGTGGGGCTCTGAACTCCCATGTCATAAGGAGAAAAGCTGTGGAGGATGCTGGGCAAGGACTAAGTCACCTCCTGTTCAGGAGGGAAGTGGGCTTCTTCTTGGTTAATTTGTTCCCAGTATTGCAGTATATTGGTAGCAAAAGTATTTTGAGAGCAGCAGAGATTGGCCACATTGGCCAGTGCTTGAACACTCACATTTACCTCAGCTTTGGGTTGCCATCTTAGTAATGCCAGTTCTTAGCAGCATAGAGTTGGGTTCAGTAGGATTTCTGGGACAAGAAGGCATTTTCTGGAGTTTTTCTGAGTCTAGATAGATGGTTTGGGAATAAATTATTAAAACATTATGAAATAAATATATGCATAAATAAATTAATGTAATAAGCTGCTGTTTGTCCTTTTGTGAGTAGAACTGCCTCTGAGAGTGAAATGATTGTTTTTGTCTTGTGGGGCTCTTTTCTCTTCTTTTGTCCAGAAGAAACTAGCTCTCAGGAACTGCGCCACCCACCCGGCAGCCAAAAACCAGCCCCAGTGGTGAGTGAGCTACTGCCCCGTGCCGACGTCCCAGGGTGCTCTGGAGCCAAGGTAGTAGTGGTGGTGATAGTGGTCACTTGGGTGATGTAGGTAATTTGGGCCCCTCCTCTTACCCTGCCCTGGTGAGTGTTGCCTCCCAAGTGGTGGCAAGGCAGGTAAAGATTCCCACTGAGTCAGGAGGAAGACACTTGTTCCGTCTTTGTTTTTATCCGTAACTCCATATTGCCAAGGTAAACTTGGCGTGACCGAGGCTGTAAGGTCAGCAGGGGATCGTGGAAGCCAGAGTCCCACCGTGTCTGGCAGCCACATAACACTCAAGGATGAGGCAGAGTAAGCCAGCTTTGACTTCAGGCTACTGAAGTTCTTTGTTGCTCTCTGCCCCTATCAGGAGGCTTCTCCAGATGTTCTGCCTCTGTCCTGTGTCTCCAGTCTTGGAGAAAAAGGGGAGGATTAGTAAGCTTGGAACAAAAGTTATTCTTGAGTTCCTGTCCCCTGCTGGCCCTGTTAGCATCAATGTGAATATCCCTGAATATTGACTGATAAGCAGTTTGGGTTTTTTCTTAGCTTGGGATAAGGTTGATTTAAAAGCCTTTCATTGCAGAGTAGATTGTGATGGAAGGAATGGGAAGGAGTGAGGAAGGCATTTTGTTCTGTGGCTCATGATAGAAAACTAAGGTCTCTTACCAGTAGGAAAGAGGTCTGTCTTTGAAGTGAACACACCACAGTGTTTATTCTCTTTGAAAAAGTTGCAGTCATCTCTTCTGGAAATGTCATTTCAGATGTGAACATTTTGATGAGAGAGAAAATGAGAAATGTTTTGAGAGACTGGAGGGGGGCAGGGGGTTGGAGAGGTCTCTTGCCCATGAGGTTGCAGAGCTGAACAGAGAGGTGTGTGTGTTTTCACTCAGGTCAGCCTTGGTGGAGTGAGTCACCCAGCTGTGCCCAAGGCCCCCGAGCACCTGCTGTCCCAGCCAGAACCAGTAATGCCCAACACGGCTCTGCTGGTGAAGAACCCCCTGGCATCTACTCACGTTTTCAAACAGGCCTGTCATATCTGCTACCCCAAAACAGGTGATGCCTTTGCTCAGCCACAGAGCACTAGCACAGACTAGGAATTGGCTTTCCCCAGACTGATGGGGTTGTTCTCTCTGGCAGGGCCCAAGGCTGGCGATTACACCTATCGGGAAGGCTTGGAGCACAAGTGCAAGCGGGACATCCTGCTGGGCAGGCTGAAGAGCTCAGAAGACAAGACCTGGAAGAGGATCCGTCCTCGCCCAACCAAAACCAACTTCGTAGGATCCTATTATCTGTGCAAAGGTGATCTGTGGCAGTTGGTCGCTGGGAAGGGGCTGTACCAGGGAAGAGTGGGAGGGAAATTCTGTTTGATATTGCCTGCTGGCTCTAGGGCGTCCTATTCCATCAGTAGCAGGGCTGTGGTTCTGCCTAGGGAAGTATTCTCTGCCTGCTCCTTTGCTCTGGCCCATCCCACAGTACATGCAGGCAGAGTGTGACCAGACTGGTATCCCGAGGCAGTGTCATTACGAACTACCTAATGAGGTGGGGAGATTGCAAGAACCAAGCTAAAATGGCCCCTTACTGCTGGGCCTGTGGGAGAACTTAATCTGTACTTCAAAAAGGGGTTAGTTAAGTCATGATTTGCCCCTGGCCAGGCACTGAATTAAAGCTGGCCTCTTGTTTTGAGATGGTTTCCCCCATAGCAGCATTACTTGAGATTGTCACCATTCAGTAGTTTGCATTAACTCCTGAATGTCTTGATATAGGTGCACTTGGGAGATGTCTTTTCCTTTTTCTTTTAGCTCTCTGTTTTCTTGCTTTCAGTTCCCTGTGAGGCGTGGGCAGTGGGAGAAGCTGAGAGAGAGTTTAGTTTCTGACTGGGCTGCCCTGCCTGTGTGGTGGTGTGTGCTGTTTGTTGCTTTGTAGATATGCTTAACAAGCAGGACTGTAAGTACGGGGATAACTGCACCTTCGCGTACCACCAGGAAGAGATCGACGTCTGGACGGAGGAGAGGAAGGGGACCCTCAACCGTGACCTCCTCTTTGACCCGCTAGGTGGGATCAAGCAGAGCAGCCTCACAATTGCCAAGCTCCTCAAGGAACATCAGGGCATCTTCACCTTCCTCTGTGAGGTACAGAACTGGTGGGAGGGGGCAGGCATCCATCATCTCTTCAGTATGTATCTGGACCACTGATATGTTGATAGTTGCCACCACAAAAATATGGTGGGATGGCTCGTACTGGAGTGCTTGCAGTGGAAACTGCAAGCCTCTGGGAAGGCCAAGAAAGTTGGAGTCTGTTACACCAAACCAGGGTGAAGAGGCAGACAAAATATTCTATAGGGAGATGAGCTAAGTCTCATAATTGTTGGCCCTTTTTCTTGTGGGGAACTTCAACTTACCAGGTGTCTGCTGTACGTAAAGCACAGCAGAGAAGAAACTGTCCAGGAGGTTCCTAGAGTGTGTGGAAGAGAACTCCTGACACAGCTGGTGAGGGTGACAGCTAGGGAAGGCATCCACTGGGTCTGCTGTTTGTGAACAGAGAACTGGTGGGTGATACAGTGGAAGCCAGCTTGGGCACAGCAGTCATTCAGTGGCAGAGGTTTCAGTTCTTGGAGCAATAAGGAGAGGGGTCAGCAGACTGACACCTTGCCACTTCACCTTCTGAAGGGCAGACTTTAGCCTCTTTAGGAGCCTGGTTGGCAGAGTACCTTGGGAAGCAGTCCTGAAGGGAAAAAGAGTCCAGGAATGTTGGGCATTTTTCAAGAAGGAAATCTTAAGGGTGCAGGAGCAAGCCACCTGTAACTCTGTGTGTCCCAGCCAGTGCCCTGCTCCCAGAAGGACAGTGAGCATTGTACACAGGAGTGCAGGAGAAAGGAGAAAGGAGGTGATCCCATGATGCACACAGCCTCATGGGATCACCTGTCTCTTCCCCAATCTTGACATATTGCTTTGAATTGGAATTTAGCCCCATTTACTTTAAAAATCGGAATTCCATAATGCAACAAATTTCCACTTGATGTCTGTGCAGAGCTACTGATTGGTCAGTTGAGAATTGCCTCATATAATTTTAATGCTCTGCAGCACAGAGTTTCCCATGTTGGCAGTGCATCTAAAGGGACGTGTTCTTTTTTCTCCCTTGTTCTTGTTCTCTTGGCTAACAGGGAAAGAATATGCGGCTCTGACCAAAATTTTTCCAACCACAATGGAAAATACTGTGGAGAATAAGCCAAAAAATGTTGTCCGGAAGCTTTTCCAGAGATTGACTTGCTTTATTTTAAAGCCCTACCACAAAGTTTTCACCACACTTCTTTCTAACTTTGAACATTAGAATAGGCTGGCTCTGGTTCTTTTTTCTCCTCTAAGTGAAGTTGCTCTGGTTCATTGCTCTCTAAGATTTTCCCAGTATGCTAATTCTTCTCTTCTCAGATTTGCTTTGACAGCAAACCCCGGATTATCAGCAAAGGGACCAAGGACACACCATCTGTCTGCTCCAACCTTTCTGCAAAACACATTTTCCATGACAACAAGTGAGTGAACAATTTTTTCTCCTGATGAGAATCATGTCTCACAAGTCCAGCCAGTTTAACTCCAGGGCTCTGGTCTCTTTCTTCCTTTCCTCCCTATGGGTTCCAGTGGTAGGACAGCTCAAATCATGATAAATAGCACTTCATCCTGCATGTTTGCTTCTGGTGCTGAGGGATTTCAGGCACCAGCAAAGCCCTTTGGCGTCACTCTGTTAAGTTTTCCATTGACTTAATTTGCCTTTCAGTTTGGCCTTTACAAAAAGGTCAAAACAAAGATCCTCTAGCTCAGGATCCTGCCTCTGTCTGGTAATGAATGTTTAGGAAAACAAGCATAACAAACATGTCAAGTACACAGTTATACAATTCCTTCAGATTCCTGGCAACCTGAGACGTGGGGAGATGCTGAACCAGAGGAGTTGGTATCTTTGCTGTGTATTTTGAAACTTGTCTGATCTCTGAACTTAGGCAGAGCATCACCCATGTGCTCAGAGTGAAAATAACTACCCAGGCTTGATCAGGTGGGAGGGCAGGGGTTTGCTTTTCCTGGAGGGAATCTGTCTCTCCCAGTATCGATTTTCTTGTGTCCTTTGCCTGCCCAGTCAAATATCTGGATGTTATATGTAAGTAGGAGGTGGGGATGGTTTGATCCCCTGGTGCTTTGTATTTTCCTGCAGGTGTCTGGTCCACATTGTGCGTTCCACCTCCCTGAAGTATTCCAAGATCCGTCAGTTCCAGGAGCACTTCCAGTTTGACGTGTGCCGACACGAGGTGCGTTACGGCTGCCTGCGTGAGGACAGCTGCCACTTTGCTCACAGTTTCATTGAGCTCAAGGTCTGGCTGCTGCAGCAATATTCAGGTGAGTGTGACTTGGCTGGTGTTGTGTTCACCTGAGTTTCTTCCAGTGTGTACCCAGGGCGAGTTGAGAGGGAAAGAAGGTGATTTGGGACTACTGAGAAAGTATCACTCACTCCTGGAAATTGCTTACTCTGCCTCCTCAGGCACACAAAAGAGAGGACCAAGGTGTTCTGTGAGGTGATTTGGCGCTTGTCCATTTACAGGAACTGCAAATATAATTTGCAGACCAGAAAGCCTTTCCCTTGGGACCAGCTGAATAAATTAAAATTCTAATTAGGTAGACAGAGCTGAATCCCAAGAGCTGTTTGGTGCTTAGATCTTGTGCAAATAGCAGCTGGATCCCTGAGTGAACATGTCTTGCAGTGAGAATGGCAGCACAGGTGACAAAGCAGTTGGTTATATAAAGAAGGCTGTGAATCTCCAGTTTCTCAAAACAAATTCACCAACAGCAGGAAATTGCAAGATACTTGGTGTTTCCCAAAAAGCTTTTGATGACATGCCTCAGGACAGGGTTTTACAGAGATTATACTCAGGGAAATCATATAGTGACACTGCCACATCTGGCACTTTCAGTCCTGTCTCTTGTCTCTGTCTGATACATTGGAGGTTTTCTCTGGCTGCTGTCCTGTTGGCTGTTTAGATATTAGTCCACCCACAGTGCTACCTGCATGTTTTTTCACCTCAGGGTCTCATTTAGTGCAACACCCAGCCTGGTAATGGGAGTACTTCAGAGAGGAAACACATTATGGATGTTTCTCACCATTCTTTGATGTCATAATTAATGTTCAGTGCAGTCCTTGGCCTTGGCTTCAGCTCATGAGGGACAGTGATGAACAAATAGCACACTGTGGCAAATGCCATCTTTAATCTTTCTGTTTGCCTTCATTTTCTTGTGGCCTCAGGAAATTAAAAAATTACAGCTCTGGAGTTTCTAAGATAGCACATTGCCTGTGAGTCATGGGCCACCATTGCTGCCCTACATGCTTGTGATACTGCTCATTGTACTCTGGGCACTCTAATATTCAAGTACCTTGCTTTTATCACCATCCCAAGGTTGGTTTATTTTAGTTGTTTTGGTCAGGTTTTGTTACTTGAAAAGTTTCTTCCCTTCTCCCTTCCCTTTGTGTTCCTTCCTCTTCATCCTGCAGAAGAAATAAACTGATTTTTTTTCTTCTTTACTTCTTTATTTGAAGAAATTATTTCAAAGGGAAAGTTGAGGAGATGAAACAAGCCATGAGTTAAGCTGCAGAGTTGATCATTAAGCCTTGTGCTTAATGATCCACCTTTTCCAACAATAGGACATTATCTTGTGGGCTTTTTTTCTGCAGGGCTGTATATATGAGCCTGCTTTCCTTGTTAGTTTGCCTCTCTCAAGTGTAGCCTTCATTATGGAAACCAAGATTAAAGGTAGTTGTTGCCATTCTCTGGGAATGCTTTAGCTTTGGAGCAGGAAGTTTCATTTGGGCACTATTTGCTCGGCAAGAATAGGAAGAGGGCAGCTTACATTTGAAACACTTCACAGCCATTTGAGCATTTACAGAGCCTTTGGCTTTGTTCATGGGGATAAAGGATTGTATTAGTGGAGTAAAGGTTCCCAAGATCTGACAGGCAGGACTGTTTTCTTGTTCACTGTGGTTTTTCACAGGCATCTCTTGCTATCTTCCTCCACCGGTGGTAATAACAGACTCTTTGTCTTCACTAATGATATTGCAAAAGATGCAGAAATATTATAAGTAATCAACACATGGGCCTTTTTCTTTGTGATGGTTCATGCTTTGAAAAGCTGGTAGATTGGAAACCATCCTTTCACATTTGTGAGGGCTTTTCTTTCCCAACCACCACATTGCTAGACTGTATTGTGGAGATAGTTGAGAATTCTAGAACTGAAAAAAGGCAGTCACAAGAACTACATTTGAAATTCAGTCTTCTGACAAGACCTGTATATGCTTCTCCCTTGGTTCTGCACCCCAAGGATCACAGGCGTGCAGAATGGAGAAGGTAGGAGCTGCTTCAGCCCCATTCCTGCCAGGTCCAGTGCAGCGTGTAACTTTTTGTTGTGGTTTTCCCAGCTTTAGAGTTTTTGTCTCCAAAACACAAATCATCATTGTGTCTTAGCCTGGAATACTTGGACATGGAAGAGAGAGTTGCAATTTTTCTAACTTTACACCATTTCTTCTGGGATTAATGGTTAAGAAGTAGAATATTCACCAACAGCTCTGATCTGTGAGCAATACCAGTTGTGCAGTAGCTGCCATTTTAAAGACCTGAGCAAATGTTCTTGAAAAATGATGAAGTTTTCTGAGTGCTTTTCATCCTGTTCAAGCCCTGCAAATGGCAGTAGTGGTGCCTGATGGGGACATGAACAGCCGAAATCACAGACAGACAAACTGAGGTCAGGAATGCTGTGACTTACCCAAGCTACACACAGCCTAAGCTGAGATGAAAACTTTGTTTGGTGGCCCTTGAGTTGCGGAATGTGCTGTTTCCCAGATCAATGATTGTGTTTATGAAATACTCCTGGGGAATAGCTCACTTCAGTAATAAAAGCTGTAGGCATCAGCAAAGCAATCAAATTTGCAATGTCTGTGTCCTGGTGATGCTGCATCAAGGCCATCCTCAGCACCCCTCTTGCAATCAGCTGCCTGTGCAAGATCTTTGCTTCAGTTTGTTTTGGCAGCTGTCTTGGGTCTCTAGAGCACTTAATAACTTGACTGCCCATCTAGCTGGCTGGTGCTAACAGAGGCTGTTCCCTCACCACTTGAGCTGGTCAGGAGCTAATTCCTTAGATAAGGTCTGACCAATCCTTTTTCTTGTTGTCTGATGTTGTATTTCTGATATCTGAGACCTTGCAGATCTTTCCTTGCTGGTTATTTACTAGCAGCTGTTCCTTGGTTAGTTTTGCACTGCTGGTCTTTCCTTGCTGCCTTGGTTGTGCTTGGTGTCTGTTTGTGTTGAATTTCATCTTTCCTCTTTGCCTATGGGGAGCCCTCTCAACCTGAAAGTGTAACAGGCTAATTAATCCCAGCAGGTAATAGGTGAGACTTCTGGGGTCTTGGAGATGCTGGATGTCTCAGTGGGTGTCTGAGATCTTCCAAGCTAGAAGCAAAAACTCCTTATACAGTAGATCAATAGTAACAAAGCATTGCCTTTAGGACCTGATATGGGGGTCGGGGACAGCCTTGGTCAAGCTCTTGATCCTTGTGAAGAATTATTGGCTTTGGAAGCAGCATCTGGATCCTTTGCAGACTGCCTGAGCAGAAAGCCAAGTCTGAACAAGCCCAGGAGACCGAACTCTTCTCCTTTTGTTTGCCTTGTGTAGAGAGGAGCTTCCTTAGCAAGGGATTAGACATATTCTGTGGTGGGTTCTGCCACAACTCAGTCCTGACATTACCAGGGGGACTGTTGGGAGCTCTCGGCTACTCAGGGATTACTAAGCCCAAAATAAAAAGTCCTGCAACACCTCCCTTTCTTCTCTTGGCCAAAGGAATGTAGCTCAGTTCTGTCTCCATTTTGTCCTCAGGAATGACCCACGAAGATATTGTGCAGGAGTCCAAGAAGTACTGGCAGCAGATGGAGGCACATGCCAGCAAACCAGCCAACAGCGTGGTAAGTGAGGTCCATGGAGGGCTTGGAGACAGATTTTGCTCCCAATGGTTCCAGCCTTTTCTCTGTTTTCCTCCCACTGTTGTGCCTGACAGGTCCCAGGCAGACCAGGCTGGCCATTGAGGTGGAGGAGAGCTGAGAGCTTTCCTGGTTGCAGTGCTGGTGTTGAGCTTTGTGCCTTGTTTTGCAGTATTATCTGCTCTGTTCCTTGCTAGGGTGAAGCCTCCAGGTCACTGAGAGCAACACACACGAGAATGTTGTTTCCTGTGACACCCTTGCTGGTGAAACTGGGAGACTTTGGGGGCAGTGGTCACAGTGGGGACCAAATGTGTCCTGCTGCCCTTCAGTGGCCAAGGGGCGGTAGAGCAGTTTGAAGGACTTCTAAGGAATGACTCATGACGTATAGGACTGATCTAAATACAGGAGTGGGTGGAACTGGCAGCCCAGGTGCTAACAGAGACCTTAGTGATGCTTTACCAGGAGGAGGCTGGGAGCTTTGACTTATTTTTGTCACCAGTCTCTCAGTGTGAAGGGCTGAACCCTCCAGCACTGCCAAGAGCGTACCAGGGTAGTGTGAGAGGAGTTCGAAGCAAAGGGCTTTTCTTTGTTTACTTTCCTCTGTCTTGTTGGCTATGGGCACTGCTGTCTTATCCTTTTTTTTATCCCAGAGGGAATTTCTGTACTGTAGGAGCAGAGCCCACTCAGTGAGGACAATTCCCAGCCCAGTCCTGAAGTTGAACTAAATCAGTTTTTGCCATTAGAACAGGACAATGGTGGGGAAAGTGTGTAAATCCTTTTTGTTCCCATTTGACAGCTTTCTTTAACCTCTGCAAACCTGAGCTTGCCATCTCTTGGCCTGTGCCTTACTGTCTGAGCAAGAGTGTTTCACCTTTGTGTGGGATCTGTCACCCAGGAGTTCCTCTGCAGAGACCAGTGCCAAGTGCAGTCTGTGAGCACCCTGTGGAGTAGGTCTTTTATAGGAGAGGAATCTGAGTCACTCATGTGATGTTTAGCTGCTGTTTTTTGTCTTGGTTGTGTGCCATCAGAAGTGTTCTGAAGGCTGTAGGGCACTGATGTTGGGGAAGCATCTGTGGGAAGGTCTGGTGGGCATAGCTTATCCTCACAGGAAAGATGCAGGTGATTGCACTGACGCTTGCAGTGGGCTCTGTGTCCCCCTGTGCACTGGTTATGCTGCATGAGTTGGATTCATCTTCAAGGGGATGCTAAGCAATAAACCTGTGCAGCTGTTATGGTCTGAAATGGTTGGAGAAGAGGAATGGGAAGCAGCAGTCCAGAATAACCAAGAAAAAACAAGGTCTGTAGTTCCCAGAACTGTCTGACTTGCTTAAGGAATATGTTCTAAACTCTCAGGAAGCTGAGCAGGACAAGTTTCTACATCCTGTATTATATGAGAAGTGGAGGATCTGAATGGTCCCTGCAACCAGAGCTGGCTGTGATCTTTTTCTGCCTGGTGTGGGGACAGAGCCAGTGGCCTGCATCTCCACATGGGAGAAAACTAAATGTGCATTTGCAGGAGTTTGTGACAGCAGTTGAATTTCTATCAGCAATCCCTGCTCCATATGTGCCTTGCTCCAAGAGCACAGTGCAGAGATTGGTTCTGTCCTGCCTGCTGTGAATTTACTTGCATTTTCCAGAAAGCTCTGTCTTGCCATTCTCTGTGCATAATGAGGGGATTAAAAGAAAGATAAATGGACAGCCATTTTCCTGTAAGCCTTGCAGCTTCAAATTCACCTTTGTCTGGAGGTGCTGCTGCTAGAAGAATAAGCTGTACAGCAGGCATGGTCAGAGCATGTCCTGTGAAACACATGGCATCTGACTGCTGAGTGAGGGTTCCATTTCTGGATGCTGGGGCTTGCAAGGGGCAGAGGATCAGGAAAGGAAATGCCAGAGCCTGCTAAATCAGGAGATAGGTAGAAAGCTACAGTTTCTGGGCCCTGTGGGCAGTGCTAGGGCTAATGACCGGTGGCAAAGTCTGACTGTGGCCCATAAATGCCTGTCACAGAGCTGGACTGCACCCACAACCCTTCCAGGGTGCAGAGGCAAAGCAGCAGCCGTGTTGGTACAGTGAGAAAGTGCCTACCAGCAGCACCACCAGCCCTCTCTAAGGATTGGCAGCCTGGCACTGGCACTGTGCAGGGAGACAGTCAAGTCAGTCAGATGTGTGTGTTTGCAGTAGCACCCATGGCTTTGGCAACAGCACGTCCTCAGCCAGAGGGCTGTGCTTTGGGATGAGACTCGGGCTTGCTGCCGAAGGCCCTGCGGGCAGGACTAGCTATCTGTTGAGAGATGTTTACTTTTGCCATTGTTTTCTCCTGTCCAAGCAGGCTAACGTGACTCAGAGTTTTCTCAGCGTCCTTCCAGCTTTCAAAGTTGGCTGCCTGGCAAAGACAACTTCCCAGGAGTGCTGTAAAAACAGACTCCGCCTTCCCACCATCCCGTGTGATCCACTCTCACTCCAGGGCCCTCTGGTCAGCGGAAGCGAAGTCGCTCTGGGAGATTTTGCTGCAGTTTTGTCACAGCTGCCAGCTGGACTCAGCACCCAGGGCTGTCCAGTTGTGGAGAAAAGAGGCAGGCAGCATGCAGGGGCCCAGTAGCTGTGACAGTGAAGGTCAGGAGGCTTAGCAAGAAATAAAAAATGAAGATATACTGTTTGCCAAGCACCTGCCCAGAATCTTGCACTTGGCCCCACAAATTTGGCCTCACAGCAGCTGCTGTAGGAGTAAACCCAGTGGCCACAGATTGAAGAGCCAGTCAGCAGGAGGGGCTGTTGTAGGGAGCTGTTGTAGAGGTGTCCTCTCATCACATCCCAGCAAACTGAGGGATTGTAGCACTCATGTTTTCTGGTTTTCAAGAGCTGTTTTGTTTTTATTCCCCTAGCCAGCACCAAAACGCCCATGAAAGCTCACCCCAGAATTATCAATTTAAGCATGGAGAGGAAAAAAGTCTCCACTAAGGAGTACTTACACCTAAGTACTGCTCACTCAGTTAGGTGCCTGAGTAACCTGGGCTCCTCATGTAGTCCCCTGAGGTATGTAGCTCCTCCAAAGAACATTTCAGTATTGCTGAGAGGAGTTCCTGAAGCTGGGAGACATGAATGGCCGTGCAGGGTCTGTTGCTTTCTGCAGAGCCTGAAGTGGAGAGCGGTCGTGCCAGAGACTTGTATTTATTTGGTTGCCATGGTGCTTAGCTAGCACTATATTGTCTGGCTTCATAGCAAGGGGTGGTGCCATAGCCCACGGCACTTTTGCCTGGCTTAGTCTGCTAGAGCCTCATGTGATATAATTTCCACACTGTTGGTTATCAGCAGCCTGCCAGGTATGTGTCTTGCCTTTACAAATACAGTCACGTAGCATTAACAGGAGCCGCTTTGAATTTTTGCTTGGCTCCTAATCCCCTGGGAGCATACGTGCCCACTGGATTGACCAGCAGTTTGCATGACTCAGATGAAGAAATGCACAGGGCTTCTTCTGGTTAAGAATTTGTGGAAAAAGCAGCTCAGATTACCAGAACTACCTGAGATATATTTTCTTTCTCTCTGATCTCTCGTCTCTTCTGGAGACACTCGGTGTTTAGTTTTGCTGGTCAGTAGGTTTGAGCAAAGCTTCCTGGCTGTGCTGAGAGATTGTCACCAGGAGGATAGCATGGGATTGATAAAAGGGAATATGCTAGCAGTGACATTTTGTTACCATAGGCCTATAGGTTTGATGGGTCAGTAGTGAGTGGTAGTGGAATTTCCTTTGAAGACCAAGTGGTGATTAAAGCTACTGTTCAAAGGCCACATATCTGAGAGGGAGGCATCTTTATTGCCTTTCATGGTAGTCCAAATCTCAACTCTGCTCATCTCACAACCAGCCACTTTGATGTGTTCTTGGTGGTCACCAGCACAGGTGTGACAGCTGACAGCAAGTGAGGAACGAGTCATGTGCTAGGAGCAACCAGAAAGGTCATTCTCCCAGACAAGAGATTACCCTCTTTCAAAAGGGATTATCTCTTTCAAAAGAGATGCTGGTTCTCTGGGAGGGTCCTTTTGCCTGGACATCAGAGAACTGATGGCCTCATGTATGCAGCACAGGTGAGATCAGCTCCCCAGTCAGCTTTCACAGTGACAGAGGACCCTTTACATGTCAGCTCTGCTTCTCCAGAAGACTATCTGGAGGATGCAGTGGTAGTTGATAGCTGATGTGGCATCTCCTGGGAAATGCTTTGATTCTGTGCTGCCTGTGCTTGCTGTTTTCCCTTAACCTAGGGATGCAGCCAGGCTCCATGCTGCTGTTAATCAATTGCTGGCAGAAACCTGCTCTTCAGGGACACAGCTTGCATGTCTGGTTATTGTGAGATGCTCAGGGTTAAAGTCAAGGCATGGCAGGTGGGATGGGCTGCTGATGTGGCTGACAGTCAGAATTGTTTTGCTGGTGCATGACCTTTGTGCTTCATGGCCAGCTCGATGACCAGGGTGTTCTGTTGTACTCTTACATACTCCTGTGCCAAGGGACACTGGCATCCAGTTGGGTTTGTTTTTTGGTTTGGAAATGAACTGGAGACATCAGCCTCATGTTCTTCCAGTGGTGATACAGAATGCAAACAATTTTCCAGAGATTTGCTCAGAAAACATGAGGCAGCAGTGATATGAGCTTGGCTCCTTTTCTTTTCCTTCTCCACAGAATGTTAGTCATAATCCCAAACTAGCCTTTTCAAGTGGGGTGGGGGCCACAAGTGCAATGGCTGAGAAGATAAGAAATATGTGACTGTGATTCAACTGCTTGTGAAATTCAGTGAGAGACAGAAACCTGCCCAGAAAAGGCTTGGAAGGATATCAACAAGATGACCCAGCTCTGACTTCATTGTCAAATGTTGGGTGTGACAGGAGGTTCTTGGTCCAAAAGCAGGAGTTTTGTGTCCTGCATTGTGATATGGTCCTGCTTCCTCCCAAGGGACCTCTCTCAGCTGTGTGACCAAGCACTCTGCACAGGCAGAGTGGGACATGGATTGCCCTCTCTGCAGGGAAGTGGGGATTAAGCTCTGGGGTAAGTCTCACAGAGCTTGTCTGTACAGGAAGGCACACTGCAGGGGTTTCACAGCCAGGCCTGGTCAGTGCTGGAAGCTGCCAGGCTGTCTGTGCTTTTGGCCAGATGTCAAAGCCCAGGAAATCATGCTGAAGCAAGCAGTGGTTTTGCTCCTGTCTGGTATCTCATCGGGCCACCGGCTAACACTGGCGAAGGAGAGCTGATTTAATCTGGCTTGTTGCTGGCACACAGGCATGCAGCGAGCTGCCAGAATCTCTCTGGCAGGTTTGGGGGGTGCATTTTGCCTCTGTTTGCCTGAGGCTGTGGTTCTTTTCCCCAGGCTTCTCCCCGGAATCCCACGTCAAGCACCTTTGACCTCCAGATGAAATTTGTGTGTGGCCAGTGCTGGAGGAACGGGCAGCTGGTGGAGCCAGATAAAGACCTCAAGTACTGTAGTGCCAAAGCCCCCCACTGGTGAGCAATTCAACCTTCTCTTTCCTCTACCCCTCTTCAAGGGCAGGAATTTTTCATCCTACCTTCTCCAGGGCTTCATTTGGCATCCTTGGAAGAGGCTGTAACGTTTCCTAGAAGCCTCTCACTGCTCAGGGTGTTTGTCACCATAGCAGGCATTGCAGGTAGCAGTTTTCCAGCTTACTTCTCTCTTTACTGTGGGTATTTGCTGCCAGTATCATGCAGACTGTTAATCCTGGCAGCTCCCACAATTCCCTTTTCTCCCAGTTCCTATAATTTCTTCTTATCAAGGGCACTAACAGAGTTCTCCTCTGCACGTGTTTATACACTTACCTGTTTGCAGATGTCTTGTCAGGTCACAATTAGAAATGATTCAAGATGCTCTGCTTCCTTTTAAATTAGTTTCCCATAGCTCTTTCATTGCTTTGGTTGCTCCTCTGTGATGCATGCCATGTCTGTACCTCTTGACTCCTTGGGGCCCATGAGAATGTTTGGTGTGATAGGAGCATTGAATCCTAGAACAGTTTGGATTTGGGAGTGACCTTTAAAGGTCTTCCAGTCCAGCCATCCTGCAATGAGCAGGCACATCTTCAGCTGGATCAGGTTGCTCAGCCTGACCTTGAATGTTTCCAGGGATGAGGCATCCACCACCTTGCTGGGTTGTGCCAGTGTTTCAACACCCTCATCATAAAAAATTCCTTCCTTATATCTTGTCTGATTCTACCCTTTTTTAGTTTCAAAACAATATCCCTTGTCAAAACATTACAGGCCCCACTAAAAAAATTTGTCCCCATCTGTCTTATAATCCCCCCAGAAGAGAAATATTAGCTGGGGAAATATTAACTGTTTGGTCATGGAAACTGTGGCCTGTCTCACCCAGGCAGCCTGCAGGGATAGGATGGAAGGGTTTATAGAACTTGCCTTCCCATAACACAAGCCACAAAGGCACAATCCGGCTTAATATTGTAAATGTAAGACTTTGTTGAAGAAGAGACAGAAGCAGCAGTTTCTGGAGGAAGTAAGCAGGTGAGGGTTGCTTCCTGGGATGGGAAGAATAGCACCTCTTTATGCAGCTGCTGAATAGAGCTGGGGTTTTTGCTCAGGGTATCTCCTGGTGATCCCTTGCTGGAGCTACAGGAGAATAAATACTTCCTGGCACTGTTCATAAAGTAGTGCTTGTAATGACTTGCATTTCTATTGCACCTTTCAAGCAGAAAATATTCCCAAGTGTTCTTCATGGATCTGATTGCACAAGAATTGGCTGTGTCAGAGGATGGAATGCAGCTGTTTAATAATCTGTGGTGATGCCATGTGAGATTTGGGGAAGATTTTTGTGGCTTTATGAAAAGAGGTACCCCAGGAAATAGGTAATATTTACAGGGAGAAGTCCTCCTAAAATAGCCTTCTTGTGGCTTCTCCATTACAGATGTGCGTGTCTAGGAACCGCCAGGTAGGGCAGGGACAAGCCGGACAGGAGGATCTGCTCATCTCTCAGTGTTTTAGGGTCTCTGAGGTAAAGAACCCTTGTTCTGCCCTTTCTTACGTCTCTCTTGATTTATTCTCTCTACTTCAGCTGGACGAAGGAACGCCGTGTCCTGCTGGTGATGTCCAAAGCTAAGAAGAAGTGGGTGTCAGTCCGACCGCTGCCTTCCATCCGTAACTTCCCACAGCAATATGATGTAAGCCCCACACCTGGCATGGCCAGCTGCCCCATCCCATTCCCTTTCCCTTCCCCCACGGTGCAGTGTTTTGAGGGCTGCTCCCTTGAAGACTTGTCAGGGAGGCAAGCACATGATGGTTGAGATGGGAGGTAAGGACAGACTGATGGCCTCAAAATACATCCAGCAAAAGGATGGAGCAGAAGAAGGAGCAGCACCCATTTAAACCACTCTGAGCACAAATGAGAGTTTCCAGTGTTGCTGCTAATGCATAACAAGAGCTGTTAATGCATCTGTGGCTGGCACAGGTCTTGGGAATGAAATTTAAGACTCCCCTTAGGTCAGGGTTTCTCAATGTGGGTGAGAGGCGAGACGCTTGGGAGAAGCCTATCCCTGCCTTTGCTGTGACTGTGCACTATAGATTGTGAAACTTGCTCACAATGGGTTTTGAAAGCAAAACTAAGAACTCAGCTAAAAAGCCACGTGCTGTGAGGAAAATTACAGATATCCAGCCTCCAACCCCAGCCCCAAATGTCGCGATAGAGAGTTTCTTTCTCCCTCTCCTTTCTTTTTTCCCTGAAAGGAGAGAACTCCCTCCCCCTACCCTATGGTAGGTCCTCCTTTTGTGCCAGGACAGGGGGAGAAGAGATGATCAGTAAATATGATGTTGTGAAAGTTTCACATTTTCTCTGGCAATGATGCTGTTGGTAATAGCTGTGTGTGCACCAGTGTGGTCTAAGCAATCTGTAAGGCCACTCTTCACCCACTCAGAGATGGCTGGAGAATGAGTCACCTTTGGGGACCAGCAGCTTCATCAGCAGGAGCTATTGGGTCAATCCAGGATGCTCCCTGCTGTTGTCCTGTATCTGCACCTGGTCACCTATGGAAATGGCAGCAGGTACTGAACTGCCTGTGTGTTTATGTCATCAGGAGACTGAAGAAAAGAATCATGAGTTAATGACATATAAAGTGTCCTGTTTGCAACCTCTCCTGTGCAATTTAATGCCCCAGCTGGTTATCAAACCCACTTTCTCCTCTAGCAAGGACTGATTGTGCAGATGCTAAATTTTTCTCTCTGTCTTTTAACAGTTGTGTATCCATGCACAGAATGGCAGGAAATGCCAGTATGTGGGCAACTGCTCCTTTGCCCACAGCCCTGAGGAGAGAGACATGTGGACCTTCATGAAGGAAAATAAAAGTGAGTGAGGGGAATGTGGGCCAAAGAGTTTGGGGGGAGGGGAAAGGACATTTGGGCATCTGGAGGGTCTGTTAAGACATATTCTTGACAACAGAGATGGAGCTGGACAAGGCTGCTGCCATGAGTTTATGTGGGATTATAGGTCAGGTCTGTCTACAGCTGCTCTTTTCATAAATGGGCATATATCTCTTGAGTCCCTTGCTGTGGGACTAGTCCACAATAGTTTTATGTCTTACATTGCTTCACTGCTGCCCTCTCTTTCTGCATCACTTTAGAATCCACCCTTTACTCTCCCTCCAGTTGCCTGTAATGTCCCAGGCCTGGCACTATATGGAGCTCTGCCAAAGCACCAGTCCTGGCCTGTAGCTGCTCCTGTATCTTTCTTGTCTGTCTTCTATCTGCCTTGGCTGTCTTACCTATTTCTGCTCATATTCCTTGGTCTTGGGCTGTGGCACTCCCTGCTCATGGTATTGTGTTCCAAGGGGTGGAGTTGAGATCCTGAATGAGAACATTGCAGGGTGGTGCCTTTGTGGAGGAACTTGTCTGTATTTAATCCTGCAGCCTTACCTTTTGGGTGATAGTTGGGGATTGCCCATATTCTGGACAGCCAGCTCTGTGGCAGAAATCCTTGTTTATTCAGATCAACACGAGGCTGGGGAAAAAGGGCCTGCTGTCCAGGTGTTCACCTGCCTCTGTTGGAGCTGCTGGAAAGCCTGAAGGATTTCAGGCCTGTTCTGAGTTTTTTTGGTTCTCTGGAGGGTCCTTCTCTCTGCTGCGCCAAACTGTTACTTGGTTCAGTTCAAAACATTTCATTGCTGGGCCTTTAAAGCACATCAGACCAGTCTGGATGTGTTTACTCAAGCACAAAGGTGAATCTTCAAACAATGACGTTGTCTCAGTTTGGGGGAATTTACATCATTACCCCCAGTTACCTCAAGTTCCTCAATTACTCATTTAGCAAGGAGTAAATCACTAATGCATCACACTTAGAGCATCATATCGATATCTGCAAACATTTATGTTTCCATAGCCTCTCTCAGGAGCTGATCTTGCAAAGGCAGATGTCTAGTTGAAGCTTCCACCTCAAACTTCTCTTCCCACAAGTATGTTGAGTGGCTTTTAAATCAAAAGCCATGAAAGACATTGACTGCAGTTCTCAGGGCACGTTTTGAACTTAGAGCAAGCTATCATTAGGTCTTCCTCCCCTCTGCAGTGCTTCCTGTGGCCAGCTTGCCTCTAAGCTTGGGCACAGATGGATCTGAAACCAGCCCTGCCTTAGCTTCCTGGATGAGATGTCTCCTGAGGTCAAGTAGAATCAGGCTTCTAGCAGAATAATCTTGTGGGGTGAATTCCAAGGAGATCTTGCAGCATTTTGTCACCTTTCTGAAAAGTTTGTGTGGCTGTTGTCACAGTTGGCCCTGGACTGATAGAAGACACCCCCCGTGCCAGGTGGTGTGCTGTGAATTTGGCTCCTCTCCCCAGGGGTCTTATCTGAGAAGGTGACATGGGGCACAGGCCCTCAGTCTGGTGCTGCTGCACAGTTGAGCGGGGAGGGAAGAGCTGCCCCAGCATTTGTCCTTTTCTCATAGTTTGTGGATAGGGTGGGAGATTTTTGAGTGGCTTCATGTGTCACCCTTGTACAGTCCTAGATATGCAGCAGACCTATGACATGTGGCTAAAGAAACACAATCCTGGGAAGCCTGGAGAGGGAACACCACTCACCTCACGAGAAGGGGAGAAACAGATCCAGATGCCCACTGACTATGCAGACATCATGGTAAGAAGCTGATCTCTGGTCCTTCATTCCTCCTCCTCCCCAGTGCTGCCAGCCTGCCTCTCTCCTCTGCTAGCAGGGACTTCATTGTTCTAGTGGAACAGAGCCTGTATTAACGTAGGTTAAATGGACAGCCTGGAGCAGCACAGCAGGGGCAGCACAGCTAAAGTGGGAAGAGATCGACCTGGGGTCAGCAAGGCTCTGCAATGGCTTTTCTGTTAATCCCCAAGTCATTAGGAGTCTACCTTAGGTTCCCTTTTGCATGGGCTCAGCCTCTCTCCAGGGTTTCCTGCCTGCTCCTGGGCAAGCTGGCAAAACCATTGCAGGCCTGTCAGAAGAGGGAGAAGCTTGGAGAAAAGCTGGCATAGAAGCCTTGGAAAACTAGATGCAGATGTGTTTCCTTATGCCATGGGTGATACTGATGTATGGGTCTGTGCTGCTGAAGAGTCCTGCATTGCCTGTGAACCTGGGGACCTTGCAGTGGGACCCCACTGGGGCCATCAGCAGGGACAGGGGCACCATGTCAATGAACTGAGCTGCCCTGTCCCCTGAGCCTGTTTGAGCCATAGATAAACTCTGACAGAGCATCTCCTCTGTTCCCCTTTAGTGCCAGCACAGTTCCCTAAAGATTATATGGCAGAGAAGTGTGGGTAGTCATAGATTGAGTGGAACTTCCAGGATGCTCTGGAAGGAGAGGGGGAGAGGCAGCATAGGGAAAGCCAGAGCCAATGGATGTGAATGTTATTGCACTGACTGATCCTTTTCCCTGTCTGCACGACTTAGATGGGCTACCACTGTTGGCTCTGTGGGAAAAACAGCAACAGCAAGAAGCAATGGCAGCAGCACATCCAGTCGGAGAAGCACAAGGAGAAGGTCTTCACCTCAGACAGTGACTCCAGCTGCTGGAGCTACCGCTTCCCCATGGGCGAATTCCGGCTCTGCGAGAGGTACCATTGTCTCGCCTCCCTCCTGTGCCACTGCTGCAGGGACAGGGGAACAGGCCCAGGGCCTCTGTCATCCCTCCTCATCCTCTCACAGAGTTCTTGGAGACTTCTGCATGGAGGAGTGGGATGAAATGACAGGTTTGGGTGACAGTGAGGCTGCTGTTTGATCACAGAGGTGCTCAGCCACAATACTGAGGGATAAAAACACATTCCTGAGCATGTGTCTTTAGAAAAGGAGAGCTTCCTGTCTGCACCTGTGCTCTTCATAGCCAGGATGCTCTCAGCAGTCTCCTTGGCCCAGTGCTTGGGGGAATCCCCAGTGCCTTATTAAATGGTTTGAATGTCTCACGCCCTCTGAATCAGCACTTTAAGGTGCCTTCAGAAATATTGTGATGGTTAAAAATGCCACTTTGGTTAGCAAGAAGGTTCTTGTCTTTCATGTTGGTTACCTGGCATTTCCTCTCTTGTGCATTATTTTTTCCTCATCCATGCTGGTCCAGTTCCAGCTCACATTTTTTTGTGCTCTTGACTAAATCCCCTTGTAGCCACTGCTGGTTTTGCTGCTCTGTTTTTTCCCCAGCCTTGATGTCTTTCCCACCTGCACATGGGTTTGCAGGACAACCAGCTCACCCTTAAAAAGGAGAGTTCACAGCATGTTTCAGTGGGTCCTGATGAAGTACCCAGACAGAGAGCTCAAACCCCTGCACTCGGGGTGCCCTCCTGACTGTGCTCCTTGTGCTGGCAGGTTCCAGAAGAACAAGACCTGTCCTGAGGGAGAGGAGTGTCGCTATGCCCACGGGCAGGACGAGCTGACGGAGTGGCTAGACCGGAGGGAAGTGCTGAAACAGAAACTGGCCAAAGCTCGCAAGGACATGCTGCTCTGCCCCAGGGATGACGACTTCGGGAAATACAACTTCCTATTGCGGGATGACGTATAGTGTGAGCTGGGGGGAGTCTGTCAGCTGCAGGAACACGGGGTGGGCTTTCTGAATGGCAGGAGCAGGGAGAGCGAGATCTCTGTCTCGCAGAGAACTTTTTCTTTTCTTTTGTTTTAAGATTATGAGACAATGATTTATTAGTGAAAGAATTTGTGAATTTGATTCTCGTTGGCCAGCGACGCCACGCTCACTGAGTTTGTGATCCATCTTCTCTCTCTTCTTTCTCCCAAATTCTCCTTCCACTTCATCTTTTTGTTTTCACTGTCCTTCATTCAAAGGAAGTAGTTCAGTCTGTATTGGGCTGCAAATCAGAGAATTTCTCTTTGTGTCATTCTTCTGTCTTTCAATTCAGAGTATGACTGCAGAGGTCTGGAGGACAAAGCCGAGAGAGAGGGACAGAAAAGTTGTGGATGTCCCATCCCTGATACTGTTCAAGACCAGGTTGGATAGAGCTCTTAGCAATGTGGTCTAGTGGGAGGTGTCCTTCTAAATGACAGGGGGATTGAAACTAAATGATCTTATGGTCCCTTCCAGCCCAGACTGTTCTATGATTTTATGAAATCTGGTGAAAAGGTGACCATGAACTCTATCTGTTCCTTTTCTCAGTGCTGCAGACTAAGCACCACTTACTCTGCTGCAGCCCTCCTGCTCTTCTGGGAGTTCAGTACCAGAAGGAGTTGTGGTGCAAAGAAGGAAAACCACTAGATTTGGCTTAAGAGATCTAGGCTTATGCTCTAGCTGTCTGTATTGCCCTGAGGCAGCAACTGGTGCTGAGGGGGATAACAGCTGTGTGGTATAAGGAGTGCAAGGTAAAAGCAGCAAAGTAATGAAACTGCTTGCAGCAGCAGGAGCCGGGTTGTAGGTGACTGTAATCAGAAAGGAAGGTGGTGACTTCTCATTAGATGTCTTTTTCAGTGTGTGGCAGGTGTTCAGGGCAGATAGCTTGGGTTTGTTTTTTTGGCTGGTGTGACTGGTGCAAGTAAAACAGAACCCATCTAGGAGGTGTAGTGGAATCTGTGACACACAGTGTGTCACTGAATCCACACAGCAGTATCAGTCAGGAGGGAGGTGGTCACCAAAAGGAGCCTGTGTTTCTGTGTTGCTTTGTGTCCTGAAGAGAGGGAGGGAGGGAGGTAATGGTGTTCTTTCTTACAGTTAAATGGCATGTGTTTCTGGTTACTCAGAGCTGCATTTTTCCCTGCACTGCCAGAGGAACTGGGTGGGGACCCATTTAAAAGGACACCATTGCGCAGCACAGGAAACGTTAAGCTAATGGGAATCCAGCTGGAAGTGCTTACCAGTACCAGAGGTCCAGCCCCCTCCTCCTCAGAGCCAGAGCAGGGAGCTTGTGCATGCACAGTGCAACCAGGATGTGACCCAGAGCAGGGACAGTGGTGAAGAAGGAGTGGCACACTGGGACTCAGCCACGGCCTGCTCTTGTGCTGCTTGATGTGTGCTTTGATGAGTAACCACTAATGCTGAACTCTGGGACACAAGTCTTGCTTTTAGAAGGGGCAGCAGTGAGAAGTGGTACTGCTCTGCATGCCTGCCTTGTCCTTTCTGTCAGTCTCATCCTGTAAGCAGTAAACGTGTTCCCTGTTCTGAGCCTCCCTCTCCTTCTCTCTTCTGCAGTCCAGCTGTGCTCTGCAGTTCTGCATGCATGGATGGCACCATCCAGTCAAACACAAACACATCTCCCTCCCAGCCTTCGTCAGGGATGCCTTTTTCATACAGGTTCTCCTGGGACAGCAGTCTCAGAGCCCTTGGGGCTGGTAGGGCTGTATCCATGGTAAATACAATCTGGCCATGAACTGCTTGGTGTCTTGGCATTGCTGCATCCTCCCATTCCTCTCTGCTCCCATATCCTTGGGGTTCAGAGCTTCAGGAGAGATGGGATGTGGAAATCGGGAGATGGGGAGATGGTGTGGGGCAGCTGTCACCTTTCTGAACCAGCCTTCAGGAGAGTGCTTCAGCTCCACTGGGATAGTTAGACTCCAGTTATGCAGCAGAGTGCTGGAGTCTTTCCAGAGACACAGTGTGCTCTAAGTAAACTGAATGCATTCTGCACTTAGAATCATTAAGTTGAAAAAGACCCCAAAGATCATCAAGACCAGTTGTTAACCTGGCACTGCCAAGTCCCAGACTAAACCGTGTCCCAAAGTGCCACAACTACATGTATTTTTAAATACCTCTGGGGATGGGGACTCGGCCTCTTTCCTGGGCAACTTAACCACTTTTCTGCTGAGCTTTTTTTCCTCTCCCTTAAAATATGGATGGTAGTCTCTGGTTTGCTATGAGTAATATCAGACATGGCAGTTTTTGAGTGGTCAGGTGCTGTATTTTCTCCTCTGTTTTTTGTGGTAGCTATGGTACCTTCTCCTGGTCATCCTTGTGCTCAAGTGGTCAACTTTAGAGATGGGAGGAGACAGGCATCAGCTCCTGGGTTATCTTGTTCTGCTTTTCTTGGGCAGAGATGCCAAGGAAGGAAATCTGGATTGGGGGACACTGGAATGTGTTTTTTATTTTTAAAACAAACCTGCATCTCTAGTGTGACTCTAGCGTTCGCTGAGCCGTGATTTCTCATGTAACCTAAACAAGAGTGGGTCACTGTCCCTTCTCCCTGCCTCTGCAATGACAGCTGAGCTGCTCAGTGGGGCTTCAGAGGTTTGGGCTGGGGCCAAGATGGGGAGAGGGTGAGGTGAGGTGAGGGAGGCCCACGGTCATGGGGGTTGCATCAAGTGTCTCTTTGTTTTCCCTGATATGATAACCTGGTCTGTGGTGTTGCAGTACTTTGTCACCAGACTTGTTTTAGTGTGTATATATGTGACCCTTGCCATGAAGCATATATACACAGGTATTAAATATATTGCTCTATATAATATTATATGTGTGTGGTATCGAAGGAATCTTTTAAATGAGGGTAAAGGAAAAGGACTCAGGCCAGGAAACGCAGCATCTCCAGTTTAATTATGAAGCCTTGTATTTGGGATAGGGAAAGAGAAATAAGAAAAGAGGGGATGGTTTTATATAGATAGGTATAAACTTTGAGATGGGACAGGTTTCCCTGTTCACATTTTTGAAACCCTTTAGGATGTCCTTGCAGTCCCATCTCAGTGAGAGAGTATTATACTGCTAACTAGTGAGTAAAGTTTTAATATAAGGCTTTGCTTATATTATTTAAAGGGACATTGTGATAGGCAGAAGTTTCACACTTGACTTCCCAGGCTTGCTTTGTCAGGCCAAGAGGGTTTTCTTCAGCACATTATGTGCTCTCAGCAGAAATGCTCAGTGCTCACAGCTCTACAGCAGATAAACCACAAGTTGTAGAGGCTGCTTTAGTGGTGTGTTCACAAGACCCTGTGATAACTCTCTCTTCTTTATTTGTGTGAGAGAAGAAGAAGAAAATTCTGCAGCACAGAACCAAATTTGAGGGTTTTTCACAAAGAAAGTGATGTTTTAATTTTATAACATTAGAAGAAAATCTCATATCCTGTAAAATAACCACAGACATTCACACAGAGCAGAAACTTACTAAATGCTGAAGGACTTAGTGAAAATCTTTTCCCAAATTCTTTGGTAAGGGCAGAGATTAAGGTGACACTGGCATTGGAGTTAACCAGGCCTTTACAGGGAGAAGTAGAAAAAAAAACCCAACAAAGCAACAACCAACAAAAAATACCCTACTTAGCTTGTATGAAACTGTATGTCAAAAATTAATGGGTTTTAGCAAGTGAAAGGAAAAGATAGCAAGGGGATGCTGCAGTTCTGAGCTTGGTAGTAATGATATTGAGTCCTTTAATATGTCTTCATATTAATATAATTTAAGAATACCACGCTTTACTATTAAAAAGAACTTAGTATCTTTCATAAGGTCTAGTATCAGGATAAATATGTAGATGTTTTAACAACATTTTTGTTTTTGTTCTTAAATAAAGAAAGAAAAAACCAAACTTGCTTCTTTTAGCCTTTGTAATAGAAAATAAAAGTGTGCACTTTAAACCCTCTCCTGATCCAGAGCGTGTTTGTGTTTTTCAAACAGCCTGCAAAGGATTTTATCTTGCTTTTGGGTTTCCCTGCTGTGAGGAGGGAAGAGGGGAGCACATCAAGCCTTGGACCACTGGGGCTTTCTCCCATCTTTAAGTATAATCTGCTACTCTTCTTGCTGAGTGGAAAATGGCCTATGTGCATATTAACAGTGGATGCAGTTCTTCATCAGACACACAGTTCTAGTGAACTTTAGGTGTGTTTAAGAAGTTTTTCTTTCCCCCTAGTGCCAAGAATCCATGTGCTCTGCATTAACACATAGTTTCAGGTGTTTGGGTAACCTGTGTTTCAACACCTCCAGTAATCGGGTAAACACATTCATCTAGAGATCCTTCTGTGTAGGCTGCTCTGTCCAACTGGGCTGGCCAGTTCTTTTGCCTGGCACTGTGCACCCTGCTAGGGAACACGTGAACATGTCCTTAGCCTTACTCAGTCGCACACTGCTTGGGCCATGGGAAGTGTCTGTGCACTTACTTTCCTCCTAGAGAGGATGCTGTGTGAGGAAACTGCACTGGGGAAGGGGTCAGTGTGAAAACATTCATTAATAAACCCAGCTTTTTAAATTTTTGAATCCATCATGATGACTTACTTTCCTCCTAGAGAGGATGCTGTGTGAGGAAACTGCACTGGGGGAAGGGGTCAGTGTGAAAACATTGATTAATAAACCCAGCTTTTTTAATTTTTGAATCCATCATGATGCAGATTAATTTAGAATTCTTGATTAAATCAAAACTGGATATGAAGACATGGGGGTCCCATGGATATGCCCTGTTACTGCTGTATAAACTGGTAGTGACCAGAAGGTCATATCCAGTGAGGCCTGAAGAGACAAGATTTGTCACACGTTTCCTTGATATGCCCTCTTACAGACATAAGAACTCATGTCCTTCTGGTCAAAGAAGAGGCCTGAACACATTCTTGTAGTGCAGGGGGAATGCGGAGCCGTGTGCACTTCCAAGGTGCATACAATGTGAGAGACATTAATGAGAGACATTAATTTACATTCCAAAGGTTGTTGAGGCCATGATGGCAAGAGTCAAGGGTAGCTTTTCCAGTACAATTGAAACCAAAATTGTCAAATTGTGAGACAGACAAAGCACCAGGAGAAGAACACCTGTTCTTGTGGGTTTGAGCCTCAGCTGTAAACTGGTGTTTCTTCACTGAAATAAACTTGTATTTTGGAGAGGAAGAAAAGGAGTGGTGATTTCAGTTATCAGATCTTCCTAGGAACTTCAGCAGATACAAAGACAAGGCAGAGAGACCCAGGTCAGCCAGGAAAAATCCAGGTACTGTGGAACATTGAGACGAGCAGGGTAGAAACCCCTGAGAGGTGGGAGGAAGGCTTCATACTGAACATGGTTAATGCCGTCACACAGCAGCCTGTCAGAGGGAGTTTGCTGCAGATGAGAATCCTAAGCAACCCTGTAATGGAGTCTGCCTACCACACTATAGAGAAACATTTCTGGGCAGTGACAGCAGATGATGCAAATGCTGTCATCCTCTTCATTGTGTTTGCTGCTGCCATTGCAACCAGGAACAGGGTCATGTTGTGTAGTGTCCTGTGCACAGTGAGCAGCAGAGAGTTCCTGACATGCATGAGCTGGGGAGGTGTGTTGGTCACTGCCTGGGCACAGAGGATGTAACTACGTAGGGCAGCTGGGGGGAAAACATGGGCCAGAAGCAACAAGCAACAAGCTAAATAGTGAAAGAGCCCCTAGTTGGAGGGAAGTGGAGGAGGAAGGGCTGTGGGCACACCTGCTGAAGCACACAGCTGTTTGATATGTGGTGGAGGAAGGCACTGAACAGACCTGGTTGGATGCTGTGGGATGGCTCTGGGCAGAGGTCCTGTGGACACACAGCTATTGGGGCTTCCTGGAAAGCTCCAGGCTCTGGTCAGGAGCTGTTCAGCCTCACCCTTTTCTCTCCAGGATGGGAGTGGACAGGACAGGACCTGTCCATTCCACATAACTTCTCTCCCTTCCCAGATTGATTATCACCTTTTGTTTCGGTGTTTGGTTCCTCCTCCAGGCAAGAGCAGTGTGTCCTGGTGCCACTGGGACAGGAGTGGTGTTTCCTGAAAAGAGCTCCAGGTGCAGCAAAGACAAGAGCAGGGACCAGACCAGATGACAGCTCCAGCTGACTCATTTCTCACCACAGCAGTCCTGTCCCTGGCAGCTCCCAAGACTGCCCCTTTCAGGAGTGCTCGTATCTGCAGTTTATCTTGCGGATGGCAGTGCCCCAGAAAACTACTACTTGTTCCAGAGAGCCTTAGGAGGCACAAACATAGCAGAGACCCCATAAATAGGGTCATTCATAACCATCTGAATTAATCCTCCAAAAAATTACATTTACCTAGGGGTGGGATAAAAGTCTCTAAAGCTAGATGCCGGAGTAGATTTGGCTGCTTTGAATTGGAAAAACACTCAGCTCTGGAGGTGCTCTTTGGCATATTTCCTTTGTTCTCAGTGGATTTCCTATGTCTGCCTTAGCTGTGGGCTTCCAATAGCACTGCAGCCCTCCAGGCAGATGGTTGGGAAGGATGAAGAGCTGCATACTTTTGCTAATTGAATCCCAAGGCACATGACCCTGTCTGTACCCCAGCAAAGCTCTGAGACAGAGAGGGAAAGTCCTGCTTTCATGGGAGTGAGATGGCCTCAGTTTTCCTCAGCAAAATTGCTTGAGAGTAACTGCAACACAGCTGGGCATTGCCCCTGGGAGCTGTGGTGGGGATTCAATATAGCAGCATTCCAAAAGAAGCTCTAGGCAGCCTGGATATTCTCCTGTTTGAGACCATTCATGTCTTGGTTTTGGGGTATCAGTGGCAGCCAAACTGTCAAAGCCTTTTTAAGGGTCATTTGTTTTCTTCCAGCCCACATGCCTTCCCCAGGCTCAGCTGACTCCTGTATCTTTCTGTCAAGCTCAGACCTCTTGTGCTACAATGCTGCAGGATCCCTGCTCTTGCTGGGACCATGTTGTCCTTAGCAGATGTGAGTAGGAAGAGATGGCTGACAGACAGCCTGGGTCCTTACAGACAGCCTGGGTTTTGAGAGAGAAGCAGCCACAGGAATGTGTCTCTTGCTGTCCCACCCAATGATCTCCCATGGCCCAACACCACAGGCCTTGGATTTCCCCATCCTGATTTCAGCCCCTTGGTTTATTGCTGCTCTTGGCACCTCCTGGACTCTGCCTCCTGCCAAGGCTTGTTCCAAGAGCTCCCAAAGCTGTCTCTGTCCAGGCTGCCAGAGTGTTTTCAGAGCAGGGAAATGCAAAAAGGCAGCTCTAGGTGTCCTTCCTGCCCAGGACAGTACAACTTCTGGTGATCCCAAGGCCCTTTGTCACGTTTTCTCCCTGCCTAATACCTAGTTCTCTGGCAAATGGCACCTCACAAGGAAAGCCACGTGCAGAGAAGCAGAGCCGTGGTGAGCCCAGCTGCCATGTAAGCACCTCAAGAAGGGGGAGATGTCTTGGCAGGGGTGGTGGGGAAGCAGAGCTCATTAACTTTTGGCACTCATTTTGGGGAATTAGTTTTTAGAAATTCTTTTGCCTCGGGCAGGAGGTGCAGGCACTTCCTTCCACTGAAGTTCACTGCTTGGCTGGGAGATCTCAGCACTGCTCTAACACACAGGGAGACAGGCAGGCACATTTGTACACATATATAGGAACATGTATGCATGCCATACCCTGCTGGGGAAGGAAGCCCTTTCAGAGGTAGGAAGGGAGCTCTGAGGGGTGAGGTGTCTGTGTCACATGCTGCTACCATCAAAAGTACACAAATGGTTGCATGCTCATGTTGCAGGCACCAGGCAGGGTGTTTAGCCAATACAAGAACCCTAGTCCCACTTTTCCCACACCCTCCCATGCTGGCTTCATTACTCCTTCTCTCACCTCCTTTTCTTCAAAGTAATCTGCTGTGGATGCTGACACCCCTGTGGTCTGGCCACAGCCTTCCCTGCTGCTGCTGTTCTGGGTATTCCTGCAGCTCCATGGATGTTTGTTGGCACTAGCAGCATCTGAACCCAGAAGAAGACAAGTTTCTGGGATGTGGTGCAAGTGTCCTTTCAGAATGGCCACGGTGAAACTCAGCCTGCAGGCCTCTGCCAAGGCGAGAAAAATTCCTTACCAAGCCAAATGTACCACAAAAATAAATAGTTAAGTCTGGAAGCTGTAAGGGGAATGTACAATTGTCCTAGGAACTAGTACAAGAACAAAAAATTGTAAAGATGTCTGTAGAGAAACAGTGGTTGACCTCTGGCAAAGGGTTTGCTTGGATAAGAGAAAGAGGAAACCACTTACCAAGCTGGGTTTGGTGCAAGAAGCAATCCCTGTGGGTGGGCCTGGAGCCTCCACTTTGAGGAGTAGGCTTGATTTGTGGGATGTGCAGCAGAAGATGTCTCATGTGAGGTACAGAAATTTCCAAGTAATGGCTGTACTGCCAATGTGAATGGTCTTGGGTGACTGAAAGAAATGGAGAAAAAAAGGGAAAATAGTCTTGCTTCAAGAACAGCAGAATTTGAAAATCTTCTAGAGGTTTCTAAATGTTTTTATCCTTTTTTCCAGATTCACTTCAGGGGAATGCCATCTTGTATGCCACCACAAAGTCACTTCAGTACTGCTGGCTTCTGCCTGTCCCTTGTCACTGCCCATGATCATACAGAACACATTACACCAGGCCCCAGATCATACAGAACACATAACAGCAGGTTTTATCTCTGGGGTGGCATTAATTTGACTCTCCTCTTCCTAGCTTGCTTATCTTTCAAACAGAGTAAGATATTTAAATGTATTTATCCCTTTGCCAAGGTGGGTAGCATGCCCTGGGGGTGGATGGATGGATGGATGGATGGATGGATGGATGGATGGATGGATGGATGGATGGATAATATTGTTGCATAAGATTTGTGTCCTCAGAAAATAAGACAAAAAGTTTTTGTTTTCTAAGGGGACACATTCCAAACCAAACTTTCACCTTATTGGAGGAAGCTGAGATAAAAGCAATTAGTAATAATAACCACTAATGCCTTTCTTTGGTCAAATGTCATTGCTGCTGCTGGGTTACCCATCAGCTGTGCTTTCAGACACACCTGAGGAACAATTAAATTCCCTTTTATGGTGGTGGCCTCATAAATCGATGAGCAGCCAGGTGCCCCACCAAGGACAAGACCCACAGCAATAATCTGCAGGAGTTTCTGACTGAGGAGGCACGCAGATGGGGCACTGGCTCTTGTTTTGGGTCTGAGGGAGGCTGTGAGACACTGGCAGGAGTGGAAACAGGGGAAGGGCTGCTCCAGAAGTGCTGTGAAAGTGGCCCTGTGGAGAAGTTGAGGGAACACTCCTGGGGGTGAAGGAAAGATGGCAACTTGGACCCATGCACAGAGAGCCCCCTTAGCCAGCTCCTTAATGAGCAGGGCTGTATCAGAGGTCTGAATGTCTGAAAAGACTCTTCAGGGTCTCAAACTGCCAGCAAGGCTGTACCTGTGAATAACACCTCAGCAGTGTTGCTCTACAGTTCACTTTGACCCAATGGCACACCTCTCTAGAGAGATCCCGTTAGAGACAGGAATAGAATCAGAGGTTTTAGAAGAGACATTTACATGCTTTGGTGCCAGCAGAAGCACCTGAACACTGCAGGAAGGCAAAGAGGTCAGGGGAAGGAAGGAACAAGAATTGGTTACTTAAAACAAAGAACAATTCTTTCAAATAAAAATGTAAAAGGAGAGAGAGTATGGACCAAGGCAAATGTTGAAGAACCCACTATCCTCCCCTCAGGACTGCTGAACACACTCCTTGGGCAAATGTGCCAAGAGGTTCAGCCAGCACAGCTGGGTGGTGTGGGTAACTGCCCAAGAGACTTGCAGAAAATACAGTGAAGTTAGCCCTGGTCTCAGCCAGTTAAATTGGTGTTCCTGGAGTTTGGCCTTCGCCATCACTTTAGGTGCCTCCTTTTGTGTGCCATCCACTTAGGGCCAGTATAAGTTGACCATGGCTGGTTGAGTCTGTGAGAAAATGTGCTGTAAAGGGCTGACTGGGCATCTGAGTGGTGGCTGGAGCAGAGCTGCCAGCACCTCCCCTAAAATGGGATCACAAAACCAATAAAAACATACCTGATCTGACAACTGTGCAGCCAGCACAAGTGATGAAATGTGTGGCCATGCCTGCATCTTTCCAGAGACAACATTTCAACTTCATTCACTAAAGCAGCTCAAATGCTCTGCTCTCCATGGCAGGACATGGGGGCAGACAGACATTCCCCACTGCTATGACTCTAATCCATAGTATATTTTCTGACTCCCTGGGGCTTGAAGACAGGGTGGTGTTGATGCTTCCACTAGTGATGTTACCCAAGCTCTTCTGGTGGGCAGGAGCTCATTGTTCTGGGATTCTGAATCAAGAGGGACATACAGTCGTGGTAGGAGACTTTGTGGGCATGGCAAACACCAGATGAGATGTACATCTCATCGCTCTCAGACCTCTAGATAAAAAATTAGATATGTCCATTGCAGGCTAATAATTCAAACTGCTAAGAGACAATTTAGATTATCTTTAAGGTACTTTCCAACCCAAACCACTTCATGATTCTATGAATTTTCTCTGAATTAATGTCTTCATTTTCTGAAGCCATAAATGTCAGTCAGTTGCTGCAGCAGTGGCTGTGAAGTTCTTGGGTCACTCCAGACATGGGGTCAGATGTTTGTTCAGCTTTCATAACAAGTTTGAGCCTGGGACAAAATCAGGGGGTCCAAGTGCAGCTGGCACTGGACAGCCACCATGTTCCCAGTGACTTTCCCATGCCAGCCTGTGATAAGAAGCAAAACTAGGCATATATGACAGTAGCTATCCCAAACATCAATGATGCCTGGCATGACTGGATGGTCTGGAAGATATCAGGTGAGGACATGGATCTCCTGGCTGGCAGGCTGTGCCCCAGGAAGGAAAGATGTGATCGTGTGTCTTGCTTACAGGAGCCAGAATGCACTGACCATCTGCAGACTCTGCTGGTTCCAGCTTTGGGTGGATGGAGAACACTGTAACAGCCCAGGTTGTCCCTGAATGGCTTCACCACTGATGGTTATGACTGGCACAAACTCTGAATAGGTTGTATCATAATTACAAATTCTACTAAACTAATTATTGTGTGATTTCTGAGCCTGATTAGATTGGGATCTAGATCACGAGTCTTCTCCAGTTAAACTCAAATTCTCAACTACCCAACCTGGCTAGGTAATTCCTTCTTTTTGGTTTCTACTGGGTTAAACCAAGTGCATTTCCTTATGGAACCAAACACCATGCCTGATTTTGCTGGGCTGTGTCCAATTGCTGTGGCTCACAGACCAGTGTAGGAATACCTGGTTTCTACCGACCCACACTGGCACTCTAAGGCTGAGCCTGGCAAAACAGACAGGAACAAACTGAGAAATTAAGGCACTTCTGTTGAAATACCACACTGAGGAAAAGAAAAGATTACAGCAGATGTAAGATGCTACTTCCCACACCAGGTTCTGAAAAAGAGGATCAGACCTTTATCCTTCTGTCTCCAGTTCTTTTTCCATGCTAAGAATTTCCCTGACAGGAGAAGAGGGGCTTTGTGTGCTCAAGATCTTACTTAACCAGCTGTTGCCAGGGTATTTGCAGGGTTCATGAACTCTCTTCCCGTACATCACTGCTCTAAGAGGAGGCTGTTTGCTTCCTGATAAAATTCTGTGGCACTTCAGAAGAAAAATCCTGTACTTTGAGGATGATGCACACTTTATAAGAAAGAAACCTTGTGCTAATATCATATTAACTTAGGAGGGACACACAGTAATTGTTGCATTGCATACAAATAATGCCACTTTCTTCATCTCAGCTAAGAAGTTAGCAGGCAGATGCAGACAGCATGTGTATCTCCCTGTAACAGCCTGCACAGCTTGGAGCTCCTCAGAGCCTCCAAGAACGCGTCAGAGGATCCCTCTCCTGTTGTGTTTGCAGCCAGCGTGCACCCCTAACAGCACACACTTGCTTTTTTTCCCCTTCAGACACATGTATTTGTTATAACACCTTGGGAAGGAAAAGGGTGCTGCCTTTGCAAAGTTAGATAACTGGCCCAGTTCTTTGCTGCCGGATTGGCTGGGAGAGGCCCTGTAAAACCACGCTGGCCAGGCGCCCAGCCCAGCCCTGCAAGGCTGCAAGCTATTTCCACAATTGGCCACTTCAGAGTGGGAGAGGGGGAGGTGAAGACAGCCGGGCAAGCTGCATCTCTGCCAGGCTGCTTCCCATTCTCCTTGTTTTTTCTCAGCCAGAGCAGTTCGGCAAACCTGCTCCGGGTGCCCCCGAGCCCATCTCGCACCGCCCAGGACAGTGGGGTGGCACCTTGGTGGCCAGGCACCTGGCCCTCCCTTAGCTCTGCTGGCACAGTCCCAGGACAGGACATGTCAAGCTGCAACAACCCTGGGGGCCCCACTGCCCTGGACTTTCCGGAAGTCCTGAAGTCCCTACTGGAGTATTCCTTGCCCTGGACCAACAAGATGACAGGTAGGATTGAGGAAATATGTACTGGGGGTTCTGTTTTGATTTCTTCATCCCCTCCTTCAGTTACAGGTGAGAAAGGGGCAGATCTTGTTTGCTGCAAGCTCTTCCAGGGTGTGTTTCCCCAAAGTGTCCAAGTCAGACAGGGAGTCCTGGCACTGTGCATGTTGTGCAGCTAGGAGGAAAACAGCAGCAATGGATTGATTATAAAATCATGCTGAGCTCCTGATCCTTTTAATCTCTGTGCTCAGCTACTTCTCTGAAACCCTCAAAGATTCATGCACAGAAAAGGCTTGGGCACAAATGTTCAAGTGACTTCCAGGATTACCACTGATTGTTGTCCTATGGTAAATAACCACTAAGTCTCCAGACATTGCCTTTTCCCAGACTCCGACTGTTCAGAGAGCCCAGCCTGCATGGGCAGGCTGACTGTGCAAACTTTGTTTAATTGTTTATCAGTGAAAAGCTGGGATAGAGAACACAGCAAATGTTGCATTTTCTTTGCAAGAGCACTTCTGTACTCCTAGGCTTTCTCATTCTCTGTGCAGCATCCTAGAAAACAAATGGAAAGGACCCAGGAGGTTATTTAGTTTGGGTTTTTGCTGTGCTGAACACTTTGCTCATGCTGCACTGATGGCTTTGCTAATGCTGGGTCTGCTCCAAGCACCCATCACAGAGCTTGAGTACTCTCTGGTTTTGGATAGGCTGCTACACAGCCTTGACAAGCTGCTTTTTGGTTGTTGTGTTTTAATGTTTGCTGCTGGGAAGTGTGTGGGAACACCTCAGTTCAACAAGCCTATGTCTGGCATGAGTGAGTTGAGCTCACAGAAACAAACATGCACAGAGCTTGTTCTTCTCTAGGAAGTTGCTACCAGGACATGCAGGCAGCTCTGCAGTGTGGAGGGGCGGCAGAACCCAGGAGCAGAAAAGCCATACACAGAGTGTGGAGAGGGACCCTGCTCTTGCTCCAGGGTCAGTGGGAGAAAAGGCTGCTCCTGTGACAGTAAAGCATTCATGTAAGGAAAGGCACCTGCCCACACCTGCTGTAATACAGTGAGCCCTATGGCACATGCACAGCTCCCTGTGGGAAAAGGAAAATAGGGCAAGGGGAACTGCCCCACCCCTAAGGGGCTCATTTTGTCACATTGCTCTGCTGCTGCCTCCTGTGAGCTCTCTCTCTTTGCTGAGACTGCCCACGAACAGGTGTGTTTACATATCATACCATATGCAGTCCCACTGTTTGTGTGGACCAGGGCACATTTTCCCAGCTGACAGTACCCAGGTAGAAAGTGGAACTGTCTGGGAGGAGGCAGCAACAGCCAAGGGCAGCTCATATGGTGCAGAGCCTTGCTGTGGCTAAGCTGAGTTTGGCTGCTTTTCTGGGATCTCTGCTCACCACAGCCAAGTGGATTCAATTAATCCAAGGGAGGGGTGCTGGCAAGACCTATCTGTTTAGAGTAGGGGGTAGAGGAGAGATCAATGATTTGAAGAGAGAATAATTTAGTCTTAACTCAATGTGACTTATTTGGCAGCCGAGAGTGCTGTTTTGTGGCAGCTTTCTTCCTCAGCTCCAGGACCACCCTGCCTTTCTGCATCACTTCCCGTAGTCCTCAGAACTGTCTTTATTATTCTGCCTTCCTCTCCAGACCAGCATTCCCATCATGGCCCTCTTCCCACAGAGCTCAGTTCTCTCCTTCTGGGCCTCCATACTTGGACAGCACTCATCTGGATTTGCTAGTTCTTAGGCCTCTCTCTGAAATTCTCTCTTCTGCTATTCAAACCTCCTGGTGGGGCTTGCTCACACCCTGTGCCCAGCAGTGAGCTGCTTATCACTTGCCTCCCTCCCTGCTGCACCCCAGAGCTGGGCTGTTCTGTAGCATCTGGCCCTGACAAGACTCCCAGCAGTAAGAGCCAAGGCCGCTGCATTCCTCTCCTCACATCTCACTATCCTCCACTCTTCCTTCTCAACTGCAGAGTGAAAGCAAATGTAAAAATCCCAGGCAGATCCCAGCTTAACCAAGAAGGCAAAGCTTGTGGTACAGTGCCTGCTTTCTGTTGGCAATTGCTTTGAGCACCTAATTCCCAGAGGCAGTGAGGAAAAGCTCTCAGGGCAGCCTCCCTCCTAGCTGGCAGGGCAGTGCTAATGCTGCAGCGGGGCGATGTGAGAAGCAACCCACAGGAATGTTCCTCAGGAACTCCCTCCCTCCTGCCTTTGGGAAGAGCAGCTAACACTGTGTAGTCTAGATCCTCTCCAAGGAAAGTCACAACTCACAGTGGTGCACAACAAAACTTTGTGCAGTGGAGCATGGGTGGAAATGTGCTGGAGGAAGAACATGGTCAATCTAAAGGGAAAAGCCCTGGAGTAAAAGCTGCTGAGTGGTTTTAATAAGCTCCCCTCATACAGACATTGCTCAGCAAAGCAGCTGCCATTGAGCCCTGCAGGGGGGATGTGTGCAGACCCTGTTCCTTGAAGGAGTGCTGTACAGTACTGAGGCACAGCATCAGCCTTGGGGGCCACCAGCACTGACAACAATGGAACAGAGTGACCATGAGAGCCACAACTGAATGGGAAGGAAGCCTGCAGCCTGCCCCACTTTGGCTGTGTCTCCTTGCCTAGGAGCTGCTCCTTTTTGACCTCACTTGGTTGTGCTCTCTATCTACCACCTATCAGTAGCTGTTTCCTAGACAAAAGCACCACTGCGGGCTTGCTGCCCCTTGCCAAGCTGTGTGTGCTGCCTCTGTCGTGTGTGGTCTGACATCTGTGTCTCATTACCCTCTGTGAAGTGGCATCTCCCTTTCACACATGTGCCTTTTCTTCCTGCCAGCTGAGCTTGGCAAGGCGGAGGGAGGCCATGGAGGGCACGTAGCAGCCCTGGAGCACACTGGGCAGCGGAGCATGACCTGCTCTGCCTGCTTCTTGCAGCTGGATTTATCAGCCTTGATAAATGATGCATTAACCTGCGCCGTTGCAGCCTATACTAACAGGGTGTCCTTTTCCAAGCTTCCCGCTGGGCAGCATGTGTGCAGGAGTTGCACCAGGCGTCCCACCCATTCCCTGTGAAGGAGGGAGCAGATTGGGCCTCCCGGCCCACGCAAGAGAAGTGGCTGCTGGGTAGGGCAGCTCCACATCTGCCCAGGTTGGCTGGAGATGTCTTCTGGTCCTCGCTGCAGTAAGACAATGGAGAAAAACACCTACACTGTGTGACTTCAAATCCATTCCTTTTCCTGGGGCATGTGGTGAAGAGTTTAGATCTGATTTTCAGAGTGGTTTTTTTTTGTTGTTGTTGTTGTTTTTTTGGGGTCTTGGTTTGTTTTGTTGGGGATTTTTTTGTTACAAAGACCGTCTGGGTTTATTAGTAAGGATCAGGTAACATCGTGCCTTGCCAGATAAATGAAATGTCTGAGGTTTGTGGCAGGGAAGCTCAACCAAGCAGACGCCCAAGTGCCTACCTGAGAGGAAGATGTCTTTTTTTCCTGCTGGCACGTATGGGAATGCCTCTGCCCTCGCGGCTGTGTGGGATGCAGACGGGCCGATCCCAGCGGAGCACACCCTTCCCTTTCCCGGCTCGCAGCACTGTATGGAAGGTCCGCTGCAGCCCCTCCTGCCCAGGGCAAGCAGCCACTGCTGGCAGGAGAAGCCTGTGCCTGCAGCATGACACTTCTGCGAATTTATTCATTTTGGGAGAGGCTCCTCAGTATCCACCTGTGCTCTCGGGAACGATCTTGGCAACATTTGCTCCCTTCGTGTGTTCAGCAGCTTAAATCCCAGCACGGCATCCTTGCTGCTAGAGCAAGGGAGCCGCTTGGGGAATCACAAGAATTTCTTGTGACCCTGACAATTTGGAAAGGCGGCCTCTCCTCCCTTCCCCCATGCCGGCACTGCAGTGGAGTCCCTCTCGCTGCCCGTGTTATGTAGGGCACGCCGCTGCGGGCATCGTGTGGGACGGAGGGAGATTAAATCCAGGCACGCGCGAAAGGTGATTTCGGGATCCGAAATGAGGATATGCAAGGGCGGGCAGGAGCGCTGGTGCCGGGACAGGGCGGAGATGGGGCTCGCAGGCGTCGCGCTGCCGGGGCGGCCCTGACGGACCCGCTCGGCCCCGGCCCCTCAGGCGGCGGCGGGAGCGCGAGAGGCGCGCGGCCTCCCCCGTGACGGTGACGCAGCGCCCGCGGGAGGGGCGGGACGGGGCGGGGCTCCGAATGCTAATGAGCTCCGTTGGGGCCCCGCCCCTGCACGTGCCCTGACGGGCGGCGGGATCGCCCTCTCCGGGGCGTGTGGGTGCCTGCGCCGGGCAGAGCGCAGCGCTGCGGGAGCCGAGCCGTGACACGCTGCTTTCAGCCCCTCGGCTCCCTGCAGCCTCCCCCGCCTGTGGACGCGTAGCTGGGAGCGGCAGTGAGGAGGGTTCCAGGCTTGCTTGACCTTAATTGCTGGGAAGTTGCCCGATGGCACGAGTAAACAGCGGATCCCCGCAGATTAGGTTCGGTGATAATCCACAGGGGTATGAGTGACTGCCTGCACATGCAGCCCTGCATGGGCTGGAGCTGCCTCTGCCACTGGTGATGTGGACAGCAGCTGTGTAAATAGCAGTGCTTATAGTCTTCGGTGCTGATGGAGCACTTTCTTTTTTTTTCTTGGCTTTTTTTTCCTTTTTTTTTTTTTCCTTCTCATCTGGCAGTATTTTTGCTTTTCTAAGTATCAGTTTCATTTCGAGGAAGGCTCAGCATTATCTGCACTGCTGTAATGCCCAGTGTACTGGTGTATAATAAAAGAAGTCCTTACACCTACGAATTTTGAGGTTCAAAATAATTTTTTGAAACAGTAGACAACATCCAGGGTAAACCACAGCATAAGCAAGGTTGGCAAGATTGTTGCCAGTGAGGATCCCACCTACCTTGCATGTCTAATATTGCACAATAGCCTTTAAATACATTTTGTGACTCTGGAGACTGTCTTTTTCTCCTTTCTGCTAAAAAAAAAAAAGAAAAATAAGTCAGCTTGTGATAAAGGTTTTAGTTATGTTGCTATGGTGCAGGATGCTGCAGCACACAGAATCTTGAATCTACAAAATAATGGGATTTCTTAAGATATTTTTGCACCCAGTCCTTTTTAAAGACATTAGTGCCAGCAGGAGCAATTTCAGTTCATGTATGGTTGCTGATAGGGATTTAGTGACTTTGTCTTGGGGCTGATTTTTGTGTTCAGAATCATGTGATGTGGCCTATGGAGATGTAAAATTCTGAAATTAATGTGATTGGGACGTAGTGCATTTTTCTAAAATTAGAAACATTTGATACTAGATTGATTACTAGATGACCCCATTCCAGCTCCTGAAGGTGTTCAGCTGGAGCCTCTGAAGCTGGCTGGAGAGTCCATTTCATCTTGATTATCCATCTCCATTCATGGTGTGACAAAGTTCAGGCTGTTCTTGTTCTTAAAATTTCTCCATGGTTTTCTTTAGTTCACCTTGTTCTGTTTCACTTCACACTCTGTGGAACTTGTTGCTCTCTGTTTATTTTGGTCTCTGATACTTTTTTGTTTGCATATTTAAGACGAAAGAATGCCTTCATTGTCAGCAGGTAGTTACTCCTGATTTACAAAAGGCTTGTCAGTAGACTTGAGACTCAACTGACTTTAGAGGGTCCTTGATTATTTTCTGTTCTTTTAACAGTGATACACTCAACATGTAAAAAATTTACTTGTTCACTTAATCCAGTGGTGCATTTTCAGCAAACTTTTTGAGAAAAGACCCTGCACTTTTGTCTGGAATGCCTATTGACAAAACCACAGTTTTCTGTCTTATTCTGTAAGGAATTCTATCAGCTAGCTGCAGTGTCTGTCCATTTGCAGTCTCTGCAAGCTACCTGTGGGTTTTCCAACTGCTGAGAATAATTTGACTCCCCAGTCCAAGCAAGCAGCTTTCTAATCCTCCTGAGCAGCAGAGGAGGGAGGGAGGTCAGCCAGTTCCAGCAGAATGCCATCCCCTGGAATGCCCTGCCATGGAGCAGGCACAGCTCACCAGCCTTGCTGGGAGTTACTGTTGTGTATGTTGCAAGGATTAAATAAATAAAAATAATGATATTTTTATAAAAACAGGGAAAGTCCTGTGGGCTAAGGGAAGGCAATTATTATTCTGGAGCAGGAGTGTAGGTCTCCTCCATTAGTAAGGAGCTGCTGCATGCACTCCAAAGGATGCCTTAATCACCAGTTGCATGCTGCTGTGGCAGGAGAAATGCCTCAGCAAACATCACAGTAATGGGCACTAGGGACAGGGAGCTCTGCAGCCTGCCTTGTTCCATCCTCACAAGTGGGACTAAAGACTTAGGGAGCAATCAGCCTATATATATATATATTTTAATATATATATAGTGCGATTTCAGTATAATTTGACCATGTTTTTTTGGTGAACAGGAAGTTTGTCAAATAAGTATTTGTTCTGTTTGTGGCTGGGCTAGCTCTTGACAGCGTGCTGGCCAAAATCTTTTGGTTGGATTTTGGTTTAGTTGGTTTTTTGGTTTTGAGGAAAAACCAGGACAGGGAATAAAGCTCTTTTCATGCTGCTGCTTTTGGTTGAAACAGAAGTATTTCCAACAGTTCAGTAACTGGAATGGTCCACTGAAGTCACTGAGCACAGACGGTGTCCTCACTGTTAACAGCAAATGTACAGCCCAGTTAATAGGTCACAGTGGCAGAATGAGGGGGCTAAATCAGACATGAGCCATCATCTGCAGAAGTACAGTCCAGATTTATCAGGGTGACCTTGAATCGCTGCAAATGGAGCCTCTTAGGATACTGCAGCTCTACTGTCAGGTAATACCTGTTTACACTATAAATATCTTAAGAGAATTAATCTTTCAGGTCTCTGTGCTGAGGTAGGCAGAAACTTCCCCCTCAAGATGCAAGAAGCTAATTAGTGTTTCATTAGATGTTGTGCACCCAAGCAGGATGTTGTGTGGCAGAAATAAAGATTAAATGAATAGAAAGAAAGCCCGTGGGAAAACATCAATGCAAAAATGATCATACAAAGGTTTTACCATGTTATGTATCATCTTTGAAACAGATGAGCTCCTAATATGTGTTAATTTCTGCTATTTTATTTCAGATACTGTTAGAAGTGAGGGAGGAGAGAGAGACAGCATAGCTAAACAAAGACAGTATGGGGGGGCCCAGTGCTCGCTGAGCTGTCAGCTTGTAGCAAAAGGACAAAAAATTTCAGATGCTTTTCTCACGTGGAGGAAGGATCTAATCTGGTGTGAGCCAGGGACAATCACAAGAGGAAACTGGAGGAACCACGGTGTTTCCAGGTTACTGCAGGACAGCTGGATGATCATGCACATCCAGAAGGCATTAAAAGATCTGACAAGAGCCACATGTGCCAGTGGTGTCGTCTTTTTAGCGTCTACGTTCTGAAAATATTTTTAAGCCATATATTCAGTCTAACAATCAGGTTGTTTTTATTTTTTTTTCTCCTGTCTTGGAGGTGTTGTATTAGCTGTTGCAAAACAGCTAATAAAAAGGCAAAAAAAAAGCACTGCTGGTTTATATTAAAACTGGCATAACTTATAATGGTATACTGTCTTCAAGAGTTAATAATTTTTTCTTTTTTTTAGTTGACATTTTGACTTGACATTTCACAAGTTTTTTATCATGCTAATTAAAAATAGTTATTTACAAATAATTCATTACTGTTGCTTGGATTTGTTCTGGTGCTCCCTTTACTAGGATATCTCCACAACATCCAGTACAAATCTGGGTTTGGTTGTGCTGGGCACTGTGAAATGTTGGGGAGTACACAATCTCTATTCACAGGTGAAATGTTGGTTCCAGTTTGGCAGGGTGTGCTCCAGTAGTAAGGGAAATCCTCCTTATATATGGAGTAGATGCTGTTTCTTTACTGGTTTCAAGTAGGAGCTGTTTAGGAACATTCTGGTTATTTACATCATTACTGTTAACCTGCATGTTTGCTTTACCCAAGGAAAAGGAAAGTTGCAGACTCCCCGTGAAAAGGAGTTTATAGCAGGAATAGGAGCTGGAAGATGGTGGTTTAGAGGGAGCACGTGAAGTGGCAAGGAGAAGGCCAAAAGCTGCAAGGTGATATTACCAAAGCTTAGGTCCAGGAGCCACTGGGCTGAATTTAATGTGTCCTTTAGGTGCTTGCTCTTGATCCCAGACTGGTGGCTGGTGAATACTTTCTCAGCTGCTTGGTTTAAAATCAGTATCTTCTTTTGTATAAAATATTCAGAATACGGTAGATAATTTACTTTGTATGGCAGCACTGTCTTTAAGCCATAAAAAGCTCTTTCAATCTCAGATCCACACCAGCTAAGGCAACAGTGGAAGGAATGCCACTTTTATCAGAATAGGTTTTATATAAATAGGCTTTTCTGATTTAGAGCCGAGTTTCACCCCCACTTCCACCCCCGATAAAGAAAAATGCTCCTTTAGTATATTGTAGCCAGTCTAGAAAACCCTAATGCCAAAGATTGGTGCATTTTGTTGGGCTAATCTCTCTTAATACTGGAGATCCAAACTGGCCCAGCATATGTCCTTGGAGTTCCTGTTCCACTGAACTGAGTATTTGTTGGCTTCCATGGTAATGCCCAGTTTGCAGGTGATTAGGGTACAACTGGTGACTGTCCCTTCCTTTTGACAGCAGTGCTGGCAGTACTAGCACTGCTTCTGGAATGCCTCCTTCACTGCTGATAGAACTGCATGGAGAACTGGATCAGAAAAATGACTTGGATTTTTAATTTTTTTTTCTGACAGCTTATTTTTATCTCTTAAATTATGTAATTATTCCATAACTTGAGTTTTCTGCTTGGATTCTGTCCCAGACAATTGTTAAGATTCAGTAGCTATGGGGAACATAGAAACAGCCATTTTTCTGTAATATGTGCACTGTAGCACAGTAAATGGAGAAAAACTCATCAGTCTCTTGTGACTTGGGGGTGTGATGTGGGAGTGTGCCTTATTAGACATCTCCCCAAAGAGTGAAAATTGTATGTAGGTACTCTGAGCTATCTATAGTGAGCAGCACTTGGAGCTAAAATGCTTTCTGTGGACATGCTGAGTCATTTCAGAGAGAAATGCTTCTAAAATGCTGAACAATAGGCATCCAAGTCTTTGGTGTCCTATGGACCTTTTGACTGATTTTCAAATGTAATCTGAAAACACATATTCCTCTCTCGTTTGTATTTAAATTATTGTTCTGCACCTTCCTTCTTTTTGCATAGAATAAGCTACTCTGCTTCCTCAGAATTTTCTTAATGGTTTCCCATGTAATCCTGCTTAGGGACACTCACTTTTGTTGTCTTCTGAGATGGGTATGTGAAAACCAGGCTGTTTTGCAGTGATGGTTAATCAGCTCTGTGCAGCACTTCATCTGCCCTTGGTAAGCTATCACAGCAAAGATGCTGCTCTGCAAGGCTGCTCAGCTGCCTGTGGCCCAGCCATCACAGGGGAGCATTCCATATGTAAATGTTGATTTTCAACATCTGGTTTTCCAGATCATGTCATGAGGCAGAACCATGAGCTTTCTGAATTTCCTTTCATGGGGATTTTGTTGGACTCTTAAACCTTGAGTCTGTCCTGTGTTTCGGCTTGTACAGTGACCTACTTGTATCTTTCAGATAAAGAGAAGGAGAAAATAAAGCTTGAAGAAGATGAGGCAGCAGCTGCCAGCACTATGGCAGTCTCAGCTTCCCTCATGCCACCCATTTGGGACAAAACTATTCCTTATGATGGCGAGTCTTTCCACCTGGAGTACATGGATCTGGATGAGTTCCTGCTGGAGAATGGAATTCCTTCCAGCCCTACTCACCTGGATTTGAACCAGAATCCACTCTTGCCCGTGGCTGAGCTGGAAGGGAAGGAATCTGCCGGTGCTTCCACTGGTTCTCCTGCTTCATCCTCTTCCACTGCAGTTTATCAGCAATCTGAAGCAGCCTCCAGCACAGGTAGATGGAATAATATGGGGTTCTGAGGGACTTCTGTTGTTCTCATATTAAAAGGTGTCTCTTTAGATCAAAGAGGAGATATGCTAACCTGTCAGTGTTTGCTGTGGCAGGTTAAACACTTAAACATGCTCAACACAGAGCCTTAGTTCATGTGTTAATTCATGAAGATGCTGCCTCTGCTTTTCTTTACCTCTTCCTGTCCTATAAAGAATGAGTGTCTATCAGTGTGCAGTCTGTTTGTCTATCAGTGGTCCATCTGCTTTGCTTTTGAAATTATAAGAGCTGAAGTAGCAACATCAAGTATTTGCTTTCTTGGTGTTGCTAATACAGTAAGAAGCTGGACAAATTGAGAAAATACTTTCTCAGGTTATTTTACAACAGATTTGATAACTTGTCACAAGTAATTTTTATTACCTTGGTCTGGCTGGGTGAACTTATGTGAACTTACTGTACCTCAAATAACAATGTTCAATAAAAAAACAATGAAGTAATCTTTTTTGTGGTAGCCTGGGAAATGTGAAAACAGACACTTGGAAAAGGTGTTTTAATGATGCAGTTTGATGTTCTGTGGTGCTTTGAAGTGGGAATGGAGGAACAGACAAACAAAACTGTGCTTAAATGGTAGTAAAAAATTTCATTTGTAGTATAGAGATCTTCTCTATTAAAGAATTCAGCTGCTCAGTTTGCCCTAGGTTTGGAGTTTAAACATGATAGCCATGACAGTACTATTTTGTGAGCAAGCTTTACAGAAAGCATTTTGCTCTGGACCTCTTTTGTGAATCTGTGGGAGAGATAACATGGTGCCCCTTCCATAAGTTACAGGGTGTGGCTTTTTTCTAGGTGGTATATGCAAAACTTATTTATTGATCACTACTGCACGTTGCAGTGACATGCAGTTTTGCAACTCATGTGTATGAAGTTTTGTAAACAATAGATTAATATGATAAAGCTCATATGAATATTACCAGTGTCAGACTTCTCTGTTGGGGCATTTATTTCTATGTGGCAAAGAAGAAGAATGCTGTTGAATTTGTAGCAAATCTTCTTTTATTTAGTCAGTTGTTTGAAAGTGTACTTGTCTGACCTTTGAAGGTCCCAGGGACTCGGGTCTTTGGGCTGGCTTGTTTCTGTGAGGATTTGTGTGGTACAAAACTCAGGCTGATAAAAGCTTCTCCCTTCTTACTGCTGCTGTAGGTGCTTTTTATGTGTGCAAAGCATGTGGTTTTTGCCAAGGAGGTATTAACTCCTGTCCTGCATCTGTCTACTCATGTCTGTTATTCTGGCATATGCTCCTGGAGTTATATTACAGACTGGACTGAACTCTTTCTCTGTACCACCAGCAGTACAGCAGCACCCACCACACCTCAGGGAAGCACCAACTAATTCTGTTAGATATTTCTCACCACAGGGCAATAAAGTTGGCTTCTTTGTGATTCCCTTCATCCTGCTGAGTATATTGTAATTTCTCCTGTTGTTGCCAGAGTCCCCACCACAAAATGAGAGAAATACACCCAGCCCCATTGATCCTGACTGCGTAGAAGTTGAGGTGAATTTTAACCCCGACCCTGCTGATTTAGTGCTGTCCAGCGTGCCTGGTGGTGAGCTCTTCAATCCTCGCAAACACAAGTTTACTGAAGAGGACCTGAAACCACAACCTATGATTAAAAAAGCCAAGAAGGTTTTTGTCCCAGATGAGCAAAAGGTAACATTTATTGCTGCAAACTCTTCTAGGCCTTAATAAAAGTTTGACTCTTCTGATTAAAAAAGCCAAGAAGGTTTTTGTCCCAGATGAGCAAAAGGTAACAGATTTATTGCTGCAAACTCTTCTAGGCCTTGATAAAAGCTTGACTCTTTGTCCAAACACTTTGACATACGGAACTAATGCAGTTTACCTACATGATTGGGCAGAAGCACTGCCAAGAATAGAATTGGCACGCCAACTGCTGTGCTTGCCCGTTTGCAGGTTTTGGTATCATGAGCTAATTACTGTCAAGGAGCAACTGACCATGCTAGACACAGAAATTAGAAGAACTATCAAGTCAAATCCTCATCACCTGCACTTTTGAAGGCCATTGTCTGTATTTGCCCAGTATTGTGTCTAATCTGGATTTAAGTAACCCAGACAAGAGAACAGGTGATTTTATGTAAAAGTTCACTCCTAAATTGAAACTAAGTAAAGGAAGCATTTCAGTTGAACAGCTTCTTAATACCCAAGTCTCTAAATCTCTGTAGTTCTAGCGATGCACTTGGTTAATCCTAAAAGAACACTTGTGTAAAGATGAAATCTTACAGTACTGCGTGGTCTCCATTTTGATGTCAGAGCCCTGCAAACCTATGGAGGAGATCCTCAATAAAGCAGTCGGTGTGGATATCATTATACAATAAAGAGGTGTCTCCAAAACACTTGTCAGTTTGGCTTTTTTTTTTTTAATACAGGATGAAAAATACTGGACAAGGCGAAAGAAGAACAACGTGGCAGCAAAGCGTTCCCGTGACGCTCGGCGATTAAAGGAGAACCAGATCACAATTCGGGCGGCCTTTCTTGAGAAAGAAAACACAGCCCTGAGGACGGAGGTGGCAGAGCTGCGCAAGGAAGTGGGACGATGCAAGAACATTGTTTCTAAATACGAGACCAGATACGGACCCTTGTAAGCACACCCTTTTCCTTGTTAGGGCTCTTTGTTTTAGCCTCTTAGACTTCTCTGCCTTCTGTAGAGACTCCCAGAAATAAAGTTTATGGAGGCTTTGCCATTTTGCATCTACACTAGAAAGAAACCAACAAAACACAAACAACCCCTGTTTCTGTTGGCACGACTCATTCAGGCCCTTTCCTGATCATTCTGTTGTCCAAAATCTTAGTGTCCATATTTAGAACCCTGTTTTCAACACTGATAGAACATTTTCTGATGTCATACAATTGAACAGATTCACCTGTCTGGAGAAATAAACATGGATCCCTCCAGACTGGAGAGAGCTTTTTGCTATCTGTTCTAACCTTCATTTTTAAGTGGAGAAAGAGCCTAGGAGACTCTCCTCTCTCTCTCTCTCTCTCTTCCTTTTTTTTTGTTTTGTTTTGTTTAATTTTCAAACTCTTGCTCTTTTTCTCCTCTCCATTCCACCTCCCCCTCCCAGTAAAAGTGTAAAACATAATTTTAGGATATAAATAGATGTTGCTGGGCAGCATCATAAAATTGTTTCCTCTCCCATTCAGAGGCACTAGAAAGTATCCATTGTGTAGAATTCTGTTCCTGTTGAAGAGCAATAGGAGAACCTTTAGGACAGGAAGACAGGAAAACATTCAATTTCTTGTAAAAACAGAAGTATTGCAAGGTTAATCTATGAATGTTATGCAGAATGGAGTCAGTGCAGTTTAGATTACAATGCTGTCTAAATGTCTTGATAGGTTCTAATCCTGGGTGACTTGCAGAAACCAAGGAGAGAGAACAGTAGTGAAGCACTCACTTTACATTTGTGGACAAAATAATTTGATGTGGGTTCTAGACTGTATTTCTACCACCACCCTTTCTTTTTTTCCTTAGAGGGTCTTCCCTCTTGAACTGCTGATAAAGCAGCATGTTGCACTTAACTGAGAAGTAAGGGAGATTTAGAAAAAGAGGTCTGGCTCATTAGGCTGAACCTTGAGTCCCAGCTGTTAAAAAATGGCCAGCACCTTATGCTTTGAAAGAAGGAGCTTTTTTCAAAGAAGTAAACAAGCCACTGTTATTTTACTGCACCTTACCTGTTGTGCAAGAGGTTGAGAAAGAGTTTTGGTCCTTTGCCTTGTGAACACACTATGGGATAAGCTACACCCACTATAAACGCCAACAGTTTACCTCACTATCTCCTGTGTAACAGTATATCTGGTCTCTCCACGCTTGCTGGTTCTATCTCCAGCATGTTTCCTGATAGAAAATTAGCACACAAGACTTACTTGGAAGTAATCCATTCTCAGCACCAAACACTGCTTCAACAATTTATGGTGTTAAAAGAAAAAATACGCTGTGTGTGATGTTGAGACCTTCTACACGACCTACAACTGCAAGAACTAGAAGCTTTACCAGAAGTGTATGTCTAGAAGTCCTCTTAACAAGAGAAGCTGTCTTAAGATAGGGGCTGTGTCAGAACTCTTAGGCTATACTTCCTGGGATAATATTTATATTGAGGAGTAAATGTGGGATGGTGATGTTGCGGGTAGTTGCAGTTCCTGTATCTGAAAATACATTAGAAAAGCATTAGGGTTTATTTTCTATGCTAAAGACTAGCTTGTCTTTTAAACATAATGTGGAAATTATGAGTTTAGAGCAATTTTGTGTTGAATTCTTAAGGAAGTGGAGAAGCAGGCTAATCCACAGCACCTAATGTATGCTTTGAACTATTCTCCCCACGCCCCACCCCCCGCTGTTGTGCTCTTAATTTGACTAGAGTGGCTCTTGATGCGGTGTTGGTCTAATTTCTTTCAAACATACTAAAAATTGTCACTCTTTCAGCAGGGGTTTTTTCTTTCACAGGGTGGTTTGTGGTGGTGATGGTGGGAAGTATGTTATAAATAAATTGTCACACTTAACACTTTGCTTTGTTTAAAGTGACTTATCTGATTCCGAGTGATGCAACTTTAAAGACTTTTAAAAACAAAGAAACTAAAAAGCACACATGAATCGCCAGTCTTCAGAGTGAGCAGTGAAATCTATGAGGTGTCCCAACACAAACAACTGATGATGACCCTGCCTGCCTCCTTGCCTGCAAGTACCCCATCTGACTACCCAGGGCTGGGCATGATGAAAAGTGCAAAGTCTCCTTAATTCTGTATATGGCTTTCTTATCTGTCTTTCTCACTGTAACTATGAACTACAATAAGCTTACCTACTGGGGTTTTGTCAAGACACTCAAAGTTCATGTCTCAAAGTCTGTTGACAGCCTGTGTGAATAGTGACTCTTCATTTTGGCACTCGAGTGGAAGAAGACAGGGAGTTTTAAATGAAAGTGTCTGTATATATAAAGAACTGCTATATTTTAAGACTCTTTTCCCTGCAGTATAATGAATTTTATTTAATACTGCGGCTCACTTCTGGTACAGTGTAGCGTATTGTGGAGTACTGTGAGTGCAGAACTAAAGACAACGGGAAGACAGCAGCCCATAATGTGAGAGACTTCAGTGCAGAAGATTACAGCAGATGTACTGAAATAATCCAGAAAGCACCACAATGTGCCATACAGAGAGTAATAAACCTCTATCAAATGACCCATGTAATAAACCACGTCGGTGGCTTTCCTGCTCCACAGCTACACTGCTGTAACCTGCCTTTTCCTTTATTTCATTTATGAGGCTACCTTTCTTTTATGGTATCTTGCTGGAAAAGGATCTGTTCTTCTGCTAACAACTTGGCAATCATGGAAAAGGTGCTATTCAGAGCTGCTGATCTCCAAATCTTTTGGCAGTCTGAAACTACCGAATGAGTATTAGCTCCAGGAAAACAATGGCTATTAGTTGCCATCTTACCATTTTCTGTCTCTTGACTGCAGGACAACTGTGGTGCTGAAGGTGAAACACCAATGATATCCCACAGTTACAATGGGCAGCTTAAGAGTGAGGACCCTTGTGCTGGTGTGGGAGGGTAGATGAGAGCTTGGATGGATTGTGGAGATGTTTATTGTGTTTAGAAGATGGAGGAAGTAGGTGGAAGTTCCGTTGTAAGAATTTCATCAGCATAACAAGAATTTGCTCTTGTATTAAGGGAGCTTGAGAGCTAAATCTATGTAGGGAGAACAAGAGTAGTTACTTTCTAGGAAAGGAGTACAGGGCCATGCTTGTAGCCAAAATGGAGCTTGTAAGACAGGAGTATGTTCATGCCTGGAGATTGATGAATAGCATACACCTCAAAAAAAATAACCTTGAAAGCTTTCTGAAGCACAAGTGCCAAAATTATGAGGCATGACTAGTTACCAGCATAGCTCAGTGCTATCATATTGAACAATTATTTTGACTTCATGTTTACCCAACAGATTCTACCCCTAAGTTCAGAGCAGAAATACAAAGAGAAAAATGTGAGAAGCAGCAGTTAATATTCTAAGCTTAATTAAAAAAAAAAAAAAACAAACCAGGATTCATAACCAGTGTTTAACAGCATAACCTTTGTACAGAGCTTATATATTTAATGTCGTTTTTGACCTGTCATTTTTAATGGATGACGTACTGAAGTCAAGAAAGTGTTTTTAATTTTTGCTGGTTACCAAAGTATACCTATGAGTGTATTATTATAATTTGGGATTATAAAGCTCTGAGATAATCTATTTTTATCAAATAGACAAATATCTTAGTTCCATGTTGCTGATATGGCAGCATATATCTCTACCTATATTGAGTGTTGCTGACTTGGACTGATATTTTCTGGTATGTACTGGTTTTTGCTTTATTTTGGTGATAAAGGCCTAAACCATGAATTAAGAAAAGCAAACCAGCAACAAAACAAACCATGACAGCATGTAAATGTAGCAACTTTTTTCATTTATAATTTCTAAATTTTCAGTTAGCCCTGGCTGTTCTTAAACGTCATGCTTCCTGTTTAAATCATAAAGCCAAAAGCTAAATAACTGGTCAAAGAGTTGCTTCATTTGGATCCTACTATGCTTAGGAATATCTTTTAAATAACTTACATATTGTGTACAGGATTTGGTTTTGCAGTATGTCATGACATTTTAACAGCAAAATATTCAGTCAGTGAGATTAGCATGTGCAATTCTATTGTTTTATCATTGTTATCTTAAAAGCTTACACAGTGGAAACTAACAGTGAATGTTCATTAGATCTTTCTTTCAGAGAAGACTGTTAGCAAACATTTGTGCTTCCCTGTAGGACAATGCAGATTTGCACAATCTGTGATTCAAGTGTCTACAGGTTGCAAAACTGGAAAATTGCACTTTAGGGTGAGTGCAGCTCAACTTTTGTAGCTGGAGAATTTGGTGGTGTTGTTATTAAGAAGCAGTATCTTTAAACATAAATGAGAAGGTAGTAACTATTTAAAGGAGTGCAGATATAGCCAGACAGAAAATACTGTGCAATGCTGAATTCCTTTCTCAGTTTTTGCAGTCTCAGGAAGTTAAATTTATTGCTCCAGAGCTTTCTGCTCCTCTTGGAATGATTTGCTATATCATTTTGTTCCTTGGACTAGGATGACAATCCTATCTGTAAGTGACAATTTGGGTATGTTTTCTTAGTGATCATAAGAATACAAATATTCTTTTAGCTCAATCTGAATATTAAAAGATGCTGAATTGACTCTGTTAGGCTTTGAAGTTCTATAGCCTTGGAACATACTCTGTGGAGGCCATAAGTTTGCCTGATGCCAGCCTAGCCCATTCCACAAAGGGACCATCTCCAAGGGGAGAGAATAAAGGGCATGTGCACCTTTCAGCATCACTGCAGGGATTGCTGGGAAAGAGCAGTTCATGACAACTGTACTTTCATTAGGAAGAAGATTGACACCACATGGCCATTTCATAGTACTAACTTTGAAAATCTATAAACTGTGGATGAAATTTGTGGACAATGAGTGTTGTTTTACTCTATAGAAGACAGCAGCTATGAATAAATAATGTGCAATTTTTAATACAGTATTGCTTTCATACATGATGATCTAATCTGCATATAGTGGGTTTGTGTCTAAAAATTCCAAGAAGCTTAAAATCTTTCACCTGTTGCCAAGATCTGTTCCTACTGAAGCTAGTAACAAAGATCTCATTAACTCCCACAGGAAAAAGTCTTTACTCTTAACGTGGTTGTTGTGAAGTTTTAGCAAGTGCTGGAGTCCTGGGTGTCTCTGCTTTACTCTGAAGCATTCTGTGCTGGGATCAGGTGGATACATCTCAGATTGCAGGTGTAGTGTTGCTGAACTGGTCCTGATAGTTTTGATATTCAGATAATCTGAACTCTTTTTTTGGCCCTTCATGGACAGAGTGAAAAGTAGTGTACTATAAACTTGTGTTGGAGAAGGAATGATTTTGGGTTCTTTGGTTTTTTGCTAAGCATCTTTTTGCAGTAACATTTTATGTCTTTTCTGACAATTCTCCATTTCCTTGCTGTGCTGTTTGAAAGCCCAAGGTATTCTAACTAGAAATCACTTTCAGCATTATCTGCAGGCCTGCTACTAATTGTACCAAATCAATTTCAAGTTGGGAGATGCAGTGGAAGCCCAGCAGCTTTGGGAATACTGTTATAAAACCACTGATGTGGAAATTTTTTTTTTTTTGGTAGATGGCAAAAATAATGGACCTGCACAGAGGAGAATATTGCTGCTTCAGTATTGTAAGCCATCTGAGCATAAAAGGACTTTGTTCCTTGTGATCAGGTGCTTTCATTTTTAGTGAGAGAGAAGGTATCTCAGGCCTTTGTAAAATCCAGACAGGCTTTTGTTCACCCTTCTAGTTTTAGCTGCTAAGCACAAGATGAGAAATGCAAATTTTTCTTAGGGCATAAATCTCATATTTTTGGCAACATACACCCAAATCCATAAAGAGCAAAATCATTTGTTAGTGCTAGTGTTGTGCCTTTGCAGCACTACAAGACTCAGACTGACTTTCTAGATGTTCACATAATTACTCTGGTCTGTATATCTGCCATTGTAACATGGTGAAGATAGATAAACTCACAGTTGAAGACTGGGAGAAGGGCAGAAAGAATAAGCTTAACTAAATATCTGTGGAGATGCTAACATAATGCTAATTGAGAAATTACAGTGATTTAACTCATCATAGTGCAAATTGACATACAGATGTAATTTGTTAGTTTGATAGTCCACTATCCCTCGCGAGTCACTTTTGGAATGCAAGCTTCTTGAAGTTCAGACACCTACAGGGAAAAAGGAATCCTTTGAGTAGATACATACATAGACAGACATAGATACTTGGCAAGGAGAGCAAAGAATGACAGAGGAAGAGGAGAGTAATGCAAGAGTCTGACCTGAGTGAAATTGCTGAAACTGACACCTCACTGTTTACAATTTTAGGCCAATTTGGATCCCCTCAGTTTAGCATCATACTGAAGATAAGTAATTGTTTAGGTCTTGGGAATCTCCTTGTCTTGGTCCTACTTCCACAGTCCAGAAAGCAGTGAAAGGAATATACAGATAGGGAGAAGAGTTACTGCAGAAAGGCATGAAAATATAGCTGTTGCTTCAACTAAGTGTGCTGTTGCGCTGGGACTTGACCTGCTAATGTGACCTGGTCAGTGCTGTCTCATGAGGAAACTACTACCTGAGGCCCCAATCTTCTAAGGCCTCAATTCTGCTGTCATTTCTGCATGGGAAGAGCCCTATATCTATAGAGAACCATGTGGACTTCACAGGATCTGTTATTGAATGTGAAGCTCTGCCCAGGCAGGCAGCTGCAGAATTGTGTCCTTAGCACACTGTCCAGTTGTAGTTATAGGGCTGTTGATACTAAGTGTAATCTGGGTGCCTGTTATATAGCCAAAACCCTTGTTACTTCATTTTCCTAACTAAGGCATGAGCAGAAGCCCTTCGCTGTACAACATCTGTAAAAAACTTTAAAATGTACTTCACATACGTCTAGTAAATTAAGGCATGTGATTTTGGTCTGTGGGTCTCAACAAACCTTGCTCGTGTCCCTGCCTGAATGTTTTCCTAGATCTGCAGCTACGTTTCAGTGAGAAGGGATGGTGGGATTTGTTTTCTTGAGGGGGCACAGTAGCACCTCTCACCTGTCACGCTGGGGTGAGCGCTCGCTGCTGGCCAGGATCAGGGATGGATGCATCCTCCGCACTATGATGTGAAGTTGTCTGAAATATGGTGATTAACATAATTATTGGAATACTGTATTTTGTATAACTTAGAACATGTAAATACACTTTTAAAACTAATCTGTTCTATGAAGTAATAAATAAGTGCTTCCATTGTAATATCTGAATATTGTTAATGCTTCATGTAGCTTGATTTGGGATTATTTCTTTCCTAGAGAACTACAGAAATCAAAACAAAGATTGATGTTGTGGAATTCTAGTCTAGTTGTGATGCTTTTTATCAACAAAAAATGTTTTAAAAATAATAATGAGCTACTTAAGCAGAGAAACTAAGATTTTGAGGGAACTGATTCTCTTCCAGTCTTTCTTTAACAGTAGTCACTGATTACATTCATAATTGTACTCTTCCCATCCTGTTAGCTGGACAGTTGATTTGTTTGTGAGTAGCATTTGGAAAGTAGCAATATTAAATTATTTTTAAACTTTAGTGACTGAGGAAAACTAAAGCTGGGGGTTTTTGTTGGGTGTGGTTTTTTTAACTATTCTCTCTTTTGGCTCAAACAGATCTGTCTCCACTTTTCAGCCAGACTGCAGCAAGTTGCAGTGCAACAGTGAGTGACTGTTACTGAAGCTCATTTGTGACCTAGATAGTCTACATCTTTGTTAGTTCCATTATGTCCATAGATTACACAGGTTTCCTGTTGTGGTGTGGAGAGAGAGAGAGAAAGTGATTAATGACTTGTGGTTTTGCTGAGTACATGTTCACTGGATGCTGCACAGCTGGACCTTTCATCAACTTTCATGACCTTTTCTATCTTGTGTTAAAAGGAAAAAAAAATAGAAAACAGTGGAGTAAGAATCATAAGTAGTCTGCTAGGAAATCTGAACGCTTGGGTTTTGAGGAGGAGGTGAGATTAATCCATCAGCCTTCACGTAAAGAGATTAGCCTGTGATGACACTTTCTCCAGCCATATGTAACTTTGTCTTTAATGCTGTACTGGAGCAGTCTCCTCTCCAGTAACAGCTGTGTCTGCAGCGTTCCATAAATGACAAAGCCACAACTTTTATAGTGGGCAGAGACAACAGCATCTCTTTTTATTTTCTTCTGTTTTCTTTCCTCCTCTCTCAGTGTCTCTAGGCTGTAAAATAGCAATGAAACAGCTAAGCAAATGTGCAAGTTATTCTGAAAACTCTGTTCTTGTTAAGCTTTTTCAGACACATACAGTTTTTAACTGAATAATTTGAGGGAACTCCTATCTGCTATATTTGGCTTGAAATTCTGTTGCCTCTTGGATAAAAGTATTTTTTTGTCTTCAGATGTGACACTGATCTGTCCCATTCACTCAGTGGGATGGATGATAAATCTGCACAGTATTTATATAAGATATAAATCTGATCTTAGTTTACTGTGTGTTAAGTTGTTTAATCTCTTGGATGTCTACTCCTTGAGGTTGTCTATATAATTCCTGTATATGTAGCTGCTTTTTGAAGCAGTCCATCAAGAGCATTTGAGATCATCCTGACTGAAAAATTCCATAGAAGTGAAAGTGATAATAAAGCTTGTAAAGCAGCTGGGTAAAACTGTATTGCCATGAATGGTTTTAATTTATATATGAATCTTCTGTCCCAAACTGCTTATTTTGTACATAAACCTAAACACTCCTGGCAGCTGATGGGTGAAAATAAAGGTGCTTAAACAGCAATCTAATGAGGAAAGGGCATTTCACTATTACAGAGTTGGTATTATTTTATATTTCCATTTATTACACTTTTTTAAATGTATAAACCACAGATTTGAATTCTCAAAGTCTTCAGCTTGGATTTTGTGAGTAGTTTAAATCCTCTCACCTCTCTGCTCGTAACTGGTTTTTAAGAAAAAGAAAAGCTTTTGTTTAAAATGTAAAATTTTGACTGTATTAAATTCTGTTAGTACCCTTCCTTTTTAAGAAATAAAATGTATATTCCACTATGCTGAGATCCAGTAATTTTGTTCTCTAGATAGCCTACTGTGTGGTGTACAGCTCCACTGCCATCATTACACCTGCAATTGCAGTGAAGTTGGTAGGCACTAAAGCAGCTGATCACCTTTTGGAAGCAGGTTCTTGCTGTGCACTTTCCATGTGTTAAGTGTGCTGGTAACAGGTATACAGTTCCCTGCTTTTCTTTTCTGGATTAACTGATTTCAAAAGCATTGCAAGGTTTTGTATTTGTCCTGCAGTGACTCTTGGTTGAACCCTCAGGTAGGGGGAAAAATCTGAGAACAAGTCAGCCACTTGGACCATGCTTTGTTACATTTGGGCTGAGAACATCCACAGAGTAATCAGAATTTTCCTTTTATTTTCATTGGAAGAAGTAAAGTTCTGAATAACTAAGTTTTTCCCATGAGGACAGCTTTCTCTCTACCTTTCTATTCTTTTTTTTTTAACTAAACCTTGGTTGGTTGGTTGGTTGATTTGTTAAGGGTCTTGGTTGGTTCGTTATTTTTTGCATTGGTGGTTGGGTTTTTTTGTTTTTCCAAAAGCTGGTAATTGAAGATCAACCTGGTAAGAAATTTGTGTCTTCTATATATTCACTGCATCTCACACATGCTTTCAAGGTAGACAAGATCACTGGTACTCCAGTATAATCTCTCTAGATAAACTGCAGCAAGGATCTTTGTTGGATCTTCACTTTTGTAAAAGGTATCTTGGATGATTAGTGATGGAGGGTGGTAGCAAGGAACAAACAAACTGTCTGTGAGTTGTTTTTCTCTGGCTGTCTTCCAGAGCCATGGCAGGATTAGTGAACCTGGCAATTTGTCTATGACAGCAGAAACCCTTCCTCTTCAGAGGGAGGGGCCTGACCTGTACTACATACCAAAGGCCAAGGACTTGACATGGCCAAGCCAAGGATTTGCCCTAGAAACTGAGCGGATGCAAGGCTGTGCTGGATGTCTCCTTCTGGTGTTACGTGGCCTTAACAGAGTGGAGGATATTTGGCATTTTTTCCCTGTTGGGATATCAGCTGGCAGCAGCACCAATGTTTGTTACACTGCCTTCTTTTCAGGGAGCTTGTATGTTCTCTTGGGTGGGTGGGGAGTGAGTTTATAAATGTACTAACTCTGCACATTATATTACTAGTTCCCTTTGGGAAATGTTGCAGCTATTAGTGATCTGAAATATGACAACTGCTTACTCAGCCTTCTTCCTGTTGTGTTTTGGGAAGATCTGCTGATCGTGGGACTTTAGATGCATTGGTACTCATTTCTGCTCCTGCTGGCTACATGAGATCCACAGATCAGAAAGGATCTGTCTCCAGTTGGGTCTGTAGCACTCCATAGCGGCAATGGAATGCTGTGGTTGAGAAATGTGCAAGAGCTCCATCTGCCAAGCACCTTGGGGCTTTTTGCTTGCTCTTGGTTGTGGTTGTTGGCTGGACGTGACCATTGAGAAAATGTGTCCCAGGCTGCTGAGGAAATGGAGAGCAGACTGACAATAAGAGAGTAAAGCCAGAAGCTGATGGTATAGCTATGACAGACATGTGCTTAAGTGGGTGGGGTGTTCCTGGGAAATAATTGCAAAAGAGTAATTATGGGACTAGCCTTCCTCCCATAAGGAAAGGAGAGGAGGTGAAAGAGGCTGGCTTATGAGGTGGAGTGGAAAGTTGCTGGCAGTATTCCAGATGTTGCAAGAGGTGAGTTCATGTACCTTATCCCTCTGTGCCTGATCACAATTTTTATGATCAAAACTGGCTCTTGTATGCTTTATTCCTGAAATATGCTTCCAGCTTGCAAGAGCAGGCTCAGCACGCACCTCACCGCCGGCTGGAGCTGGAGCAGCCAGGCTGTGAGGCCGATCGTGTGCGTGTCCCAGGGCTGAGGCGGCAGCGGGGCCCTGCCCCGGCCCTGGTGCTGCTCAGCCCGCCCGGGCTGGAGAGGGCGCGGGTGCCTCCCAGGCAGTGCTGCTTCGGCCTTCGTTGTCTCCTGGTGCATTCGTTTTGTCCTGATGATTGCTAATTTGTTCCTAAAGCCTTATAGGGTGTAAAACGGGAAATAATTTGAGGAGAAGTAATCTCATCTTCTAAGTTCGCATACTGCCTCAGTCATCGAGCCGTGGTTGCTCCGGTGTCCTGCTCCTGCAGCCAGGGATGAGCTGCGACTCCAATCTTTATCCTGAAGGAAAGTCTGGTGTCATCAAGTCCTGGGACGGCAGTGGTCCCGCAGGGCGCACCCCGCGGTGTGACACGCTCCGGGGCCGCGGGCGGGCAGCGCCGCCTCCCCTCAGGGCCCCTGCTGCGGCACCTGCCGGGCTCCGACAGCTTCCCGCAGTTCCCTGAGCTGACTCCTCGCAGCCCCCAGGGAGGTTCCCGCGTCAGGGCAGGGGTGCCCTGCGGCCCCCGCACTGAGGGGACAAGGGCAGGCACAAGTAGCAGGTCGCAAAGGCTGAGGGTCTCACCATGACAGTGCGGACTCCGTGCCGCGCTGAAACACGGGGCTGAGGCTTTGCATCCCTTTGGGCCTGCCCGAGTCAAGACCCAGGGAACGTCCCGACTGACTAAAGGCACCCTCTCCTTTCCCGCAGTCAAGGTGCGCAGAAACCTGAGGATGCGAACAGCGGCAGGAGTGGAGTGGGAGAGAGCAAAAGCGTCTCTGGTGTTCCCCAAGCACCCGCGACACGGGAAATCAGCCAAGGAGTCCCAGAAGGGCATTGCCTGCCATGGTGAGCAACACCTCAAGCTCCCCAGGTTGCCACAGCACCCCAAGCCTGAGGGAAATGCTTCCCTAGCCCTAGAGCTGGCTTTGTCCTGAGCCTGTGAGCAAGGCAAACCAGCACACCCAAAGCCTGACTAAGAGCAGCAGGAGTGACCCTGTTCTCCTCCCTGCCTCACCCCAGCCCCGTGGCTACTGTGGCCAGAGAGGTTACAGAAATGAAGGAAATTCATTTCCTAAAAACCCAGAAGGAAAAAAGGTGACCTCTTTCCTGCCTCTTTAAAGATCTGGGAGGACCCTGAAGCATGACATTAATGATATGTAACCAACCTACAGAGGATGCAATACACTGCGGTTTCGGCTCTGTACCAATCCCTCTGGGGACCAGTTTGGGGACATGATTGCAAGCTTCATTTCAGACCTGTCTATGGCTCATTCTGGGCTCCCTCCTCTTCTGCCATGCAGTGACTACCAGCCTGCTGAGTCTCTTACCAAATTAGGCTTCTTCTGCCCACCTTCCAGCCTGACAGGCTGTCATAGAAGTTTATACCATGGCTGGCCAGGAACTTCTTTCTAATTTTAATTCTAAATGTATTTATGATCCAGATGAGCTTCTAAGAGAACAAATTAGACATTTTCCCTAGCATATCTTTTTGATACATGGATGCTGTCCCCTCTCAAATTCTCCTGTTTTAGATTAAACAAGCTCCACACTCAAAATGACCACTCACAAACCCGCTCTATACCTGCTACAGGCCAGCTCCGTCTTTCCTGAGGAGGGGTGTCTAGAGAAGCACCTGCAATGCCAGGTGAAGAGGTACCTTGCACTTGCTGGTCTCCCCAGACAATTCTTTGATGGGCAAATCCTTGAACCGAGTCTTTATTCAGAGCCAAACTGGCAGCACATGGGCAGTGTCCCCCCCCGCATGCCTTCTTCCAATGCTTTGACTTGAGGGGTGTCTTGTTTACAGCATTCTGGGGCAAAACACTGCTGGTTTTGACAACTCTCCCTGTGACTGTCAGAGCCCCTTTCTTAGCTCCTCACCCACCTTGCCTCTGCCTTAGTGGTCCCTGTGCCAACAAGACTCAGTGGGAGATGGGACAATTATGCAGGCCCCTGCTCCGGACCATCTGTCTCTTGCCCTCACTCTGAGGGACAGGGTGGTGCAGGGGTGTCATGTTTCTGCAGTAGAAGGTAGGTTTTTTCCCCTTCTAGATCCCTTCTGCTCTTCTCCAAGGAATTGTGATAACCCTGTGGCTCAAGGAGGAGGGAATGACCTTTCTAAAGTTACAGAGAGAGGCTGGGGGAAAGAAAGGAACACTGCTGGTCCTGCCGACAAGCAGGGCTCTGAGAGGTGAAGGAGAGAATGTCAGGGGGCTGTTGGTGGCCAAGGAGGACTGGAAGAGGACACGTCCTCTGGGCACCACCAGCCCTGTGCTGAGGTGCTGCATGTGCCTCTGTGGCAGTCCAAAGAATTGCTCAGGACCTGTTCAGCAGAACGCAGCAGGACCAGTTGCCCCCATGGGCTGGCCATCCACACAGCCTGGCTGAGGCTGTGGGGAAAAGAGCTGGAGAAGGAGGGCAAGGGAAGGTTTAAAAATAGTTCCCCTCTCATTTTTGCAGCTGTCATTCATGGCACACAAGCCAGCCCGAGGCTCCCAGCTCCCATCCACATTAGCCCTTACATAATGGGAGACACGCGGGCATCGCTTCGGGCCGGGAACAGGCATCGGGCTGGGAACAGGCGGGGACGTGACATTTACGCTACCCTGCCAAAGCCGATGAGCAGCTCCAGGGTGTCCAGGCCCTGAAAACAGCCTGTGGGCTGGGGAAGGCAGCTCGTGTGGCTGTCAAGGGCAACCCAGCCACAGACTGGAGAGGAGGCGAGGGAGAGCGGGATGCAACCCAGGATGAAGGCTGGCCTCCGCATTGGCTGCTGGCAGAAAGCTGGTCCAGCCTGCCAAGCCACTGTGGTGCTTCTGGAGGAAACTGCTGTGGGAAGGGGTTGGTGGCTGTGGGGAGGTCTGTGGGAAACACCACAGTAGGATCTGAGAGGTGACTGTTTGCCAGAGGGGAAGATGTGGCCCCAGGCAGCAAACAAGTAAGGAGGAGTGGAGAGATGGCACAGGGAAGCAGAGAACAGGGATTGTAGAGTGGCCTTCCAGAGAGGGGTGCTGGAAAAGAAGTACAGGAAGTGTGGGAGGATAGGTCTGGAGAGAAGGAAAGGGACAGGCAATGAAGGATGGGATGGTGCTGAGGGGAGCTGGTGTGAGAAGGGGGCTGAGGGGATGGGGAGAGTTTTGAGAGGGAGGCAGGGTGGGAAGGGCAGTTCTGGAACTGTTGGGGAAATGAAGGATGATTGAAGTGCTAGAAGGAAAGGTGAAGGTCCACCAGAACCGCCTATCCTTTTCTGCCACCTCGGTGCTACAGGACAAATGTTGCAAAGGGCAAAAGAGCATACGATGTCCCCCCCGTGTCAGCCATAATGGGCTCAGGTGCTGCTCCTGCACGTTTTTTCCCTACCCCCCAAGCCTCCTCAGCTTGGGAAACTGCTAGCTCAGGGAAATTCCAGAGACAAGGGGCTGCACGTGTGGCAGCAGGTCAGGAGGACAGAGCAGGGCAGTGCTGGGGAGGCCACTGCTCTACACCTGGGAGCCTCAGCCTCCCAGTCTATCTCATTTAGAAGCGCTTCCACCCCTCCCACCTTCTGGCCAGGAACTGAGCCATATGTCTGCTCACTGTAGGATCCTCTCTTCTTTCAAAGATCATCGGCTTTCATGCTTTATATGCCAGCAGCCAGACTGCCTTGGGTAAGGCATGAGTCACTGTGGTGTGGTTATTTAAAGTGTGTCTCCTTAGCGCCAGCCACGTGCCTGTGCTGTGCAGGCTGAGCAGGAACGCACTGCTGGACCCCAGAGTTTGCACACGGAGGGCCAAAGAAAGAAAGGCTGAGACTGGGCTAGCTTCTCCCAGAGCAAAGGGAAACCTTGGCATTTCTCAGCAGCCCCCTGTCAGTGGGGAGAACAATGCGGCTTGTCCCAGTCTCAAACCACACCGGGCTATTTCCACATCCACAAACCAATCATACTTCACAGGAGGTGACGGTGTTACCTGGGGGCTCGGCAGATCTGGGGCTGGTTTGGCAGCCATGCAGTCACCCGCTGCACAGGAGGCATGACCTGCAGTCGCTAGGATGGTGCTTGAGTTCTCCTGAGGCTGCAGCAGAAGATGGAGTCCAATCCTGAAATTTCAAGCATCTAAGGACTTCTAACAACTGTGGGGGAAATGGATGCCTTAGCTAGTAAATATTTATGGCATATTCTAACTCCTCACTGCTGTTTTCCATTAGGACTGACATCCCAGAGCAGTGAGTAAGTCCTACTGTATGTCCTCCCTGGCTCGGCATCATTCAGAGGGACGCGCTGCGAGGCTGCTGGCCTGTGAATGAGTCGAGGTGTGGGGAAACTCGTTCTCCCCCTGCATCCCACTGGCACCACTGAGACCCTGGGCACACACTGTGCTTAGGCCAAGCCTTGCCATTGTGCCCCACTGAAGAGAGGTGGTAAGTAACAGTCAGCCTTGGCAGGAAGTTTGAGGAGCTGCTGCTGGCCAAACTGAGGCAAAACTGGGCATTTATAACATATGGAAAAGGAGATGTCTCTGGTGAGTGTGACGTCTGTGTTGGCAGTCAGCATGAGGAGCTGAGAGAGCAGAGCAGAGTTCTGCAGGGGCACCATGTGCAGGCCAGCTAGATGGAAGATCTCATCCGTGTTTCCTCACACAAGTGATTTTCTCTGGCCCAGAGCAGAGACTGCACCTCTAATCTCCCAGTCTGGGGCAGCAAAATCTCAGAGCTGTTGTCACTGGTTGCAGGACACTGAGATGCCAGGATGTGTCCACATCTTTCTCTTCCTTTGGACCAGGCCCCTCAGGATCAAAACAGCCCTTTCCCAAAACCTGGCTGCTTCTGCTGCCTCTTGTGCAGGCCTGGACCCACAACAGCCTTTCAGGGAGGGTCTTTTCACAGGGGTGAGATGCCTTGTTGAGCCCATGCAAGATCACTCTCTCCTGCAACATATGTCATTTAGATTCCCAGTGTCACAGAATGTATCAGGGAAGGTATTTGTGATAATTGCTCACTAGGCATTTTCAGAAGAAGCCAGGCTCATCTCTTCCAAGACAGCAACAGCGGGAGAGAAATGTGTCAGGTATGGGAGCTGTTGTCCTCTTCACACCCAGGTCCTTCCTGCTTCCCTTCTCTGGCCTGTTGGAAGGCTGCTTTGTCTCTTTGTGTTACCCTTTGCTTTCCCCTCCTTCCATCTCCTTTCCTTGGCTATACTTCCCACTAATTATATTGTTCCCCTAATCTTAAGCATACCACTCTGAACTATGAGTATTTTTGCAAGCTGAGACACCTTAGGCCTGCCTGGTATTAGGCCAGAAAAAAACTATACTTGTTGGTGGAGCTGGCACCAACCACTTGGGAGCCAGCAGTGCAAGGCTCTGACCCCATCCCCAGTCTGGATGGTGGGTAGCCTGGAGCTGCGTTCCAGCAGGATGCTACCCTGATACCTTGACAACAATGTGTCCAATTAAGCCCTGTGGTATTTTTGTAATAGCAGAGCTGTGAATTGCAGCTTCCCAGCTAAATTGCACTTGAGTAATGCTCTCATGACATGACTATCTCTGCAACATTTTAATTAGTCATTTCTGCCTTCCCTACCAAGACATGGTATTAGTACAAAATTATTGTTATTAGTACAAAATGGCTGCCGTGAGACCCACTGTCACACAGCTCTTTTCAGGATGGGGCTGTTTCAGCAGCAGTGGGTGTTTTTGGAGCCATTGGGGGAAAGAAGCATCAATATCATGGATGCAGACCCAAGAGCAGACTTTGTCACTCCTTTTCTTTGCAGCCCACTGAGGACCTGACACCCAAAGGCCAAAATGCTCCCACAGAAGTCAGCTCTGATACTGAGCGCAGCAGAGGCAGAAACAGGCCCTGGGAAAGGACAGCAAAGACAGGAGCTTGGGATGGAAAAGATTCAGATGATCCAGGTATCCTGACTCCTCAAGCATAAGCAAGCAGAGCTGGATCTATACTCCTGCTTCATGCAGACCCCTGAAAGGAGCAGTTTGTACTTGTAGGGTAACACAGCATGGTGATCATAAAAACCTGCCTCCCTTTTTGGCTCCAGCAATTAGCCCATACTCAATGTTTCCATTAGCAAGAGAACTGAATGACGGCATTAGGTTGTTTGACATAATCCTGTTTGCCTACAAAGAAGGTACAAACTCCTGCTTCTGTAAGCACAGCAGGAGTCAAACTGCATCAACAGCTTCTTTGGTCATAGCTGTAAGCCTCTTTTTAACCAGTTCTTCAACCTGCTTGGAGAAAGCTCCTCAAGCTCTTGCTGCATGTCAAGTTGGACGTTCTTCACTGTACTGTACACTTCTAGACAGTTTCTACCAGCACTCTTCAGTTCCTCTCCTCTCCTCTCCTCTCCTCTCCTCTCCTCTCCTCTCCTCTCCTCTCCTCTCCTCTCCTCTCCTCTCCCTCTTCCCATCTTTCTTCTATAGTTTTGCTTTGGGATCAGTAATTCCCAAGTGCCTCAGGCCATTTGTGGTAGACACACAGTGCAGGAATTTGGTAAGACAGAGCTTCTTGCATCAGACAATGACATTTATTCCCCTCTATCGTCATGTTGCATCAACATGAGTGACATATAAATGCCCTGTTGCCACTTTGCTTCTGATTAAACACCTTTGGGGTTTAATGAGTTTTCCTCCTGCTGTAAAACTGTGACCACAGCTATGGTCACTGCTGTAATCCCAGAATAATTTTGGACATCCTGGGAGGGGTGGCAGAGCCAAATGCAGCTGCAGTGTCCTTCAGAGATTGAAGGTTGTTTTGGAGACTTCTGCAAAGCAAGAACACACCTTGCAAAACCCATCATCCCAGCTGGTCCGCAAAGACTGGTCTTAACAAGCTGCTCCAAATGCGCTCCCCTCATCTCTAGCCACCTTCTGCAATCCTCACATCTGCCACCTGCTCCATCATTAGCTCTTGGGCTGCAGCCAAAGACTGTGGCAACACCTGAGCTACTAATTGGGCTATTGCAGCAGCGGCAGCAGAGCAGGGACGCGGCTGCCAGCCAAGCCAGCTGCTCCAGGAGGGGCCAGTGTGCAGCCAGAGCTCCCACCGCGCAGCGCAGCCCAGCTCCCGCAGCTCCTGCTGAGGCCAGTGCTTTTGGAAATGCTCTTTCACTGCATGGAGGGCAGCTCTTGCCAGACAGGCAAGGCATATGTGGGAAGTGGAGAAGACTGGGAAGAGCTGTAGAGGGGAAAAAAGGGGAATCGGCTGCTTACAGGTGAATGGCACAAGGGGGATAGGTACAGCAGGAGTCAAAGGGAGAGATAGGGCTGCTCACTGGTGGCAGAACTCTCCCTTACACCCTACTGTTGGCTGCTGGCTGCTCCTAGGATCAGGCCCCAGTGTTTAGGGAAAATAATCCCTTGGAGCAAGGAAGATAGAGACGTGAGGGAGAAGAGAAGGACAGGGCTTTGGAGAAGGATGATTCCCAAGGTCCCCAGGTGGATGAGCTCTGACCTGGGGAATGTAGCAGTCATACTGGCATTAGCTGGTGTCATATCTTGAGGGCTGGGAAGCCTTTCCATACCCTTGGGGTCTTCCTGTAGCTTTTGGCAGCATGTGCATGTAACAGCAAACATGACAGGGGTGCAGTCACATCTGTTCACCTTCCTTTCTACTCTGCCTGCTGAACAGCTCCACAGAGCAGAGCAGACACACTCATCTGTGAACCAGTTTGAGTGTTTAACCCCCTGAGGTCAGGCCTGCTTTGCTTGGCAAGGTGTGAAGAGGCCAGCATTCACCCAGCAAGAGTGAATGCTTTGGCAGGGCAGGCTCCAGGCAGGAGTGAAGACAGCTGCACCCCTGGTTTGCTTAGAGGCTTTTAAATATTGCGGGGTGGAGAGCCACAGCCCTGCAGTCTGCTTTGCTGGTGGAAGCGCCTAGAAAGCCAGCCCCTGTCACCACAAAGATGAGTAAGATCCTGCCAAGTGCCAATTACCCTAGGAGGAACAACTACCACTTCCCCCACCAATATTTGAAGGTTAAGAGAGTGGTCTCACCAGGCACGGGAGCAAAGGAAAAGCTCTCTGGGCATTTGGCTGGCAGAGGAGCAGCACAGCCTGCAGTGGAGACCCCTTTCTGTCTGCAGACCTTGCAGGGAGAGAGGATAACATTAAAGACAGTGAAATAAATGGGGGAGGGGGAGAGGGGGGCCTTGCTAATTGTACCTTCCTTAACAGATTTATATCACAGAAAAATACTTGGGAAGGGTTTGATGGGGGGTTTTGTGAGGTCAGAGCTAGCCCTGTACCCAATTCTGCCAAGGTTAACAAGCGTCACTGGATAAAATCATTGGGGTTTTGTCATCCAGGCAAACACAGTGACAATCCCTTCCCTTTGCCCTTTTACCTCCCAGCTGTGGGAGCCAAAAGGCACGTCCAGCCAATTGTGGGAAGCTTTGTCACACCACTGAGGTGACATGGTCTCCTCCAGTGTACTGCTGTGGTCTGGCTTTTGTGGCTTCCTCTTGGGGCCCACCCCCACCAGCTCTTGCAGCCCTGTGAGAGCAGGGCAGCTCTGAAGACACTTGTGCAACTTTGTAGCACATTCCAGGTGCGTTAAAGGAAGATATCCAGCTCAAACCTGTTCTGGACTATGAAGCTCTACTGGCCAGGCAAGGCAAGGGTCAGCACACAGGTACTAACAGAGACCTCCACTTCCTAGTCATGCTTTGAAGACTGCTATTGTGGCCCTCTGATGGCCTCATTCAACCGGTTCATTCCACCTTCCAGGAAAGCTCCATCACAGGTGGAGATCAATCAGGTGCTGCTGGAAAACCCACAGGTCTTAGCAATTACCCTTTGTGCTCAGAGGAGTCAACAGTTCAGTCTAAGGCACCCCACAATACTGGAGTCAAGCTTGGATGGACTCGGGTCCTTTCATAGCATTCTAAGGTGCACTGGGAAGCCTGGAGTCATTTCTTTAAAAATATAACAAAATCTTTTCAGCTGTGATGTTGTCTGTGTGTTCACATAAAGATGTGGTCAGTGGCTTTCTCCTGCAATAAATACTGGCTTTGTATGACTGATAGAGTACCTGCTGGTTACATGCTGTATTATTCTCTGCTCTTGTAGCCCCTACTGTCACCTCTATAACCATTGACTTTGGGATGGTTTCTACTTAAGTTCTGTGACTGGTCAAAAAATAACAAGTATTTCCATTAAAGAAAATTAGATTTTTCAAAGAGCACAGTACCTTTGGAGAAGACAATAATTCCAAGATTAAAAATAAAGCCTCATCAAAATAAAATAACCTTTTTTAGCTGGCTTTGACTGGTTATTCTCAATGGTCAAGTCTCTCATTTGAAGAGCCAGGTGATGTCTCTCTTGCATGGTTGATCTGTGGTGTGATTTATAATCCAGACCATAAGAAATTTTCTTTGTTTGTTTCTAAAAACCAGAAGATTGTGATTCCCTGTGCTGATGTGTTAGCCCTTAGACTGTGGGTTGTAGCATCCAATGCATTGTCCAACAGTGACAGCTTACATTGCTCTCCTCAGCAGAGCAGATCACCTTCAGCTCTGCCTTGGAGCACCACAGCCCACCTGTGTTCTTTCTGGTCTTGTTTTGTTAGATCCTATTTTGTCTGGATTTGTCAAGCCCTTTCCCTTCCTCAGTGGCAGCTGGCAGCAAGGGATAAGCTGCCCTTCCCCAGCATGTCTCCCTCCCATCCTTTTGCATCACCTCCTTTCCCGTTCAGAGCAGCTCCCGGCACTGGAGGATCAACGTGAGGCAGCAGAAGAGACCAATGGTGGCCAGCCCGGTGCTCGTACTGCCTGTGAGTGCAGTGAAGCCATGGCTTCCCGCCAAGCCTTGGCATCTCCACATCTGTGATGGAGGCAACGAAAGCACTGCGATTCATGGCCCCCCTGTAAGATCTGGCCATGTCCCCAGAGGGGAAACACGGTGCCAGGACCAGCCCAGACTGAGAGCTGGAGGAGGATCATGCATGAGAGTTCAACAAGCAGGGAGCCAGGTGGGGATGAAGAAGCTCTGCTTGGCTGTCCTCGCAAAGAAGGAGGCCCATGGAACTGCTGGGTCACTGGGAACATGCACCTTTTCACCAGGTAGGGATGGGAAGAGGAGAGTTCCTGCCTTCCTTGCCTCCCTGTGGCATCAGCACCTCTGTGTAAACACCTGAGATGTCCCTGGGGTGCTGTCCTCCTTCCGTCTGCTCCTCAGTCCTCCCTTGGCTCATGTTTGTGGTCTTCCAGACACCACTGCTGCTCTTTTCCCTGTGTTCTCCACTGTGCTGCCAGTCTGTCACCACAAGGATGCCAACCCCAGTTCTCCCCTGGCCGATTAAGTCTCTGTGGCTCCCCCCAGTTTTTCTGTGTGCCCCTCATTTGCCCCATGCACTGTGTGAGTGCTGCCACTTTGGATGTTGCGGGGGACGTCCGGAGTGTCCTCTCAGCTGCAGCTCAGCAGCCCAGCAATGTTGGCATAGGTAGGGACAGAGGATGACCTTGGTCAATTTTGGAAAGGTGCCCGAGGCCTGCTGTGACGCCACTCATGCCTCTGAGGGAGCCTTCAGCAGCACGCGTTGACACTGAACCCGACCGCAGGAAGATCAGGAAATGCAAGAACGCCTGTTGCTGAGGGAAGCTGGACTTGGCCCTTGCGTGAATTTGCTGAGCTCTGCAACCAAGGCCCGTGAAAGAAGCATTTCCTGCTGCAGCAACATCGCCCATTGGCCTCCCTACACCTTCTGTGGGTCATTTCAGGTTCATTTTTGTCTGATGAAAGCCCCAGCTGCACCTTCTGCAAGCAGTTTCTGGCTGATTCACTTGAAGGAAAACTTTGTCCTTGGTGGAAACACCCTGCAAAGTGGGAGGGACACACTCCCTCCTGAGAATCTGCTTCCTTCAGCATGCAAACTGTGCCAGTAGTGTGAGGCCAACAAAAATAAGCACAAATGCCCCCTCCTCAGCTGGGACTCAGCAGCTGCAGAATAACATGGGACTTTCGGTGAAGAGGGAGAACACACTTTCACCTGCACCATTCCCTACCTCTCCTCAAGGCAAAGAGGCAAAATTCAATCCTGACCCTCTTTTCTTACCTCGTTCCTGTGCCTTCTGAGGGCTTCTTAGAGAAGAAAAAAGAGCACATTCCCTCCTGACATACACACGTACCATGCTGGAGTCACTGGCCACTGGCAATGGCCACACACAAAATGTGTCCTTCACTAACCTGTACAACTCAAAGGCACCATGTGTGCCAGATAGAGCTTATCCTTCCCTGGAGTGTCTTAGGGATGGAGGGTGAAAGGTTCATTCTTCATCAGCTTTATAAAAATATCATGTTTCTGGAGGTGACAACACAGGCAGCAGTGGGGGGACACTGGAAGAACAGCTCTGCAAGGCTGGGAATGAACATGCTCCCGGCTGTGTTTGAATTGGAGCCCTGCCACAGAAACTGAAGGAAAAAGTGCAAGGTTTTGGAGGTGGCTAACCTTGGCCACAGCCTGCAGCTGGGCTGGTGCCTGTGCTCTGGTGGAGGACACATGTGGGGTGGAAAGACCTGTCTAGCCCTTTGCAACCGTGGCGTCAACCTTGCCCCTCGCACCCGCTGGGGCCACGGGCAGTGCTGCGGCTGCAGCCATGTGAGCATGGAGCAGGTGGCATTGGCAGGAAAACTCCTGGGGGATGCCAAGGACTCAGCAGGTCCTGGCCCCCCCACTAGTGGTGTTTTTCCACCTCTCAGTCCTGGCATGTCAGCAAGTGCTGGGACACGGGGAGGCACCCGCTGCTGGCAGCGCCCATGCCATGTGTTATTCAATCCCAATAATCCCGAGTCTCCAGGAGGCTCTGGGGTAGCAGGAGATCCTCTCTTGTTGAACTAAACTCAAGCTATTTTGCTGGACGTGTACTTTAAACACAGCACAGAGAATGGCTTTTCATGCTTGTCTAAGGCTTTCCTCTGGGCACCAGCCCCTTCCTACTCCCCAAACAGCCCGGTTCGAGTCAGACACTGCTGCTGCTGCTGTCACAGACTGAAAAGCCCCAGGCTGAAGTGTGGCATTTTCTACCTGAGCTGTCTCCTCCTTTCAGGCAGAAGCCCGCCTTCTCGGTGACTCAAGTTTCAAGTTTCCTTCTTAATAACGGAGTCCCCTGTGACGAGTGTCTAAACAATACCCCCACGCCCCTTGCTTCGGAGGTTTCAGGAGACAAGTCCCATCTTGTTGCTATGCCTTGCTGGAGCAAGCTGCTAGGGGACTGACTCGGTCACTGTCCAAACATTCGGCAAACACTCCCACACCCAGGCACTACCCCACACTGGCCCAACACGGGCTCCAGCAGCTCCCCTCTGCAGGCTGATGGAAGGCAGAGCCCCTCCCTGCACGCTGCACCGCATGGGGTTCAGCTCCCTACACTCCTCCTGCTCCCTGAGACAGCACAGTGACAAATACCTCGGGAGGAACAAGCCCATACTCAACCTCTTCCCTAATCCCTGCTCGGGCTGTGCAGCTATCAGCTGTAAGCCAACTCCAGGCCCTACCTGTGCCCAAAAAGGGAAAGGCTCCGTGCCTCCCTGCGTCACAGCTGAGCAAATGCAGGGCAAGGATCAGGAAGGCACATAGGCGCTCTCGATTTTCCATTTCCAAAAACATGTCTAAGGGCAAGCGTTGTGCATGCTTTAGATAAATGATTACAAGGGGTTTGAGACACAAAGGGGAAAAAATAGTTTTGTTGCCTAGTGCAGTGTGACAGTCACGAGGCAGACAGTAGGCATGAGCAGCAGCCCAGCTCCTGGGGCTCGCAAAACCAAGGGCACAGCGAGCTCTCCCAGGAAGAAATTTAGGTTAGAGGGGCTGAGGAGGCATGGGGGATGCTAGTGGGAGTCAGCTCCAGTTCCTTGTTTGGTTTCCTCAAGGACATTCAGAACAGCTTCCTTCAACAGCTTTTTAAGGAGGCAGCATGGGGAACTTGAGGGACCCCTGGAACAGAGGCAGCAGGAGCGTGGCGGGGTTAGGGAAGCTGGGTTACACAGCCAGCAGCACACGTGGGGCATGACAGGTATTTCAGCACCTTCCTCAGCCCTCTCATCTCCTTTTGCTAAAAAGGAGAAGCTCTCTTGAACAGAAATTCTGATTGAAACTGAGCAGTGAGTTTATGAAGAAAAACAAAATCAGACCACTGTCATTACTGTGTGCTCTCATATCCAGCCTCAAGCCCACGCCAGTATGGGAAGTTACCTTGGATGAACATTCACAGCAGGAAGGACAGAGCCTGCATGTGTACCTTGATGCTGCCTTTGCTTAGCAAGTACCCCAGCCACCCCAGAATAAACACAAACCGGTTTGTGCAGAGGGGAAAGAAATCAACCCAAAATCAGCCCCTCTCTGCAGGAAGCACTGCCCTGGGGAGCTTCATCTACCCCATGAGTGGCACCAGAGGGCTCCTAAGCCAGCCTCAGAGGTGACGGTCCTAGTCAGCTGACACACAATTTGGTTATTTTAGGAACTCTGCTGCTTGACTGAAGGCTCCCTCCTCTCCCCCAGAGGAGAGCCAGCTCTCCTCCCCCCACTCCAGGGAGCTGAATCATGGCAGGACCAGGGATGGCCAGGCACATCGCCACTTTTTCCTATGTACTGCTATTCTTGGCAGCAGGAGAGGTCACTGAGACAGCTGTCCTGGCCATGTTGCACAATCCTGGGCATCACTGAGCTATTCCTAATGCTGTGAAACCAGGACCCTGCCTGCAAGGCTAACACTGAGCACCACTTCATCCAAAGGCAGCTGTATTCCTCCTCACCCAAAACCAGGAATGGCCGAGGTGTTCTCTCTGCACTTAGCACACATCACACGACAAACAGTTATTATATCATGCTTTTAATACAAACTTAAAAAAATCTGGAACAATAGAAACTGTACAGATTTGATCAACCTTTTTGTGGGGTTTTTTTGTTTGTTTTTAACTAAATCTCTAGACACACCAATATCCCGTTCCAAAATATTGCACAACATTCTGAATACAAAACTCTGATTGTATTCCTCCTTCGCTAAAGAAAAAAAAAAGAAGAAAAAAAAAAAGAAAAAGACAGCAACCCCCTGGTTCCCCATCTCAGTAGTCCCCTTCTCCAAAAAAACCCCAAGCAGAGCACAGGCAGAAACCCTCCACTCGGAGATATACAGACTTCTGTCCTCTTTCACTCCTCTCCCACAAGGCAACTGTCGATTCACTCCTCGGAGAGGGGCAGGAGGAAAGGGAGGCTGAGTGGGGAGAAAGGAATCTTCACCACTTCTTTTTTTTTTTAAAGTTTTTTCCTGAAAAAATATTTTTTTCTCTCCTCTTTTTTAAGAAAAAATCTTGAAAAGAAAAAAATTACATTTTTTTACGTTAGAAATATACATATATTATATATACCTCTTACATTTTACAAATGTAGCAAATTATTCAATACAAACAGACATCAACAAAAAGAACATAAACCCATAAAAAATAAAAGTTAAAAAAAAAATCTTCTCTCTTCTCTTCCTAAGAAACCAGGTAAATTAGTGCAGGTTTTTAAAAAATAAAATTGAAGCTGAACGCCTACATCCAAGACTAGAAAAGACCTGAAAAGGCCATTAGTTTCCATTGCTGCCTGATGCTGGAGGAACATTTCTGAAGCACACTTTTTTCCTTTTAAGATGCAAAGAGGTTGGTCCCTCTTCTTTTCCTCCTTCCACTCACACCACTATTTTTAAAGCAGGTATAATACGTGTGGCAGGGCAAAGCAGCATCAAAGCTTCACACACACATAAGCAAGTGGACAGGGGACATCCCCACTTTTTCCCTCCCTCCCTCCCTGTGCTGGAGGAGAGCACGCTGTCTCACGGCAGCAGCTCGCAGGTGGCTTTGCCAGATGTGGGGACAGTCGGGGGCAACTGGACCGGGTCCTGCCATCAGGGGCTGAACACCCCTCAGAGTCCAGTGCAACATGTGGGGTGGCACCCAGCAGCACCCTGTTGGGGAGAAGGACTCCATGGCAGTGGTAGCATCCATTAAAAGCAGTGGGTTCAAAGGAAAGAAAAAAGGGGAACACAACAGCTGGGCCACTCCTCATCAACTTGTCCTAGTCTGGAAACCTGCAGGGTTGAGGTTGTGGGCACCAGCTTTGGGGAAACTGGCTGGGCTCTGCTCTCCTCACCCACCTGCTGCATTGGTCATAGCTCAAGAGCAAGCAACCCATGCTGGGCACAAGGTCAGGACCCTGCACCCCATCAGCCATCGAGGGGAAGGGTACACTGGAAACTCCTGGGAGAGCTCTGGGCAAAGACAGTCTCCCTGGGACAGCCCATTACCCTCTGCAAATGCTCAGAGGCAACACAACTACAAAAGGGCTGGAAGTGCCTCCATCTCAGGGAAGGGAGCAGAAAAGCACATGGTCAAGCTCATCTCACCTGAAACAGAGATTTCTTGAAAGAGCACACTGGTTCCACAAGTGCAGGAGGAGTGGATTTCAGACTGTGCCCCAAGAAGCATCATTAAAAGAAAACCAAACCTCAAGTTTGGGAAGCAGCAAAAGCTTATTTTTCATTTAAACTGAGAACTTCAAAGACTGCAGTTTCATCATCTCCATCTCTCTCCTCTTTGCACACTTCCATGCTCACACAGCAGCCTCCAAGGAAACCTCCCTTCCCACCAAAAAAGCCTCCATCCTTCCTGGGAATGAAGCAGTCCTCCTTTGGCTTTCTGTGAAGGTGGGTCTTGGAGTCCTCGACACAGAAGGGATCAAGCTGAACAGCCACTATTGCCTGACTGCCACACATCATCCTGGAGAAAGGTGCAGAGTCCCATATCCCATCCCTGCTGTGAAGAGGCACCATACATTCACACACTGAGACAACCACTTGCCTTTCGAGAGCCCATCCCAGCTCTGCCCTAAGCTTGCTGCTGTCCATGCTGATGTGATCAGGCTGGAATGAGGAACTTATGATAGGTGCTGCCTTTTCTCACTGGATCAACCACCTCCTCATGCTTCTCCAGAAAGGCAAGGGAAGGGATTTAGTCACGTGCATACGTGGCTGAAAGCATAAACCCTTATGCTACCACTCAAGACAGCAGCTTCAACAACATCACCCGATCTTCTTGAAAAGTTATGCTGCCTCACTAAATAAAAGAAATTTCCTCTCTCAGACAAGATGATGAATTCACAGCAGATAATGAGAACTCTGACCTCAGAGGCCACCTCAAGGGGATGCTGGCCCCTGCTGCTGGGGAGAACATCTGGGAAGTGGGGGAAGGATCCAAGCGGGGTCCAGCTGGTTCAGTGCCACCTCCTCCAAGCCACAGAGAGAGGCAGGTGGTGATTCTACACCACAGGGGCTGTCATCCAGACTGACTGGGCAGCCCTGAGAGAGCATAAAAAAGGCCCTCTTGCTCAGGTACAGAAAGGTCCAATAACCAGAGCCACAAAGCTCAAAGCACTGTCCCTCTGTAGCCACAACTGGAAGTGCAGATGAGGAAGGGAGCAGGAAGAAGCCATTTCACAGTAATGCTCTGCCCTGACTGTGATATGCTGCGAGATGGTCAAGGAGAAGAGTTAGTGCTTTTCAGCACACAGAACAGCTGATGCCAGCTTGGGCTAGAGCCACAACAGCACAATGGTCTGCGCCGTGGGCACAGGCAATGTTCTCTGTATACACAGAAAAAGCAAGCTCACCCACCCATCCTGGCTAGCACACAACAAGACTATGTGTGTCCCCACCAACACTGACTCATCCTCTTCTTGTCCCTCCTCCAGCACGGTGGTATGAAGACGACATCCCTACACCCAGGTAGAAGGACCCTGTGTCCAGTGTGGGGCAGGGGGTGGTGCAGGGAATCAGGAGCATTGTGACCTACAGTTGCACCAGTCCTGGGCTGGGGTGGGGGAAGAGGGCACACAAACCAAAAAAAAGCCCAAGACTCATTTTAAGGAGTAAAAAAGTGAGTAGGAAAAAAGCACAGGTACTGAGTTAAAAAACAATTCAGTGCTTCAGGAGCGTTACCAGCACAGCGCAACAACACTGAGCTCTCTCTTTTCCCCAAGAACCTATATTTGTAAGGTTTTAATATTTTCTGTATATTTCTATTTTTCTTTTCTCTCCCTCTTGTTTGTTTGTTTTGTTCTTGTTTCCCCCCTCCCTCCCTGCCCCAAAATACTCTCCTTCCGTTGTATTCAGTTGGCCAGGACGACGGGCTGGAACGACTGGCTAGGATACTGCATGGCATTCAGGTTGTAGCTGAGTCCTTCCACGAAGGGAGACTTCTCCAAAAAGAGGCTATTGGTGCTGCCACTGAAGACCTGAGCCATATCAAAGGTACCACCTGTGCTGGCGTTGAACTGCGACGCTGGCGGGATGCTGCTGGCCTGGCTCTCACTGGCAACACCATCGAAGAAGAGACTGCTGGCTCCCGGCGAGGCGCCGCTGTAAACGAACTCCTTGGCGTTGGGGGAGAGCTGTGACTGCGGGGCTTGGCTCCCAGCGCTCCCGACGAAGTTCAGAGAGTGCATCGACAGGGAGAGGCCCTTGTGCTTCAGCAGGTTGGTGGTGGGAGACCTGACCATTCTGGGCTGCTGCACAGCCCCTGCTCCACCGCCGCCTCCTCCGGCTCCCCCACCCTTCTTCATCTTGGTGGAGCCGAACTTGGTGGCAGCGAAGGTGGCAGTGGTGAAAGTGATGGGCTGCGCAGAGCGAGGGATGAAGGTGGGGCTGGGTGACTGGCCAAAGGAGGGGGACGGAGAGTTGGACAGCGAGTTGTCCTGGCTGCCGATAGGGACAAATACCTGGGCGTCGGGGTTGAAGCTGCTCTTGATTTCTTTGTCCAGCTCTGTGGCACTGCAGCCCTCACTGTCATCTAGGTAGAGAACCTTAACAGAGCCCTTCTCACCGATCTGGTAGGAAACCTCAAAAGGATCAATCCAGACACTCAGCTCTTCTGGCACGTTGGCACGCACATCCTCCACAGCCAGCCCACTCCGCTTGGCCGCCAGCTCCACCACGGGATCCACCGTCTCCCCTATATGAACACAGCGATAGCCAGATCCCTTCAGAGGTTTCTCTGGGTACCAGTGACCCTCATATTTCTTCTTCAGCAGGCGCTCTAGCTCCTCACCAAACAGGTCTGCCCGCCTCCGAGGAAGCTTGTTGTACAGGTATGAGATGATGAAGTTAAGAGCAACTTTGATCTCCAGATGCATACTCTCTTCCCAGCAAGCAAGTCAGGGCAGTGTATTAAAAGTGACAAAATGACAGAAACATAGACAAGTTTTGACTCCAAAGAGACCTAGGGAAAGAGAGAAAAGGATGGATGAACACTAGAGCACACAACAACTCTCCCCCTGTTGAGATAAATAACCGCGCCTTTTCGTGAACAAAGCAGAACGAGCAGTTTGCACAAATACTAACAAGAAGTAATGCTCTCTAGGAGAGTCACCACAAATCCACTGATCCTCAAAACAGAGGGATGCTGGTAAGGGGAACTCTCCCTGCTCCTCTTTCAGAAGAAATAAGGGCGTAGCCACTAGCTGTATGCAAGTACGTCCATCACACTCACCTCACTGCCAAGCACCGCTGCTGCAACCCAGCAGGGCACTGTCTGCTCTGGCAGCACACCTAGCACGCCTCTCCTGCCCTGGCACTCAGCTGCTTCCAGCAGGGCTCACCTGCACCAGCCTCTCCAGAGCACAAGAGCAGCACCTGAACAGCCTCGTGACTCGCTCAGCAGCTTTGTGCAGAGACCTGCTCACACTCAGGACAGCGGGGCCAGCCTCTCCTCCGGGAGGCCGGGTGGGTGCCGGGTGCCACGTCCTGCTGGCACAAGGGACGAGAAGGAGCGAGGGAGGGTGCCGGGGCACCAGCTGCCAGCCCGTGTTTACTATCCCCTTGACTAGCAGGCACATCTCTCATTAAGTGTAGCCAGTTGAGACTCTGCCTAGCTACAAGCATAAAATCTCAGTTCAAGTCTGCTGAGTGGGGAGAGTGGGGCAGTAAACGTGTGTAGGATCACAAAAGACAAAGATGCCAACAGCCTGTGCAATACAGTTCACATCGTTTATCCCTGCACAGAGGGAAGATGAGCTCTGCCAGGATCAGATACCTACTTAATAAAAACTGAAATTGCTTGCCAAAGATTGAAATAATCCTCCCTCCTCTCTCTCTCTGCCTTGTGAGGCAATCTCTGAAATGGAGAGAACCCACAAAAGCACAATGCAAAACCACAACACTCAACTCTCCCATTACACATAGATTTGCAAACAATGTTTGTCTGGGTACAAAAAACCCAAAACCAGGTATGTCAGCATACACTCGGTCACTCATCCAAGGAAGATGAATCTCACAGATATTTTAAGAGGAAGCACACTTCCAGTAGCCTCCACACCTCTCCAGGGGAAAGAAGAATATCCAGTTTTTAATTGGCAGCTTAGTCAGAGGCTGCTCTGTCTTCAGCTGCCCTCACCTTGCTCAAAGAGACACGCTGTGTTCAACCATCTTCCTAAAATGGGCTTTAGGGATATTCCTGTACAGCACTTGAGCCAATGTTTATGATGTGTGACAATTATTTGGGGGTGGGGATGAAGTACAAACATATATAGTTAGCATTCCCCTGAAAAATCCCAGCAGTACAACCAGGTATCCACGCTGGCCTAAGTCAGCAGCAGTTAAAACACTGACCAGACTTGTTTGCTTGGTCTAGTTTAGTGGACAGGAAGGATCAAATAATTTTGAAGAAGCCCTCAAATATTTTAAAGCTTTACTGAAAAATAAAAAGGATGCAGACTCTATGCTTTTTCTGTACTACTCCACGTTCACAGAGGCTTAGCTTTAGGAAGATGGTAACCAGAAACAGATCCCCCACCTCTGATCTGCCAAGGAAGCAGTTCTGGAAGGAACCCCCTTTGGGTTTGACTCAGCAACATAAAAACACACAGGAACAAGGGAGTGGAAAAGAAGTCTTTCCTTTAAAAGTAGCTTTAGGGAATTACTGTAATGTAACAAACTTTGGTAGGTCACTGCAACCTGACCAAATCCAAGTAAGAACACCAAAGAAATAAGCAACCACAGTTTTTCTAGGAACAGTTAAGGAGAAGTCATTTCCAGAAGGCAAAAGTCTTGGCACAATGACAGAGCCTTTTCTACAAAAATTAAGTATGAAGCAAACCCCTAAAGAGAACATCTAAACCCTAACAAAAGCTTGTATAGACTATACTACCTCAAGGGAGGATTACATGGAGCTCTCTAACTTCGTTGGCTGTGAGATGTTCAAAAGAGAGGACACCTTGGGATCCCAGCAAGTTAAGCAGGAAGAGAACAGCCCGTTTGTAAGTCTTTTATCTTGTGATAAATTCTAATCCAGAACCAAAATCTATTAAGAGATCAGATAAGACTGGGAAATGAACAGTGGCCAAAATTTGTTAACATCCTATCTGCTATAAAAATGTATCAATATACATTGAGGACCCCAGTTCCACATCAACTTTTTGCAGAAACCTGTCAGGAGGTACAATTATACATCATCTCCTTTTTTTCTTTTCTCCAGTTTTCCTAAAAAGAGAATACTTTGTACCTTGGTTATGAAAAAGGTAAGTTAATTAGCTTAATAACACCAACAGCTGCCAAGGTAGAGGCATTTAACTGATACCTGCCAAAGGCAAAAAGAAGTCACTGGTTTCTCAGGTTGTTGACATGGCAAGATGAGCTCCAGTAGGATCCCCTCAAGCTACTGCACTGAAATGTCATAAAATAATTAAAACAAAAAATGTAAGAAATCCCAAACCCACTGAAATCCAACTGAAGAAGCATGGCTCTGAGAGAAAAAACTACTGAATATCAATTGTAAGAGACATTCTGAGCGGTCTTCCATAAAGGCCCGCATTTCCAAACTAAAGGCTTACTGTACGTCGAGGTGCTGGCAGGGAACAAAGAGCTGTTTCTGTGCTCTGCGAGGGAAGGCGAGATCCCCCTCAGACTCCCCGTTTATCGGTGCGCTGAAGGGGTGAGGCCAGGCCATCACTTACAACAGAGAAGAGCGAACACGGAACGATTCCCTCTCCTCCCGGCTACACCAACACGGTGGGTGACCTTGCGGGTATCCCACTTCGACTCCCGACCGAGGCCCGGCCCAGCCCAGGCCGGCCGCCGCCTCGGCACTTAACAGAGGGCAGTCCTGGCGGCCGGCGCTCCCCGGCCGGGCACACCCGCCTGCAACGAGAGCGCCCTTCCCCGCGCCCCGCCAAGGGCGGCGGACCGGCTCCCCCGCCAGCCGAGCGGCCCCGCGGGACGGGCCCCGCCGCCCCTCCGTGCCCGGCACGCCGGGAGCTGTAGTCCTCGCCCCCCTCCCCGCCCCGCGACCTACTTCTGCCCGGACTGCGGCTCCCGGCGCGCCCCGCGCCCGGCCCGCCGCGGCCCCCGCCGGGGCAGGGCGCAAAATTTTCCAGCGCACATGCGCGCTGGGGCCCGCCCGCCCTCCGCGGCGCTGCCCACGGCCGGGAACACGCCCCGCGGCCCGGGACCGCCGGGCAGCCGCCCCCTTCTCCCCTTCCCCTCCCCTCCCTCCCTCTCGGCAGGGATGGGCGGGCGCGTCCCCACCCCACAGCTGCTTCCCCCCCACGGCTGCGGGACGGAGTCCGGAGGCCAAAGCCCAGTAACCTTCCGTCCCTCTCCCCCGCCCCCCGCTGCTGTCCCCTTCGCCCCAGTGGGGCACGCGAGGTCGGCAAACAAGGTTCCCAACAGAGCGGGGCGGATGGATGGGGATCTGTCAGCAAGGGCGAGCTCCCGGCCCCGCACAGCCAGCGGGGCATCGCAGACCGGGGTGTCCGGGAGAAATGGGGGGAGGCGAGCAGGGGGGTAGCCCAGCCCAGCCCCGACAGCGCCTTTGTTGTCGCCGGGCTTCTCCCCCTCGGACCTCGTCGTGCACGAAAGGGAACACGCCGGCGACATGCCCCTTTCCCGGGAGCCCAGGGCACCCACCACCGCCCTTGGGCCCAGGCTGCCTTTTTTGGGGCTGCTGGGGCTGGGGCTGAGCCGCATCCCCCCCCCCTCCCCTCAAACTAGGCTCTAGAGAACAAAATGGTGAACTGGGGCACTGCAAAGCGTCCCCGACCCAGTGACTTTCACCCCCATTCTTCTCCCTTGAAGCCCCATTAATGCCCCCGGGGACCATAGCCGCACAGTGACTCCACGGAGGGGCAAATCGCTGTCCCTGGTGGGGAGGGGGACGATGAGTCCCCTCAGACCGAGCTCACAAAGAGGACGCGCGCTGGAGGGGTCCCAGCCCAAGAGGGGGTGTGGGGGAGAAAAGCAGCCCCGGCCCCACTTACTTCGTTCTCGGATCCAGGGCCGGCGGCTGCTGGCGGCTGTCGCGGGGGCCGAGGGCGCTGCCGGCAGGTCTCGTCTCTGCTCTGCCCCGTCTCGTCCGTCCCCTCCCTCCCTTGTCCCCGACGGCGCGGGGCGGGCCCGGTGCTGTGGTGCGGATGCCGCTGCTGCGCCCCCAGAGCCGCCCGCGCCCTGGCCCCGAGTGAGCCAACTCAGGGCAAACTTTCACCCTTAGCAACCTCCCGGCGCACGGATCCGCTCCCGCCCCGCGTGATGCGGCACGGGGGGCGGGCCGGGACTACTTCCCCCTCCCGTCGCCGTCCGCAGCGCCCCGGGATGGACGGGGGGGCCGGTCCGGCGGAGCCTCCGCTGCTGCCCCCCCGGAACCGGGAGTATCCCGGATCCGAGCTCCAGGGAAGGAGGGAAGGGGCCGCGGCCTTAGCGGGGATTGACCTGAGGACTTCGCCAAGCGGCTTAGCCTAAGGCGACGGGGGGCTGGGAGCGGAGTCGAACGGAGCGGGGACAGACGGGACCGGCCGGCGCGGTCCCCGCCCCCGCGCACCGCGGGGACGGTTCGAGCCCCGGCTCAGCGACAAGGCCAGCCCCGGGACTGCCCAGGGGACAGCTCTCTGACACCCCCAGCACGTCTGCGAACACCCCGTGGTGCAGCCCCCCGCCCCACTACAGCGGAGGAGCTCGGGGAGCCGTGCCCACGGGCAATCCCGGCTCCCTCCATCTTTGCGAACCCCTCGGGATCCCCGGTCCCCGATGCGGACGGGGAGCCCGCGGCACTGCGAGCGCATCTCCCCGGGGAGCAACGGGGCAAGGCCAAACGGGGCGGGCTGGTGTCACCGCGGGGAGTACAGGAGCGGCACCGCCACCTCCGCGGCCCCGAGACGGGGACGGAGGCCCCCCCCCCGGCACGCGCTCCCGCCTCCCGGACTACTTCGTCTCCGCACGCCTGTGTCCCTCCGCCTCCAACAGAGCAGGGCCGGCCCCGCCGCGGCGGAGACGAGAGACCCGCAAGGTGCGCGAGCGCCGGCCGTGCTAAAAATAACTGCGGCGTGTTAGCAACAGCCTTCCCATTGGCTGGCCAGCCCCGGCGGCGCCTTCGGATTGGAGCGCTGCCTCGGCCAGTGAGCCGAAGGGGGTGTGCGCCGCGGGTGCTGCCGGGAGATGTAGTCACCGGGGCGGCCGCGGCCTGCCCCCGTCACGGTGCTCCCCCCGCACCGCGGGGCGCTCGCGGGGTCGGGCAGGGCTCGGGGTCACAGGCTGCCCCGGGGAAGGACAACCACGGTCACAGCCATCCCCGGGCCGATGGCGGCACCTCCACCGGCAGAGGCTGAGCTGCACCACCCACCGGCAAGCTGAAGGCGCTCTCAGCCGGCACACAAACGGACCCGCGCCCTTTATTTGAAAGCAGAGCCATTGCTAGTTCCAGGAAAATGGAGAAAATGCCTACAGGCATGCCCAGGCCGTGTGTGTTACAGTCCAAGGTCACGCCACCTTTCACACACACCACTTGCAAAGGCTGTTTGCTGTCCACACTTACAGCAACTTTTGACCCAAGGAACACTGAACTGGTGGAAGGGACACCCAGACCGGTGTTTCCAGGCTCTCCCAGCCACGTGTCCTGCATCTTCCTCAGTGCTGACACAAGCAGAGGGTGACACAGGCATTACCACAGTCCCTGTTGCAGCAGGGGTAGCTGGCCTGGCAACCATCTCCGAAGTGCAAAAATACAAAGTTCATCTCTTGCCCTATTTCCACAATAGCCCTCAGCCTTCTTCTGGGTTTGGTTTGTCCTCCTCTCTCGTTCAGGAACGCTTTACCTCAGGTACTGCCTTTGCCACAGAGGAGCATTTCTTTTGAGGCCAGCCAACACCATGTGTTAAGAAATCCATTAATGTTCCTTCCCAACCACAGCAGCCAGCCTTGCTCATTTTCCCACTGATTACAGAAAAAAACCCAACCAATAACTTTTGAAGTTGTTTTATTTTCTGCAGGGAAAGAGAAGAGGAAGATTTATGAGAGCTATTATGAGCAGCCTTATTTTCGTCACTCCTATTTTAAAAGGAATTTACTTACAAAAGAACACCTCTTTTTTTTGTTTTTTCTTTTTTTTTCAATTATTCCCTTGCTTTGCTGGAAGCAAAAATGATACTGTCAGCCAGAGACCAGGAAATTAAAATGACTGAGCTATTTTTAGCATCATTAAGCAAAAAAAAAAAAGGGCAATTACATTTCTAAAATTCTATTATTGTTTTAATAAGGTGTTAGTAAGAGGGTGTCACGTATTAGGGCTCTTTAAAATACCTGTGCCTTGACCGTGCTCCTTTAATTATGGCGTCGCCCTTGTGCACATGCAGGCAGAGGAATTCTGTCACACTGTCTGCTCCTGCATTCCCAGCCATTTGGCTGTTAAGTCACAGCAAAGCTCCCGTGTCACGTGTGCCTGGGGAGGGCAGCCACTGCCAAGCCACTGGGACAGAGCTCCTTTGCTTGGGTTATTTCATGCCAAGGAAGGGGAGTCAGGTTATAATTGGACATAATTAATATCGCCATACCCTGAGTCCTCTGTACATTCAATTCACATGACAGCCCCAAGGAAATGAAAAATTCTTTCTGGCTATTGAAAGAGGCAAACATCTCCAGCTGATGTCTGTAATGAGAAAATAACAGCTTCTGTGCAGATAAGGTTTCAGAAGTGAGATTGTCCATACATCTCCCACAGATTCCAAACCTCCACCTACCTTTTCTTTCTGTTTTGTCTCTTTTTAAAGAGAGGGAATGCTTGGGGCTCAAGGGCTTTGTCGAGACGAGGTCTAGGTGGCTCAAGGAAGTGGCTGTATGTTACAGAGCTATGTGCTGAGCTCAGCTGTAGTTGTGGCTGGCAGCTGCTCTGAAGGGGTGTGTAACAGGGAACACCTACATTTCAGAACACAGCAATGCCTTGTTAGTACTGGCAACAGAGGCTCATTTCTTAATAGGCCAAGAGGTCCTACGTTCTTTCCTTCAATGTAAATATTTAAAATTGAAGGAGGGTTTTTTTTTCCTTCTTATGCAACATTTTAATAAAAAAAGAAAAAAATGACACTACCTAGAAAAGTAACGGCAGGAAGATACATTTAGCTCCTTGCATTAAGATTTGAAGACAGCACCACGGGGTTTCAGCTGCCACCTTGACAAAGCTGTCCCTGTCTCTCCCACCCTTCCCTGCTGTTGCCACACAAGTACTTAGCAGCTGACAGCCAGGGAGCCCCTGATCTGGCTGCATAAAACTCCATGGATGGATGAAGCCCTTCCAAAGCTTGGCCTGCACACAGCAGCAGGACGTGTCTTGTCTCATTTTTTCCCTGTGGGAAGCTTGCCCTTTCAGCTTGTGTTCTGATCTCCTTCTCCTGGACAAGTACTTTAAAATCTATTTAGGTGAAAAATAATACACTTTTCTAGAGGCCCTGCCCAGGTATCATCTACTGGTGCACAGAAATCATTACCAAGCAAACAAGGTCATGTTTTTCTGGGCTACACAAATGTGTCCATTACCCTTGTCTGAATTAGCAGCTTCAGGGCAATGTCCCATCCATGCTCTGAAAGTACCAGAAAGGCAGTGGCACTGAACTGATCCGAGCACCAGCAGCATTTGGCATGCTCCCCAGAGCTGTCTGAGCAAACAAGGCAAAGGGGAAAAAGCCTGTCCCTCCCTCTCTCCACCTGCCCAGTGACTCAGAACAACTAGAAATGGCAGCTTAACTCTCAGAATACAGACCAATATATCCAGCAGTCAGCGTGAGGGCATCGGGAGTGCCAAGAAAGTGAGTATGTTCAGCTGTTTTTGGGGATGGGGGAAGGGATGGGGACACTCATGCTGTACCTCCACAGCAAGCCCTGCCTGGCTGACCCGCTAAATGATCAGGAACAAGGGGTGCTCTAAAATTAGCTCACCAGGGTGTATTGGTTCTGAGACGAAAAATAATTCCTTGCTTCATTTCCCTCTACCTTTGCTGAAAAACTTTGTCATCTTCCAAATTTCTGGGAAAGAAAAAAAGTGCATACAAACCTTCTGCATTCCTAGCAAGATAATTTGGGCAGCCTGACTGAAGGGAAGTGATAAATTCTGGCTGAAGTGATAAAGTTCCAGGTACAACAAATCTGCATGTCATGGCCTGCTTTTAAAGAAACACAGAATTTAAAATGGCCGATAACAGGTCTGACATGGACTTCCTGGTCTGCAGAGGCAGCTGCTTATTCCCATAGAACTGCTGTGGGAGAATAGGTTTGCTGTAACCAGTGAGATAGATTGCTCTGAACACCTTGGCAAATGGCATCCTTCAGAAGCTGTGTAGGGAAAAAGAAGACATACTAATACTCTCAGAACTGCAAAAAGCTTGGAATAGAAACCTGACATAACTAATAGCTGGGGGCAGGAGAGGGAGGAGCAGCTGAGATAGCTGTAGGGCCAGTGACAGATACAGCCAGCTGCAGCAGGGAAAAATTGCTTTTGAGGGCAGGATAATCACAATTGTGTGCTTTACACTTTTATCCAAATGGTTGGAGCAGGTAGAAGAGGTATTTAAGCCAAGAAGTAGTTAGAAGAATTAGTACTAGCCTCAAGGGAATAGCTGAAATCCTGGAAGGGGCACAAAACAAAAAAAAGTTTTGGGGCTCTGCACCCCAAAACTGCACAAAGACAACAGTGTTAGTGTAGCACACGCTCTGCCTCAGACTACAGGCCCTTGAAGGACTGCAGGCACACTCAGCCAGGAGCCTGATTTGACCATCTGAGCAGTACACACCCATGGGGAACTCAGTTCTGCCTCTGCACAAAGGCGCCTGTTCCCAGCCCTTTGCTGAGCCAACAGACTGCTTTTAGCCTCTGCTGGTATTTGACAAACAAGCAGCCTCTGGTTTGCAGCACGCACAGGGCCAATAGCCCAGAACACAATGGTTGGTTTCCCATTACAGCAGGGAAGGCTTTAACTTATTCACAAGAACAGGACGGCGAGTCAAACAGCTTAGTAGGTTTTAGAAAGGGATTGGATGTTTGCATGGTGAAACAACATCCACGGCCCTATTAGCTGGGATAGGGGTTACAAGCTCAGCGATCCTCGTGCTATGGGACAAAATGATCACTGGCTGGGATCACAGGCAGACAAAAGCAACAGCTGTTCCCTGAAGCTCCTTGTGGCAAGGTCACGTGGCCACGAGCAGACACTGTCAGAAACCAGATAACCCATTGTCAAGTGCTAGCTGGGCTAATCCTCCATGTCCTCAGAAAGCTCCAGAGAGGCTAGGCACAGAATGAACCAAATAGAAATCCTTGTTGTACCAAAAATAAAAACCCAAAAGAAAAAGCTTTATTGGTATGCATCCTGTAGAAATGGTTACAAGAAATGGCCTTGGATTTATCTGTCAAAGAAAACATGGAACAGCTGTGCTCTCCCTAGGAAGGTACCAGCCATGAGCAGATTCCTTAAAAACAGGGGAGCATGGAAATACAGGGAGGAAGGGAGCGGATTGGTGTTTTGTTCTTCAACACTGATGGATGGGACAATTTCAAACAATTGAGAGGAGGCCCAATGAGTACGACCTCAAGGTGTTTCTCCACACTAAAAACAGCACTTTTCATTTTTACATAGCTCCTCCTATGTGTCAGTGCTTGTCCACTCTGCTTTGTATAGAGAGTTGGGGCAACTACTAGCAGAGCTTCTGCAAAGGCAAGAGAGAGTAATCTTCATTTGCCTTCTCTCATCATTGGTTCTCATCAGGTTTTAGTCCCCATTCAGTCTGTTATTTCTCCAACCCCAAGTATATTACTGAATTTGTATTGCTTTAGAAAAAAATCAACCAGTTTTCAGTAAGAGTAAAGTCCAGAGATGTTCCAAGACCCTCTTGCCAACCCAACAGGAGGTAGCCACGTATGAATAGGATCACCTCTTCTTGAAGCCATACTTTTTCCTTTCATAGAAAAGATCTGTCTTGGAACTGCCCAGGTTGACGATCTTAGGGCAACCATCTCTCTGTAAGAAAAGAAAATGCAAGTTAGGAAATGGGCAAACACAGAACAACATCATAGTTGTAGTAGGTTCTCAGTTCCCACACTCCTCGCCCTGTCCTCAACACATTTCCAACACCTGTACAGACAAATTGCTCTCCAGTGCTGGTTACCAGTAAGACAGTGCAACAGAGACCAGCATGGATGGCTCTTCAGCATTGCTGTAGGACATGGTCTCCCTCAGGACCAAAATGGAAAACAGCTCATAAAACATCAGCCATTTAATGAAAAGGATGTGCTGTGCCTCAAGACTGAATTCTTTCTAAATCAGGATATGCAGGACCTCTAGGGCCCAGAGGAATAACCTTTTCCCTCCTTAGCCAAGAAGAATCTTGCTGCTCTGGATGTCACCAAACCATTCTTGTGTTTAGGAACCCCTCAGCAGTGACAGCAGAACTGAATCTCAGATTTCTTGTACCCTGGATCGATTACTGCAGAGGCTGTAGGGTCACCTACTCACAGCAGCTACACAGATAAGTTCTTGTACCTGAATTCCAGTAGATGGTGAGAAAAAAGCCTCAAGAAAAGCAAGGGGAGTAGGGGAGACCCTCCTGAGAGGTGTAGTTGCAAAAACAAATCAGAAATGCCCTCTTGGTATACCTGGGAACATTTGCCCATGGGCCACCTGAGCCCAGCACCTGCATAATTCTTTAGGGCAAAACTTATGGCTGGCCACAGCAGTTGTGAGGGACCCAGCAGGCAGAGGAACACGTGGCTTTGGCTGAAGTGTAAGCCTAAGTGCATCAGATTTAGAAAGCCCCTGGGCAGATGTCAAATGCTGTAGAATCTGCACCCAAGCTGCCTGGCTCCCATGCCAGAGATACAATCTGGTGGGGAGGATCTGCACGATAGGAATGACAGGAGAGGTGGGGAACAGAAATCATCCCTCCCCCATACACCTGCCACAACCCATTTCTAGCTACTGTCTCCTTATTTCATTTTGAACCTCAATAGTAGGACTCTTTCAAGGCTTGCCTCCCACAATCCATGGAGCCTGTTCAAATCTTGACAGCCTTATTGCAGGGCTCTGTTCATTCTGCCACCTCCTCCTAAGGACACAGCTCACGAGCACCCTCCTTTCTCCAAGAAAAGATTACTATTTGCAACTCATGGATGTCCTGGGTGACAAGGTGGGATTCAGGCCCTTACCCACAGATCAAAGTGGGCTGAAACAATACCTCATTCCTTCCTCCACCAGAATAAATAAACCAAGACTAACCAGGTCCTTTGCTTTGTGCCCAATAGCATTCCATCTCTGCCATCCATTTTATTTGCTTTCTTGCTTCACTATCTTTTCCAGTCTTTCTCTGAGGATGATGAAAGTGCTGTGGCTGAAATGGCTGAAGCTTTGGACTGCTAAAGCTTCAGGTACAGAGCTCTGCCCATCTGGTTTTCTTATTCACATCAGCACCTGATACCATAATTGTGACAGGCAGCAGCACACTTAATTTTTCTCCTTCTGGGCTCCCTATGCTTGTGCAAGCATTCTTCAATCCTGCAACAAATCATGTCAAATGATTTGCTGTTTCAGATCTGCAACTTCACATCTGCAATAATATGTAACATTTGAGTTTTCTGCTACAGAGCAACTTTCTTCACTCACAGGAGCATTCACCCAGGTGTCAAAATACCCCAGCCCTGTTATTCTTCTCTAGCTCTGTTTTCTACAGTCCTCCCTGACAGAGCAGCTGGTTATTTCACACCTGAACCAAACATAAGATACAGGTAATCTTAGGTTATGAAAAACACTTGTTGGGAATTCCTATGAATTGATAAATCTAAAACCAAGCCTATTTTACTCATGACTCATAAAGCCAGGCATCCTCATTCCAAAGGCAAGTGAACAAAGCTACTGTTTCTCACAGCATTTATAAAGTAGGAGGCAGCACCCCCATCAAAGTACTTATATCCATATTTAGATACAGAGAGTGATTATGGTCCTGTTAGATCTAATGACTAAACTCAAAGGAGGACCTGCTCCTGTTCTGGATTTGGCTGCAGGCCTCTAGAGAAAACAGGAACTAGAGAGAATTAAAGCAGCAACTCACTCAGCTGAGGACACTCCTGTAAATCAGTCTGGACCACTCTCTTAGCACGTTCTTCACAGTCATTAGGGTGTGTAGGAAATGAAATTTGCAAAGCACCAAACAACTTTTAACAGACACTCTCACAGATACCAGGCCTATATTCTGGGATAGCAGAACTGTAAACATAATGTTCTTGTTGTACTGTAAGGTCTTTCTAATGCTTTGTTGCAGTTCATGTTCTGCACTCATTGTGTTTGATTATTAACAAAAGCCTTACAAGGGGTGAACAGCTGCCTCATTTCCCATGTGCAAAGGCTTTCACTGCAACATTGTAAAAGATGATAGCTCTGGCTATAGACAAAAGGGACCATTACACCAAAAAGCAGCAGCAGAAAGAGAAATATCTACAACACAGACAATTCCAGAGATGAGAATGAAAATATACATTGTATCCTATTGAAATTATACAAGAAGCATCAAACTTGTGAAACACAATTACCAGCGGAGTCACCGGACACTAAGGACCACCATTACCATTCAAAGAAAAACAAAGGTTTTGATTCCACGGGCCTTATGTGCTCTTAATCAGTGGCTCCTAATGGATTGCTAGGGAGGAGCTGCCTCTGCAGTGTCTGCAGTATTTCTGACCCTGGTGAAACCTAGGCTGGAGCTGTACTAAGATAACAACCTGAAGTGGTAACGAGCAGTGTGTGGAGGAAACGAACTATGACTGTGCAAAACACTCAGAGATCCTTAGAATGAAGAGAGTGCTTCATTCTAAGCACCTCAAAATGCTTTGCAAACACAGAGACCTATCAACAGGGAAATAAAGGTTTCAACAGCTGAATAAACGAGCACTAATCGTCCCAGCACTAATTTCAGCAGCTCCAAGCCCCTTAAAGGTAAGCACATGTAGCTGGGATGGCAACTCACATCTTTTTCCTGGATGGTGCACTCCTTGCAGTAGTAGGCGTCGGACACGCCGGGCCCGCCGCAGATGACGCAGCGGCCCTGGTAGGAGCCGTAGTTGCACTCGTCGCAGATGCGCACCAGGGTGCAGGGCCGCACGTACGAGTCGCAGATCACGCACTTGCCATCGCCTGCCAGCACAGAAAGCGGTCACAGAACGGCCCCCCTGCCACCCCCACGGCAGGGGAAAAGCTTCCTGGTCAAATCGCTTCCCTGTGTGCTCGGAGACAACACAGCTGAGCTGCAGAAATGTGCCTCTGAGGCACGGGCACAGCTTTGTATGGCACACAGACTTGAGAGGAGCAAGGGTCGTGGCCTACAATGTTTCAGTTTTTTTCTTTTAAATTTAGTCATTCATTCACAGTCAGAGAAGAAACCCAAAATTACTCGGGTAACTGCTTTGTGATTAGCCAAGACTTGTTTAGATTGTACCACTACTTTTGCTCTAGAACTTTTCCTGACTTTGCAAAAGCAAAAAAGCCAGACTGACAGGACTAAAGTCCTTACCTTCACAAAAGCAGCAGTGTAAGCTTCTCCCACAGTGCCACATCAACAAAAGTCTGGAGTTACTATGCTCAAAGAGATAAGAGATTGTACTCATGGTCCCTTTAATCCTTCATCCGTGACAAGGCCAAAGGAAGGGCAAACTGGCATAAGCAGCCATTTCACAAAAGTTGCTCTTGCATTCTCACAAGGATCTGAGTGAAATTCAAGAACTGATATCATACAGGCCAGGAGCCATCAGATGCCAGTGACAGTTTCTGCTGAGCTGGACCTTAACCAAAACACTGACCTACGGATGAAAGGCTTCATATCCTATTACCAGTTCCCAAGGTATCTAATCCTGACTGCCACAAACAGCTTGCCTAACCTGCTCTTAAATCTCTGGCATGACAGCCCTCAGCTACTACCAATGGCAATCTGTTTCACTGTCAGCTGCTCTTGAAAATTATCTTCTTGCTTCAGACTGTCCTTCTCCCACTTCACTTATTCTCACACTATTTTTGTGTCACAAACTACTCCCCTTGTTTGTTGTTCCCCTGCATGATCTAACGACAGATCACAAGGATCCAACAACAGATCATACTCTTTCTTCCCTTTCACAGCTAAGTATCTGACCCCATGGGTGTTTTTCCTGCTCTGACTTCAGATGTTTGCCTTCCATTTCTTCTTCTCCCAGATGCTAATGGGAACCTTTCTCGCAGTATGATGTAGCTGGAACCCAAAAATGCACTTCTTCCCCTGCTTTAAAATGATCAGGATGATATTTTGGTATTACAAATTACAAGGATCCAATGAAGCAGTCACTGCAGCCTCAGCCACTAGAAATGCTGGCAGCAGGTACTCTAGAACTGTGTTTGTGCCAGAGTCTGTGTGAGCTTGCAGCTTTTTAAGTATTCCTTGAGCTGCACTTGGAATGTTAAGGTAATTGCTCCCTTCTCAAACAGTGACATTAAATTTGGGGTTAAAGCAAAAATAGATTCCAACCTTCAAATCCAAACTGCATGCTCTAGCCACAACAACATGTTCTCAAGCAACTAAATGTGGATGCTATACTTACATTTTTCACAGAGTCTTCCGATTGCTGGGAAAAAAAAAAGAGAAAAATTATTTGAGGCAGGAGAAAAATCTAAGTATGAGCTTGAATGTCAAATAATTATCTTCTGCAAGGAGCAGTCCTTAAAAAAATCAAAGGTTAAACTATAGAAACAGTTTGAGCACAAATACAATATATATATCCTCCTGGAGAGATTTACCAGGACCAAAGATGCACTATGAATGCACAATGACACCCTCTGCAGTAAGAAAAACTACATTCATCATTCAATTCCAAACACAGCCAGTGTGTCTGACTGAAGGAAATGTTGTACATGAGTCTTGGCACAGCTTTTACACTGGTTTTAGTGGGGGGAAAAAAACCAAAATCAAGTTGGCACGGGCTTGTTCTTGTGACAATTTGAACTGATGTGCCAATGACATCAAGTGTTTGTTTAAAGCAGTCCAAATACCTTCTTTGCTTTAGAACACGAAGGTAGTTAAATGCATCTTAGAAGTCTTGTCACTTGTCTGGGGCACTTACAACAATGATGTTAGGAACTTGGATAAATGTAATAAATATCGAGTTTCAAAGACTAGATGTGCACATCCACAAAGACTAAATATTGATTTGTCTGAAGTCTGAGAGACAAGGGGTTTGTCAGGACATGGTTTTCAACATAGATGGTTAAAAGGATGGACTATTCTAAAAAGGGATTTCCTGTGGACAGAGCAGCTGAATGCTTTGTGTGTACAGATCTTGGAGAAAGCTGCTCATTAAATTTGCCTTTCCAAGGAGTGACAAAAACCTGGGAGGGATACCTCAACTTCTAACCTCGTCTAAGAGTTCTTTGAACCTTGACCCAAATTCTGCCTCAGACGCGGCACGGCTAAACCCGCTATCTGCATTACAGGAACAACCCTGAAGAGAACTTTTGCCTCGCAGCCAGAGAGATGCTCCCAAATGCTGCTGCTGGATCCTTAAGCCACGGCGGGGCACAGGGAAAAAAAAAATAAAAGGAAAATAAAAGCGGGAGACAGAGGGAGGGAGGAGCGGGTGGCGCGC